>NC_137469.1:167091727-167429447 GCF_964235325.1 Thermobia domestica
CTACCTAATTCTATCAAACTTATATATTTTTCTGAAATCGAAGTGTTATTTTGTCTTCTGCAGCGCTATATTTTGATGCACCCTGTATATATATTTTCGATGTCCGAACAAAATATGTTGTTTTCATATTCTACACATCAGGATATGTACGAAAAGCACAAATTAGCAGAATAAAAATAAAATAATGAAGTTAGAAACATATATTCTACATGAACGACTTTAACCCTTACCTTTTCAATGAGATCACATGACGCACACCTTCTGTCAAAAATTGATTCCAATTACCACGGAGCTATTCAATTTTGTTTTAATTTTCTTATTTCACGTAAAAATGTTGGCTGGCAACCGCCTAACAATATATTATATGTCATTATGTGCATATTGAATTGTTACTAATTGTCGTGTATTATAATCTGTTTTGGTCTATATCTTAAGAACCATTTAACATATTTTCACGAAATAAAGCTCAAACTCGAGTACCAGCACTTCTCTGATAGCGGTCGCAAACCCGGGTCCCTATGGCTGAAAAAAAGTACCTTATCCTGTACCATGTTTGTTACTACTTTATTCTTTTTTTCAAAATAACGCATATTTCACTGCATTTCCCTACACTGACACACCACTAGGTTGCTTGCATATGACACCCGAGGATCACATATGCGTATTTTTACGTAACACAAAGAGAAACTACCTAATTATATCAAACTTTTAAAATTTTCTGAAATCGAAGTTTTATCTTATCTTCTGCAACGGGTTATTTTGATGCACCCTGTATATATATTTTCAATGTTAGAACAAAAAAAATGTTTTCATATTCTACACATCAGGATAGGTAGGAAAAGCACAAATTAGCAGAATAAAAATAAAATAATGAAGTTAGAAACATATATTCTACATGAGCAACTATAACCCTTACCTTTTCAATGAGATCACATGACGCTCACCTTCTGTCAAAAATTGATTCCAATTACCACAGAGCTATTCATTTTTTTTAATTTTCTTATTTCATGTAAAAATGTTGGCTGGCAACCGCCTGACAATATATTATATGTCATTATGTGCATATTGAATTGTTACTAATTGTCGTGTATTAAAATCTGTTTTGGTCTATATCTTAAGAACCATTTAACATATTTTCACGAAATAAAGCTCAAACTCGAGTACCAGCACTTCTCTCATACAGGTCGCAAACCCGCGTCCCTATGGCTGAAAAAAAGTACCTTATCCTGCACCATGTTTGTTACTACTTTATTCTTTTTTTCAAAATAACGCATATTTCACTGCATTTCCCTACAGTGACACACCACTAGGTTGCTTGCATATGACACCCGAGGATCACATATGCGTATTTTTACGTAACACAAAGAGAAACTACCTAATTATATCAAACTTTTAAAATTTTCTGAAATCGAAGTTTTATCTTATCTTCTGCAACGGGTTATTTTGATGCACCCTGTATATATATTTTCAATGTTAGAACAAAAAAAAATGTTTTCATATTCTACACATCAGGACAGGTACGAAAGGCACAAATTAGCAGAAAAATCATAAAATAATGAAGTTAGAAACATATATTCTACATGAACAACTATAACCCTTACCTTTTCAATGAGATCACATGACGCTCACCTTCTGTCAAAAATTGATTCCAATTACCACAGAGCTATTCATTTTTGTTTTAATTTTCTTATTTCATGTAAATATGTTGGCTGGCAACCGCCTAACAATATATTATATGTCATTATGTGCATATTGAATTGTTACTAATTGTCGTGTATTAAAATCTGTTTTGGTCTATATCTTAAGAACCATTTAACATATTTTCACGAAATAAAGCTCAAACTCGAGTACCAGCACTTCTCTCATACAGGTCGCAAACCCGCGTCCCTATGGCTGAAAAAAAGTACCTTATTCTCTACCATGTTTGTCACTACTTTATTCTTTTTTTCAAAATAACGCATATTTCACTGCATTTCCCTACACTGACACACCACTAGGTTGCTTGCATATGACACCCGAGGATCACATATGCGTATTTTTACGTAACACAAAGAGAAACTACCTAATTCTATCAAACTTATATATTTTTCTGAAATCGAAGTGTTATTTTGTCTTCTGCAGCGCTATATTTTGATGCACCCTGTATATATATTTTCGATGTCCGAACAAAATATGTTGTTTTCATATTCTACACATCAGGATATGTACGAAAAGCACAAATTAGCAGAATAAAAATAAAATAATGAAGTTAGAAACATATATTCTACATGAACGACTTTAACCCTTACCTTTTCAATGAGATCACATGACGCACACCTTCTGTCAAAAATTGATTCCAATTACCACGGAGCTATTCAATTTTGTTTTAATTTTCTTATTTCACGTAAAAATGTTGGCTGGCAACCGCCTAACAATATATTATATGTCATTATGTGCATATTGAATTGTTACTAATTGTCGTGTATTATAATATATTTTGGTCTATATCTTAAGAACCATTTAACATATTTACACGAAATAAAGCTCAAACTCGAGTACCAGCACTTCTCTCATACAGGTCGCAAACCCGGGTCCCTATGGCTGAAAAAAAGTACCTTATCCTGTACCATGTTTGTTACTACTTTATTCTTTTTTTCAAAATAACGCATATTTCACTGCATTTCCCTACACTGACACACCACTAGGTTGCTTGCATATGACACCCGAGGATCACATATGCGTATTTTTACGTAACACAAGGAGAAACTATCTAAATCTATCAAACTTATATATTTTTCTGAAATCGAAGTGTTATTTTGTCTTCTGCAGCGCTATATTTTGATGCACCCTGTATATATATTTTCGATGTCAGAACAAAATATGTTGTTTTCATATTCTACACATCAGGATAGGTACGAAAAGCACAAATTAGCAGAATAAAAATAAAATAATGAAGTTAGATACATATATTCTACATGAACGACTTTAACCCTTACCTTTTCAATGAGATCACATGACGCACACCTTCTGTTAAAAATTGATTCCAATTACCACGGAGCTATTCAATTTTGTTTTAATTTTCTTATTTCACGTAAAAATGTTGGCTGGCAAACGCCTAACAATATATTATATGTCATTATGTGCATATTGAATTGTTACTAATTGTCGTGTATTATAATATATTTTGGTCTATATCTTAAGAACCATTTAACATATTTACACGAAATAAAGCTCAAACTCGAGTACCAGCACTTCTCTCATACAGGTCGCAAACCCGGGTCCCTATGGCTGAAAAAAAGTACCTTATCCTGTACCATGTTTGTTACTACTTTATTCTTTTTTTCAAAATAACGCATATTTCACTGCATTTCCCTACACTGACACACCACTAGGTTGCTTGCATATGACACCCGAGGATCACATATGCGTATTTTTACGTAACACAAGGAGAAACTATCTAATTCTATCAAACTTATATATTTTTCTGAAATCGAAGTGTTATTTTGTCTTCTGCAGCGCTATATTTTGATGCACCCTGTATATATATTTTCGATGTCAGAACAAAATATGTTGTTTTCATATTCTACACATCAGGATAGGTACGAAAAGCACAAATTAGCAGAATAAAAATAAAATAATGAAGTTAGATACATATATTCTACATGAACGACTTTAACCCTTACCTTTTCAATGAGATCACATGACGCACACCTTCTGTTAAAAATTGATTCCAATTACCACGGAGCTATTCAATTTTGTTTTAATTTTCTTATTTCACGTAAAAATGTTGGCTGGCAAACGCCTAACAATATATTATATGTCATTATGTGCATATTGAATTGTTACTAATTGTCGTGTATTATAATCTGTTTTGGTCTATATCTTAAGAACCATTTAACATATTTTCACGAAATAAAGCTCAAACTCGAGTACCAGCACTTCTCTCATACAGGTCGCAAACCCTGGTCCCTATGGCTGAAAAAAAGTACGTTATCCTGTACCATGTTTGTTACTACTTTATTCTTTTTTTTCAAAATAACGCATATTTCACTGCATTTCCCTACACTGACACACCACTAGGTTGCTTGCATATGACACCCGAGGATCACATATGCGTATTTTTACGTAACACAAAGAGAAACTACCTAATTCTATCAAACTTATATATTTTTCTGAAATCGAAGTGTTATTTTGTCTTCTGCAGCGCTATATTTTGATGCACCCTGTATATATATTTTCGATGTCAGAACAAAATATGTTGTTTTCATATTCTACACATCAGGATAGGTACGAAAAGCACAAATTAGCAGAATAAACATAAAATAATGAAGTTAGAAACATATATTCTACATGAACGACTTTAACCCTTACCTTTTCAATGAGATCACATGACGCACACCTTCTGTCAAAAATTGATTCCAATTACCACGGAGCTATTCAATTTTGTTTTAATTTTCTTATTTCACGTAAAAATGTTGGCTGGCAACCGCCTAACAATATATTATATGTCATTATGTGCATATTGAATTGTTACTAATTGTCGTGTATTAAAATCTGTTTTGGTCTATATCTTAAGAACCATTTAACATATTTTCACGAAATAAAGCTCAAACTCGAGTACCAGCACTTCTCTCATACAGGTCGCAAACCCGCGTCCCTATGGCTGAAAAAAAGTACCTTATCCTGCACCATGTTTGTTACTACTTTATTCTTTTTTTCAAAATAACGCATATTTCACTGCATTTCCCTACAGTGACACACCACTAGGTTGCTTGCATATGACACCCGAGGATCACATATGCGTATTTTTACGTAACACAAAGAGAAACTACCTAATTATATCAAACTTTTAAAATTTTCTGAAATCGAAGTTTTATCTTATCTTCTGCAACGGGTTATTTTGATGCACCCTGTATATATATTTTCAATGTTAGAACAAAAAAAAATGTTTTCATATTCTACACATCAGGACAGGTACGAAAGGCACAAATTAGCAGAAAAATCATAAAATAATGAAGTTAGAAACATATATTCTACATGAACAACTATAACCCTTACCTTTTCAATGAGATCACATGACGCTCACCTTCTGTCAAAAATTGATTCCAATTACCACAGAGCTATTCATTTTTGTTTTAATTTTCTTATTTCATGTAAATATGTTGGCTGGCAACCGCCTAACAATATATTATATGTCATTATGTGCATATTGAATTGTTACTAATTGTCGTGTATTAAAATCTGTTTTGGTCTATATCTTAAGAACCATTTAACATATTTTCACGAAATAAAGCTCAAACTCGAGTACCAGCACTTCTCTCATACAGGTCGCAAACCCGCGTCCCTATGGCTGAAAAAAAGTACCTTATTCTCTACCATGTTTGTCACTACTTTATTCTTTTTTTCAAAATAACGCATATTTCACTGCATTTCCCTACACTGACACACCACTAGGTTGCTTGCATATGACACCCGAGGATCACATATGCGTATTTTTACGTAACACAAAGAGAAACTACCTAATTCTATCAAACTTATATATTTTTCTGAAATCGAAGTGTTATTTTGTCTTCTGCAGCGCTATATTTTGATGCACCCTGTATATATATTTTCGATGTCCGAACAAAATATGTTGTTTTCATATTCTACACATCAGGATATGTACGAAAAGCACAAATTAGCAGAATAAAAATAAAATAATGAAGTTAGAAACATATATTCTACATGAACGACTTTAACCCTTACCTTTTCAATGAGATCACATGACGCACACCTTCTGTCAAAAATTGATTCCAATTACCACGGAGCTATTCAATTTTGTTTTAATTTTCTTATTTCACGTAAAAATGTTGGCTGGCAACCGCCTAACAATATATTATATGTCATTATGTGCATATTGAATTGTTACTAATTGTCGTGTATTATAATATATTTTGGTCTATATCTTAAGAACCATTTAACATATTTACACGAAATAAAGCTCAAACTCGAGTACCAGCACTTCTCTCATACAGGTCGCAAACCCGCGTCCCTATGGCTGAAAAAAAGTACCTTATCCTGCACCATGTTTGTTACTACTTTATTCTTTTTTTCAAAATAACGCATATTTCACTGCATTTCCCTACACTGACACACCACTAGGTTCTTGCATATGACACCCGAGGATCACATATGCGTATTTTTACGTAACACAAGGAGAAACTATCTAATTCTATCAAACTTATATATTTTTCTGAAATCGAAGTGTTATTTTGTCTTCTGCAGCGCTATATTTTGATGCACCCTGTATATATATTTTCGATGTCAGAACAAAATATGTTGTTTTCATATTCTACACATCAGGATAGGTACGAAAAGCACAAATTAGCAGAATAAAAATAAAATAATGAAGTTAGATACATATATTCTACATGAACGACTTTAACCCTTACCTTTTCAATGAGATCACATGACGCACACCTTCTGTCAAAAATTGATTCCAATTACCACAGAGCTATTCATTTTTTTTAATTTTCTTATTTCATGTAAAAATGTTGGCTGGCAACCGCCTGACAATATATTATATGTCATTATGTGCATATTGAATTGTTACTAATTGTCGTGTATAATAATGTGTTTTGGTCTATATCTTAAGAACCATTTAACATATTTTCACGAAATAAAGCTCAAACTCGAGTACCAGCACTTCTCTCATACAGGTCGCAAACCCGCGTCCCTATGGCTGAAAAAAAGTACCTTATTCTCTACCATGTTTGTTACTACTTTATTCTTTTTTTCAAAATAACGCATATTTCACTGCATTTCCCTACACTGACACACCACTAGGTTGCTTGCATATGACACCCGAGGATCACATATGCGTATTTTTACGTAACACAAAGAGAAACTACCTAATTCTATCAAACTTATATATTTTTCTGAAATCGAAGTGTTATTTTGTCTTCTGCAGCGCTATATTTTGATGCACCCTGTATATATATTTTCGATGTCCGAACAAAATATGTTGTTTTCATATTCTACACATCAGGATATGTACGAAAAGCACAAATTAGCAGAATAAAAATAAAATAATGAAGTTAGAAACATATATTCTACATGAACGACTTTAACCCTTACCTTTTCAATGAGATCACATGACGCACACCTTCTGTCAAAAATTGATTCCAATTACCACGGAGCTATTCAATTTTGTTTTAATTTTCTTATTTCACGTAAAAATGTTGGCTGGCAACCGCCTAACAATATATTATATGTCATTATGTGCATATTGAATTGTTACTAATTGTCGTGTATTATAATCTGTTTTGGTCTATATCTTAAGAACCATTTAACATATTTTCACGAAATAAAGCTCAAACTCGAGTACCAGCACTTCTCTGATAGCGGTCGCAAACCCGGGTCCCTATGGCTGAAAAAAAGTACCTTATCCTGTACCATGTTTGTTACTACTTTATTCTTTTTTTCAAAATAACGCATATTTCACTGCATTTCCCTACACTGACACACCACTAGGTTGCTTGCATATGACACCCGAGGATCACATATGCGTATTTTTACGTAACACAAAGAGAAACTACCTAATTATATCAAACTTATATATTTTTCTGAAATCGAAGTTTTATCTTATCTTCTGCAACGGGTTATTTTGATGCACCCTGTATATATATTTTCAATGTTAGAACAAAAAAAATGTTTTCATATTCTACACATCAGGATAGGTAGGAAAAGCACAAATTAGCAGAATAAAAATAAAATAATGAAGTTAGAAACATATATTCTACATGAGCAACTATAACCCTTACCTTTTCAATGAGATCACATGACGCTCACCTTCTGTCAAAAATTGATTCCAATTACCACAGAGCTATTCATTTTTTTTAATTTTCTTATTTCATGTAAAAATGTTGGCTGGCAACCGCCTGACAATATATTATATGTCATTATGTGCATATTGAATTGTTACTAATTGTCGTGTATTAAAATCTGTTTTGGTCTATATCTTAAGAACCATTTAACATATTTTCACGAAATAAAGCTCAAACTCGAGTACCAGCACTTCTCTCATACAGGTCGCAAACCCGCGTCCCTATGGCTGAAAAAAAGTACCTTATCCTGCACCATGTTTGTTACTACTTTATTCTTTTTTTCAAAATAACGCATATTTCACTGCATTTCCCTACAGTGACACACCACTAGGTTGCTTGCATATGACACCCGAGGATCACATATGCGTATTTTTACGTAACACAAAGAGAAACTACCTAATTATATCAAACTTTTAAAATTTTCTGAAATCGAAGTTTTATCTTATCTTCTGCAACGGGTTATTTTGATGCACCCTGTATATATATTTTCAATGTTAGAACAAAAAAAAATGTTTTCATATTCTACACATCAGGACAGGTACGAAAGGCACAAATTAGCAGAAAAATCATAAAATAATGAAGTTAGAAACATATATTCTACATGAACAACTATAACCCTTACCTTTTCAATGAGATCACATGACGCTCACCTTCTGTCAAAAATTGATTCCAATTACCACAGAGCTATTCATTTTTGTTTTAATTTTCTTATTTCATGTAAATATGTTGGCTGGCAACCGCCTAACAATATATTATATGTCATTATGTGCATATTGAATTGTTACTAATTGTCGTGTATTAAAATCTGTTTTGGTCTATATCTTAAGAACCATTTAACATATTTTCACGAAATAAAGCTCAAACTCGAGTACCAGCACTTCTCTCATACAGGTCGCAAACCCGCGTCCCTATGGCTGAAAAAAAGTACCTTATTCTCTACCATGTTTGTCACTACTTTATTCTTTTTTTCAAAATAACGCATATTTCACTGCATTTCCCTACACTGACACACCACTAGGTTGCTTGCATATGACACCCGAGGATCACATATGCGTATTTTTACGTAACACAAAGAGAAACTACCTAATTCTATCAAACTTATATATTTTTCTGAAATCGAAGTGTTATTTTGTCTTCTGCAGCGCTATATTTTGATGCACCCTGTATATATATTTTCGATGTCCGAACAAAATATGTTGTTTTCATATTCTACACATCAGGATATGTACGAAAAGCACAAATTAGCAGAATAAAAATAAAATAATGAAGTTAGAAACATATATTCTACATGAACGACTTTAACCCTTACCTTTTCAATGAGATCACATGACGCACACCTTCTGTCAAAAATTGATTCCAATTACCACGGAGCTATTCAATTTTGTTTTAATTTTCTTATTTCACGTAAAAATGTTGGCTGGCAACCGCCTAACAATATATTATATGTCATTATGTGCATATTGAATTGTTACTAATTGTCGTGTATTATAATATATTTTGGTCTATATCTTAAGAACCATTTAACATATTTACACGAAATAAAGCTCAAACTCGAGTACCAGCACTTCTCTCATACAGGTCGCAAACCCGGGTCCCTATGGCTGAAAAAAAGTACCTTATCCTGTACCATGTTTGTTACTACTTTATTCTTTTTTTCAAAATAACGCATATTTCACTGCATTTCCCTACACTGACACACCACTAGGTTGCTTGCATATGACACCCGAGGATCACATATGCGTATTTTTACGTAACACAAGGAGAAACTATCTAAATCTATCAAACTTATATATTTTTCTGAAATCGAAGTGTTATTTTGTCTTCTGCAGCGCTATATTTTGATGCACCCTGTATATATATTTTCGATGTCAGAACAAAATATGTTGTTTTCATATTCTACACATCAGGATAGGTACGAAAAGCACAAATTAGCAGAATAAAAATAAAATAATGAAGTTAGATACATATATTCTACATGAACGACTTTAACCCTTACCTTTTCAATGAGATCACATGACGCACACCTTCTGTTAAAAATTGATTCCAATTACCACGGAGCTATTCAATTTTGTTTTAATTTTCTTATTTCACGTAAAAATGTTGGCTGGCAAACGCCTAACAATATATTATATGTCATTATGTGCATATTGAATTGTTACTAATTGTCGTGTATTATAATCTGTTTTGGTCTATATCTTAAGAACCATTTAACATATTTTCACGAAATAAAGCTCAAACTCGAGTACCAGCACTTCTCTCATACAGGTCGCAAACCCTGGTCCCTATGGCTGAAAAAAAGTACGTTATCCTGTACCATGTTTGTTACTACTTTATTCTTTTTTTTCAAAATAACGCATATTTCACTGCATTTCCCTACACTGACACACCACTAGGTTGCTTGCATATGACACCCGAGGATCACATATGCGTATTTTTACGTAACACAAAGAGAAACTACCTAATTCTATCAAACTTATATATTTTTCTGAAATCGAAGTGTTATTTTGTCTTCTGCAGCGCTATATTTTGATGCACCCTGTATATATATTTTCGATGTCAGAACAAAATATGTTGTTTTCATATTCTACACATCAGGATAGGTACGAAAAGCACAAATTAGCAGAATAAACATAAAATAATGAAGTTAGAAACATATATTCTACATGAACGACTTTAACCCTTACCTTTTCAATGAGATCACATGACGCACACCTTCTGTCAAAAATTGATTCCAATTACCACGGAGCTATTCAATTTTGTTTTAATTTTCTTATTTCACGTAAAAATGTTGGCTGGCAACCGCCTAACAATATATTATATGTCATTATGTGCATATTGAATTGTTACTAATTGTCGTGTATTAAAATCTGTTTTGGTCTATATCTTAAGAACCATTTAACATATTTTCACGAAATAAAGCTCAAAATCGAGTACCAGCACTTCTCTCATAGCGGTCGCAAACCCGGGTCCCTATGGCTGAAACAAAGTACCTTATTCTCTACCATGTTTGTTACTACTTTATTCTTTTTTTCAAAATAAGGCATATTTCACTGGATTTCCCTACACTGACACATCACTAGGTTGCTTGCATATGACACGAGAGGATCACATATGCGGATTTTTACGTAACACAAAGAGAAACTACCTAATTATATCGAACTTTTAAAATTTTCTGAAATCGAAGTGTTATCTTGTCTTCTGCAACGGGTTATTTTGATGCACCCTGTATATATATTTTCAATGTTAGAACAAAAAAAAATGTTTTCATATTCTACTCATCAGAATAGGTACGAAAGGCACAAATTAGCAGAAAAAGCATAAAATAATGAAGTTAGTAACAAATATTCTATATGAACGACTATAACCCTTACCTTTTCTATGAGATCACATGACGCACACCTTCTGTCAAAAATTGATTCCAATTACCACGGAGCTATTCAATTTTGTTTTAATTTTCTTATTTCACGTAAAAATTTTGGCTGGCAACCGCCTAACAATATATTATATGTCATTATGTGCATATTGAATTGTTACTAATTGTCGTGTATTATAATCTGTTTTGGTCTATATCTTAAGAACCATTTAACATATTTACACGAAATAAAGCTCAAACTCGAGTACCAGCACTTCTCTCATACAGGTCGCAAACCCGAGTCCCTATGGCTGAAAAAAAGTACCTTATCCTGTACCATGTTTGTTACTACTTTTGTCTTTTTTTCAAAATAACGCATATTTCACTGCATTTCCCTACACTGACACTCCACTAGGTTGCTTGCATATGACACCCGAGGATCACATATGCGTATTTTTACGTAACACAAAGAAAAACTACCTAATTATATCAAACTTTTAAAATTTTCTGAAATCGAAGTTTTATCTTATCTTCTGCAACGGGTTATTTTGATGCACCCTGTATATATATCTTCAATGTTAGAACAAAAAAAATGTTTTCATATTCTACACATCAGGACAGGTACGAAAGGCACAAATTAGCAGAAAAATCATAAAATAATGAAGTTAGAAACATATATTCTACATGAACAACTATAACCCTTACCTTTTCAATGAGATCACATGACGCTCACCTTCTGTCAAAAATTGATTCCAATTACCACAGAGCTATTCATTTTTGTTTTAATTTTCTTATTTCATGTAAAAATGTTGGCTGGCAACCGCCTAACAATATATTATATGTCATTATGTGCATATTGAATTGTTACTAATTGTCGTGTATTAAAATCTGTTTTGGTCTATATCTTAAGATCCATTTAACATATTTTCACGAAATAAAGCTCAAACTCGAGTACCAGCACTTCTCTGATAGCGGTCGCAAACCCGGGTCCCTATGGCTGAAAAAAAGTACCTTATCCTGCACCATGTTTGTTACTACTTTATTCTTTTTTTCAAAATAACGCATATTTCACTGCATTTCCCTACACTGACACACCACTAGGTTGCTTGCATATGACACCCGAGGATCACATATGCGTATTTTTACGTAACACAAAGAGAAACTACCTAATTCTATCAAACTTATATATTTTTCTGAAATCGAAGTGTTATTTTGTCTTCTGCAGCGCTATATTTTGATGCACCCTGTATATATATTTTCGATGTCAGAACAAAATATGTTGTTTTCATATTCTACACATCAGGATAGGTAGGAAAAGCACAAATTAGCAGAATAAAAATAAAATAATGAAGTTAGAAACATATATTCTACATGAGCAACTATAACCCTTACCTTTTCAATGAGATCACATGACGCTCACCTTCTGTCAAAAATTGATTCCAATTACCACAGAGCTATTCATTTTTTTTAATTTTCTTATTTCATGTAAAAATGTTGGCTGGCAACCGCCTGACAATATATTATATGTCATTATGTGCATATTGAATTGTTACTAATTGTCGTGTATAATAATGTGTTTTGGTCTATATCTTAAGAACCATTTAACATATTTTCACGAAATAAATCTCAAACTCGAGTACCAGCACTTCTCTCATACAGGTCGCAAACCCGCGTCCCTATGGCTGAAAAAAAGTACCTTATTCTCTACCATGTTTGTTACTACTTTATTCTTTTTTTCAAAATAACGCATATTTCACTGCATTTCCCTACACTGACACACCACTAGGTTGCTTGCATATGACACCCGAGGATCACATATGCGTATTTTTACGTAACACAAAGAGAAACTACCTAATTCTATCAAACTTATATATTTTTCTGAAATCGAAGTGTTATTTTGTCTTCTGCAGCGCTATATTTTGATGCACCCTGTATATATATTTTCGATGTCAGAACAAAATATGTTGTTTTCATATTCTACACATCAGGATAGGTAGGAAAAGCACAAATTAGCAGAATAAAAATAAAATAATGAAGTTAGAAACATATATTCTACATGAGCAACTATAACCCTTACCTTTTCAATGAGATCACATGACGCTCACCTTCTGTCAAAAATTGATTCCAATTACCACAGAGCTATTCATTTTTTTTAATTTTCTTATTTCATGTAAAAATGTTGGCTGGCAACCGCCTGACAATATATTATATGTCATTATGTGCATATTGAATTGTTACTAATTGTCGTGTATAATAATGTGTTTTGGTCTATATCTTAAGAACCATTTAACATATTTTCACGAAATAAAGCTCAAACTCGAGTACCAGCACTTCTCTCATACAGGTCGCAAACCCGCGTCCCTATGGCTGAAAAAAAAGTACCTTATCCTGCACCATGTTTGTTACTACTTTATTCTTTTTTTCAAAATAACGCATATTTCACTGCATTTCCCTACACTGACACACCACTAGGTTGCTTGCATATGACACCCGAGGATCACATATGCGTATTTTTACGTAACACAAAGAGAAACTACCTAATTCTATCAAACTTATATATTTTTCTGAAATCGAAGTGTTATTTTGTCTTCTGCAGCGCTATATTTTGATGCACCCTGTATATATATTTTCGATGTCCGAACAAAATATGTTGTTTTCATATTCTACACATCAGGATATGTACGAAAAGCACAAATTAGCAGAATAAAAATAAAATAATGAAGTTAGAAACATATATTCTACATGAACGACTTTAACCCTTACCTTTTCAATGAGATCACATGACGCACACCTTCTGTCAAAAATTGATTCCAATTACCACGGAGCTATTCAATTTTGTTTTAATTTTCTTATTTCACGTAAAAATGTTGGCTGGCAACCGCCTAACAATATATTATATGTCATTATGTGCATATTGAATTGTTACTAATTGTCGTGTATTATAATCTGTTTTGGTCTATATCTTAAGAACCATTTAACATATTTTCACGAAATAAAGCTCAAACTCGAGTACCAGCACTTCTCTGATAGCGGTCGCAAACCCGGGTCCCTATGGCTGAAAAAAAGTACCTTATCCTGTACCATGTTTGTTACTACTTTATTCTTTTTTTCAAAATAACGCATATTTCACTGCATTTCCCTACACTGACACACCACTAGGTTGCTTGCATATGACACCCGAGGATCACATATGCGTATTTTTACGTAACACAAAGAGAAACTACCTAATTATATCAAACTTTTAAAATTTTCTGAAATCGAAGTTTTATCTTATCTTCTGCAACGGGTTATTTTGATGCACCCTGTATATATATTTTCAATGTTAGAACAAAAAAAATGTTTTCATATTCTACACATCAGGATAGGTAGGAAAAGCACAAATTAGCAGAATAAAAATAAAATAATGAAGTTAGAAACATATATTCTACATGAGCAACTATAACCCTTACCTTTTCAATGAGATCACATGACGCTCACCTTCTGTCAAAAATTGATTCCAATTACCACAGAGCTATTCATTTTTTTTAATTTTCTTATTTCATGTAAAAATGTTGGCTGGCAACCGCCTGACAATATATTATATGTCATTATGTGCATATTGAATTGTTACTAATTGTCGTGTATTAAAATCTGTTTTGGTCTATATCTTAAGAACCATTTAACATATTTTCACGAAATAAAGCTCAAACTCGAGTACCAGCACTTCTCTCATACAGGTCGCAAACCCGCGTCCCTATGGCTGAAAAAAAGTACCTTATCCTGCACCATGTTTGTTACTACTTTATTCTTTTTTTCAAAATAACGCATATTTCACTGCATTTCCCTACAGTGACACACCACTAGGTTGCTTGCATATGACACCCGAGGATCACATATGCGTATTTTTACGTAACACAAAGAGAAACTACCTAATTATATCAAACTTTTAAAATTTTCTGAAATCGAAGTTTTATCTTATCTTCTGCAACGGGTTATTTTGATGCACCCTGTATATATATTTTCAATGTTAGAACAAAAAAAATGTTTTCATATTCTACACATCAGGACAGGTACGAAAGGCACAAATTAGCAGAAAAATCATAAAATAATGAAGTTAGAAACATATATTCTACATGAACAACTATAACCCTTACCTTTTCAATGAGATCACATGACGCTCACCTTCTGTCAAAAATTGATTCCAATTACCACAGAGCTATTCATTTTTGTTTTAATTTTCTTATTTCATGTAAATATGTTGGCTGGCAACCGCCTAACAATATATTATATGTCATTATGTGCATATTGAATTGTTACTAATTGTCGTGTATTAAAATCTGTTTTGGTCTATATCTTAAGAACCATTTAACATATTTTCACGAAATAAAGCTCAAACTCGAGTACCAGCACTTCTCTCATACAGGTCGCAAACCCGCGTCCCTATGGCTGAAAAAAAGTACCTTATTCTCTACCATGTTTGTTACTACTTTATTCTTTTTTTCAAAATAACGCATATTTCACTGCATTTCCCTACACTGACACACCACTAGGTTGCTTGCATATGACACCCGAGGATCACATATGCGTATTTTTACGTAACACAAAGAGAAACTACCTAATTCTATCAAACTTATATATTTTTCTGAAATCGAAGTGTTATTTTGTCTTCTGCAGCGCTATATTTTGATGCACCCTGTATATATATTTTCGATGTCCGAACAAAATATGTTGTTTTCATATTCTACACATCAGGATATGTACGAAAAGCACAAATTAGCAGAATAAAAATAAAATAATGAAGTTAGAAACATATATTCTACATGAACGACTTTAACCCTTACCTTTTCAATGAGATCACATGACGCACACCTTCTGTCAAAAATTGATTCCAATTACCACGGAGCTATTCAATTTTGTTTTAATTTTCTAATTTCACGTAAAAATGTTGGCTGGCAACCGCCTAACAATATATTATATGTCATTATGTGCATATTGAATTGTTACTAATTGTCGTGTATTATAATATATTTTGGTCTATATCTTAAGAACCATTTAACATATTTACACGAAATAAAGCTCAAACTCGAGTACCAGCACTTCTCTCATACAGGTCGCAAACCCGGGTCCCTATGGCTGAAAAAAAGTACCTTATCCTGTACCATGTTTGTTACTACTTTATTCTTTTTTTCAAAATAACGCATATTTCACTGCATTTCCCTACACTGACACACCACTAGGTTGCTTGCATATGACACCCGAGGATCACATATGCGTATTTTTACGTAACACAAGGAGAAACTATCTAATTCTATCAAACTTATATATTTTTCTGAAATCGAAGTGTTATTTTGTCTTCTGCAGCGCTATATTTTGATGCACCCTGTATATATATTTTCGATGTCAGAACAAAATATGTTGTTTTCATATTCTACACATCAGGATAGGTACGAAAAGCACAAATTAGCAGAATAAAAATAAAATAATGAAGTTAGATACATATATTCTACATGAACGACTTTAACCCTTACCTTTTCAATGAGATCACATGACGCACACCTTCTGTCAAAAATTGATTCCAATTACCACGGAGCTATTCAATTTTGTTTTAATTTTCTTATTTCACGTAAAAATGTTGGCTGGCAAACGCCTAACAATATATTATATGTCATTATGTGCATATTGAATTGTTACTAATTGTCGTGTATTATAATCTGTTTTGGTCTATATCTTAAGAACCATTTAACATATTTTCACGAAATAAAGCTCAAACTCGAGTACCAGCACTTCTCTCATACAGGTCGCAAACCCTGGTCCCTATGGCTGAAAAAAAGTACGTTATCCTGCACCATGTTTGTTACTACTTTATTCTTTTTTTCAAAATAACGCATATTTCACTGCATTTCCCTACACTGACACACCACTAGGTTGCTTGCATATGACACCCGAGGATCACATATGCGTATTTTTACGTAACACAAAGAGAAACTACCTAATTCTATCAAACTTATATATTTTTCTGAAATCGAAGTGTTATTTTGTCTTCTGCAGCGCTATATTTTGATGCACCCTGTATATATATTTTCGATGTCAGAACAAAATATGTTGTTTTCATATTCTACACATCAGGATAGGTACGAAAAGCACAAATTAGCAGAATAAACATAAAATAATGAAGTTAGAAACATATATTCTACATGAACGACTTTAACCCTTACCTTTTCAATGAGATCACATGACGCACACCTTCTGTCAAAAATTGATTCCAATTACCACGGAGCTATTCAATTTTGTTTTAATTTTCTTATTTCACGTAAAAATGTTGGCTGGCAACCGCCTAACAATATATTATATGTCATTATGTGCATATTGAATTGTTACTAATTGTCGTGTATTAAAATCTGTTTTGGTCTATATCTTAAGAACCATTTAACATATTTTCACGAAATAAAGCTCAAACTCGAGTACCAGCACTTCTCTCATACAGGTCGCAAACCCGGGTCCCTATGGCTGAAAAAAAGTACCTTATCCTGCACCATGTTTGTTACTACTTTATTCTTTTTTTCAAAATAACGCATATTTCACTGCATTTCCCTACACTGACACACCACTAGGTTGCTTGCATATGACACCCGAGGATCACATATGCGTATTTTTACGTAACACAAAGAGAAACTACCTAATTCTATCAAACTTATATATTTTTCTGAAATCGAAGTGTTATTTTGTCTTCTGCAGCGCTATATTTTGATGCACCCTGTATATATATTTTCGATGTCAGAACAAAATATGTTGTTTTCATATTCTACACATCAGGATAGGTAGGAAAAGCACAAATTAGCAGAATAAAAATAAAATAATGAAGTTAGAAACATATATTCTACATGAGCAACTATAACCCTTACCTTTTCAATGAGATCACATGACGCTCACCTTCTGTCAAAAATTGATTCCAATTACCACAGAGCTATTCATTTTTTTTAATTTTCTTATTTCATGTAAAAATGTTGGCTGGCAACCGCCTGACAATATATTATATGTCATTATGTGCATATTGAATTGTTACTAATTGTCGTGTATAATAATGTGTTTTGGTCTATATCTTAAGAACCATTTAACATATTTTCACGAAATAAAGCTCAAACTCGAGTACCAGTACTTCTCTCATACAGGTCGCAAACCCGCGTCCCTATGGCTGAAAAAAAGTACCTTATTCTCTACCATGTTTGTTACTACTTTATTCTTTTTTTCAAAATAACGCATATTTCACTGCATTTCCCTACACTGACACACCACTAGGTTGCTTGCATATGACACCCGAGGATCACATATGCGTATTTTTACGTAACACAAAGAGAAACTACCTAATTCTATCAAACTTATATATTTTTCTGAAATCGAAGTGTTATTTTGTCTTCTGCAGCGCTATATTTTGATGCACCCTGTATATATATTTTCGATGTCAGAACAAAATATGTTGTTTTCATATTCTACACATCAGGATAGGTAGGAAAAGCACAAATTAGCAGAATAAAAATAAAATAATGAAGTTAGAAACATATATTCTACATGAGCAACTATAACCCTTACCTTTTCAATGAGATCACATGACGCTCACCTTCTGTCAAAAATTGATTCCAATTACCACAGAGCTATTCATTTTTTTTAATTTTCTTATTTCATGTAAAAATGTTGGCTGGCAACCGCCTGACAATATATTATATGTCATTATGTGCATATTGAATTGTTACTAATTGTCGTGTATAATAATGTGTTTTGGTCTATATCTTAAGAACCATTTAACATATTTTCACGAAATAAAGCTCAAACTCGAGTACCAGCACTTCTCTCATACAGGTCGCAAACCCGCGTCCCTATGGCTGAAAAAAAGTACCTTATCCTGCACCATGTTTGTTACTACTTTATTCTTTTTTTCAAAATAACGCATATTTCACTGCATTTCCCTACACTGACACACCACTAGGTTGCTTGCATATGACACCCGAGGATCACATATGCGTATTTTTACGTAACACAAAGAGAAACTACCTAATTCTATCAAACTTATATATTTTTCTGAAATCGAAGTGTTATTTTGTCTTCTGCAGCGCTATATTTTGATGCACCCTGTATATATACTTTCGATGTCCGAACAAAATATGTTGTTTTCATATTCTACACATCAGGATATGTACGAAAAGCACAAATTAGCAGAATAAAAATAAAATAATGAAGTTAGAAACATATATTCTACATGAGCAACTATAACCCTTACCTTTTCAATGAGATCACATGACGCTCACCTTCTGTCAAAAATTGATTCCAATTACCACGGAGCTATTCATTTTTTTTAATTTTCTTATTTCATGTAAAAATGTTGGCTGGCAACCGCCTGACAATATATTATATGTCATTATGTGCATATTGAATTGTTACTAATTGTCGTGTATAATAATGTGTTTTGGTCTATATCTTAAGAACCATTTAACATATTTTCACGAAATAAAGCTCAAACTCGAGTACCAGTACTTCTCTCATACAGGTCGCAAACCCGCGTCCCTATGGCTGAAAAAAAGTACCTTATTCTCTACCATGTTTGTTACTACTTTATTCTTTTTTTCAAAATAACGCATATTTCACTGCATTTCCCTACACTGACACACCACTAGGTTGCTTGCATATGACACCCGAGGATCACATATGCGTATGTTTACGTAACACAAAGAGAAACTACCTAATTCTATCAAACTTATATATTTTTCTGAAATCGAAGTGTTATTTTGTCTTCTGCAGCGCTATATTTTGATGCACCCTGTATATATATTTTCGATGTCAGAACAAAATATGTTGTTTTCATATTCTACACATCAGGATAGGTAGGAAAAGCACAAATTAGCAGAATAAAAATAAAATAATGAAGTTAGAAACATATATTCTACATGAGCAACTATAACCCTTACCTTTTCAATGAGATCACATGACGCTCACCTTCTGTCAAAAATTGATTCCAATTACCACAGAGCTATTCATTTTTTTTAATTTTCTTATTTCATGTAAAAATGTTGGCTGGCAACCGCCTGACAATATATTATATGTCATTATGTGCATATTGAATTGTTACTAATTGTCGTGTATAATAATGTGTTTTGGTCTATATCTTAAGAACCATTTAACATATTTTCACGAAATAAAGCTCAAACTCGAGTACCAGCACTTCTCTCATACAGGTCGCAAACCCGCGTCCCTATGGCTGAAAAAAAGTACCTTATCCTGCACCATGTTTGTTACTACTTTATTCTTTTTTTCAAAATAACGCATATTTCACTGCATTTCCCTACACTGACACACCACTAGGTTGCTTGCATATGACACCCGAGGATCACATATGCGTATTTTTACGTAACACAAAGAGAAACTACCTAATTCTATCAAACTTATATATTTTTCTGAATTCGAAGTGTTATTTTGTCTTCTGCAGCGCTATATTTTGATGCACCCTGTATATATATTTTCGATGTCCGAACAAAATATGTTGTTTTCATATTCTACACATCAGGATATGTACGAAAAGCACAAATTAGCAGAATAAAAATAAAATAATGAAGTTAGAAACATATATTCTACATGAACGACTTTAACCCTTACCTTTTCAATGAGATCACATGACGCACACCTTCTGTCAAAAATTGATTCCAATTACCACGGAGCTATTCAATTTTGTTTTAATTTTCTTATTTCACGT
This sequence comes from Thermobia domestica, assembly GCF_964235325.1. Lineage (NCBI taxonomy): Eukaryota > Metazoa > Arthropoda > Insecta > Zygentoma > Lepismatidae > Thermobia > Thermobia domestica. The sequence goes on from NC_137469.1 coordinate 167,112,642, forward strand.
AAAAATGTTGGCTGGCAACCGCCTAACAATATATTATATGTCATTATGTGCATATTGAATTGTTACTAATTGTCGTGTATAATAATGTGTTTTGGTCTATATCTTAAGAACCATTTAACATATTTTCACGAAATAAAGCTCAAACTCGAGTACCAGCACTTCTCTCATACAGGTCGCAAACCCGGGTCCCTATGGCTGAAAAAAAGTACCTTATCCTGTACCATGTTTGTTACTACTTTATTCTTTTTTTCAAAATAACGCATATTTCACTGCATTTCCCTACACTGACACACCACTAGGTTGCTTGCATATGACACCCGAGGATCACATATGCGTATTTTTACGTAACACAAAGAGAAACTACCTAATTCTATCAAACTTATATATTTTTCTGAAATCGAAGTGTTATTTTGTCTTCTGCAGCGCTATATTTTGATGCACCCTGTATATATATTTTCGATGTCCGAACAAAATATGTTGTTTTCATATTCTACACATCAGGATATGTACGAAATGCACAAATTAGCAGAATAAAAATAAAATAATGAAGTTAGAAACATATATTCTACATGAGCAACTATAACCCTTACCTTTTCAATGAGATCACATGACGCTCACCTTCTGTCAAAAATTGATTCCAATTACCACAGAGCTATTCATTTTTTTTAATTTTCTTATTTCATGTAAAAATGTTGGCTGGCAACCGCCTGACAATATATTATATGTCATTATGTGCATATTGAATTGTTACTAATTGTCGTGTATTAAAATCTGTTTTGGTCTATATCTTAAGAACCATTTAACATATTTTCACGAAATAAAGCTCAAACTCGAGTACCAGCACTTCTCTCATACAGGTCGCAAACCCGCGTCCCTATGGCTGAAAAAAAGTACCTTATCCTGCACCATGTTTGTTACTACTTTATTCTTTTTTTCAAAATAACGCATATTTCACTGCATTTCCCTACAGTGACACACAACTAGGTTGCTTGCATATGACACCCGAGGATCACATATGCGTATTTTTACGTAACACAAAGAGAAACTACCTAATTATATCAAACTTTTAAAATTTTCTGAAATCGAAGTTTTATCTTATCTTCTGCAACGGGTTATTTTGATGCACCCTGTATATATATTTTCAATGTTAGAACAAAAAAAATGTTTTCATATTCTACACATCAGGACAGGTACGAAAGGCACAAATTAGCAGAAAAATCATAAAATAATGAAGTTAGAAACATATATTCTACATGAACAACTATAACCCTTACCTTTTCAATGAGATCACATGACGCTCACCTTCTGTCAAAAATTGATTCCAATTACCACAGAGCTATTCATTTTTGTTTTAATTTTCTTATTTCATGTAAAAATGTTGGCTGGCAACCGCCTAACAATATATTATATGTCATTATGTGCATATTGAATTGTTACTAATTGTCGTGTATTAAAATCTGTTTTGGTCTATATCTTAAGAACCATTTAACATATTTTCACGAAATAAAGCTCAAACTCGAGTACCAGCACTTCTCTCATACAGGTCGCAAACCCGCGTCCCTATGGCTGAAAAAAAGTACCTTATTCTCTACCATGTTTGTTACTACTTTATTCTTTTTTTCAAAATAACGCATATTTCACTGCATTTCCCTACACTGACACACCACTAGGTTGCTTGCATATGACACCCGAGGATCACATATGCGTATTTTTACGTAACACAAAGAGAAACTACCTAATTCTATCAAACTTATATATTTTTCTGAAATCGAAGTGTTATTTTGTCTTCTGCAGCGCTATATTTTGATGCACCCTGTATATATATTTTCGATGTCCGAACAAAATATGTTGTTTTCATATTCTACACATCAGGATATGTACGAAAAGCACAAATTAGCAGAATAAAAATAAAATAATGAAGTTAGAAACATATATTCTACATGAACGACTTTAACCCTTACCTTTTCAATGAGATCACATGACGCACACCTTCTGTCAAAAATTGATTCCAATTACCACGGAGCTATTCAATTTTGTTTTAATTTTCTTATTTCACGTAAAAATGTTGGCTGGCAACCGCCTAACAATATATTATATGTCATTATGTGCATATTGAATTGTTACTAATTGTCGTGTATTATAATATATTTTGGTCTATATCTTAAGAACCATTTAACATATTTACACGAAATAAAGCTCAAACTCGAGTACCAGCACTTCTCTCATACAGGTCGCAAACCCGGGTCCCTATGGCTGAAAAAAAGTACCTTATCCTGTACCATGTTTGTTACTACTTTATTCTTTTTTTCAAAATAACGCATATTTCACTGCATTTCCCTACACTGACACACCACTAGGTTGCTTGCATATGACACCCGAGGATCACATATGCGTATTTTTACGTAACACAAGGAGAAACTATCTAATTCTATCAAACTTATATATTTTTCTGAAATCGAAGTGTTATTTTGTCTTCTGCAGCGCTATATTTTGATGCACCCTGTATATATATTTTCGATGTCAGAACAAAATATGTTGTTTTCATATTCTACACATCAGGATAGGTACGAAAAGCACAAATTAGCAGAATAAAAATAAAATAATGAAGTTAGATACATATATTCTACATGAACGACTTTAACCCTTACCTTTTCAATGAGATCACATGACGCACACCTTCTGTCAAAAATTGATTCCAATTACCACGGAGCTATTCAATTTTGTTTTAATTTTCTTATTTCACGTAAAAATGTTGGCTGGCAAACGCCTAACAATATATTATATGTCATTATGTGCATATTGAATTGTTACTAATTGTCGTGTATTATAATCTGTTTTGGTCTATATCTTAAGAACCATTTAACATATTTTCACGAAATAAAGCTCAAACTCGAGTACCAGCACTTCTCTCATAGCGGTCGCAAACCCTGGTCCCTATGGCTGAAAAAAAGTACGTTATCCTGTACCATGTTTGTTACTACTTTATTCTTTTTTTCAAAATAACGCATATTTCACTGCATTTCCCTACACTGACACACCACTAGGTTGCTTGCATATGACACCCGAGGATCACATATGCGTATTTTTACGTAACACAAAGAGAAACTACCTAATTCTATCAAACTTATATATTTTTCTGAAATCGAAGTGTTATTTTGTCTTCTGCAGCGCTATATTTTGATGCACCCTGTATATATATTTTCGACGTCAGAACAAAATATGTTGTTTTCATATTCTACACATCAGGATAGGTACGAAAAGCACAAATTAGCAGAATAAACATAAAATAATGAAGTTAGAAACATATATTCTACATGAACGACTTTAACCCTTACCTTTTCAATGAGATCACATGACGCACACCTTCTGTCAAAAATTGATTCCAATTACCACGGAGCTATTCAATTTTGTTTTAATTTTCTTATTTCACGTAAAAATGTTGGCTGGCAACCGCCTAACAATATATTATATGTCATTATGTGCATATTGAATTGTTACTAATTGTCGTGTATTAAAATCTGTTTTGGTCTATATCTTAAGAACCATTTAACATATTTTCACGAAATAAAGCTCAAACTCGAGTACCAGCACTTCTCTCATAGCGGTCGCAAACCCGGGTCCCTATGGCTGAAACAAAGTACCTTATTCTCTACCATGTTTGTTACTACTTTATTCTTTTTTTCAAAATAAGGCATATTTCACTGGATTTCCCTACACTGACACATCACTAGGTTGCTTGCATATGACACGAGAGGATCACATATGCGGATTTTTACGTAACACAAAGAGAAACTACCTAATTATATCGAACTTTTAAAATTTTCTAAAATCGAAGTGTTATCTTGTCTTCTGCAACGGGTTATTTTGATGCACCCTGTATATATATTTTCAATGTTAGAACAAAAAAAATGTTTTCATATTCTACACATCAGAATAGGTACGAAAGGCACAAATTAGCAGAAAAAGCATAAAATAATGAAGTTAGTAACAAATATTCTATATGAACGACTATAACCCTTACCTTTTCTATGATATCACATGACGCACACCTTCTGTCAAAAATTGATTCCAATTACCACGGAGCTATTCAATTTTGTTTTAATTTTCTTATTTCACGTAAAAATTTTGGCTGGCAACCGCCTAACAATATATTATATGTCATTATGTGCATATTGAATTGTTACTAATTGTCGTGTATTATAATCTGTTTTGGTCTATATCTTAAGAACCATTTAACATATTTACACGAAATAAAGCTCAAACTCGAGTACCAGCACTTCTCTCATACAGGTCGCAAACCCGGGTCCCTATGGCTGAAAAAAAGTACCTTATCCTGTACCATGTTTGTTACTACTTTATTCTTTTTTTCAAAATAACGCATATTTCACTGCATTTCCCTACACTGACACACCACTAGGTTGCTTGCATATGACACCCGAGGATCACATATGCGTATTTTTACGTAACACAAAGAAAAACTACCTAATTATATCAAACTTTTAAAATTTTCTGAAATCGAAGTTTTATCTTATCTTCTGCAACGGGTTATTTTGATGCACCCTGTATATATATTTTCAATGTTAGAACAAAAAAAATGTTTTCATATTCTACACATCAGGACAGGTACGAAAGGCACAAATTAGCAGAAAAATCATAAAATAATGAAGTTAGAAACATATATTCTACATGAACAACTATAACCCTTACCTTTTCAATGAGATCACATGACGCTCACCTTCTGTCAAAAATTGATTCCAATTACCACAGAGCTATTCATTTTTGTTTTAATTTTCTTATTTCATGTAAAAATGTTGGCTGGCAACCGCCTAACAATATATTATATGTCATTATGTGCATATTGAATTGTTACTAATTGTCGTGTATTAAAATCTGTTTTGGTCTATATCTTAAGAACCATTTAACATATTTTCACGAAATAAAGCTCAAACTCGAGTACCAGCACTTCTCTCATACAGGTCGCAAACCCGCGTCCCTATGGCTGAAAAAAAGTACCTTATCCTGCACCATGTTTGTTACTACTTTATTCTTTTTTTCAAAATAACGCATATTTCACTGCATTTCCCTACACTGACACACCACTAGGTTGCTTGCATATGACACCCGAGGATCACATATGCGTATTTTTACGTAACACAAAGAGAAACTACCTAATTCTATCAAACTTATATATTTTTCTGAAATCGAAGTGTTATTTTGTCTTCTGCAGCGCTATATTTTGATGCACCCTGTATATATATTTTCGATGTCAGAACAAAATATGTTGTTTTCATATTCTACACATCAGGATAGGTAGGAAAAGCACAAATTAGCAGAATAAAAATAAAATAATGAAGTTAGAAACATATATTCTACATGAGCAACTATAACCCTTACCTTTTCAATGAGATCACATGACGCTCACCTTCTGTCAAAAATTGATTCCAATTACCACAGAGCTATTCATTTTTTTTAATTTTCTTATTTCATGTAAAAATGTTGGCTGGCAACCGCCTGACAATATATTATATGTCATTATGTGCATATTGAATTGTTACTAATTGTCGTGTATAATAATGTGTTTTGGTCTATATCTTAAGAACCATTTAACATATTTTCACGAAATAAAGCTCAAACTCGAGTACCAGTACTTCTCTCATACAGGTCGCAAACCCGCGTCCCTATGGCTGAAAAAAAGTACCTTATTCTCTACCATGTTTGTTACTACTTTATTCTTTTTTTCAAAATAACGCATATTTCACTGCATTTCCCTACACTGACACACCACTAGGTTGCTTGCATATGACACCCGAGGATCACATATGCGTATTTTTACGTAACACAAAGAGAAACTACCTAATTCTATCAAACTTATATATTTTTCTGAAATCGAAGTGTTATTTTGTCTTCTGCAGCGCTATATTTTGATGCACCCTGTATATATATTTTCGATGTCAGAACAAAATATGTTGTTTTCATATTCTACACATCAGGATAGGTAGGAAAAGCACAAATTAGCAGAATAAAAATAAAATAATGAAGTTAGAAACATATATTCTACATGAGCAACTATAACCCTTACCTTTTCAATGAGATCACATGACGCTCACCTTCTGTCAAAAATTGATTCCAATTACCACAGAGCTATTCATTTTTTTTAATTTTCTTATTTCATGTAAAAATGTTGGCTGGCAACCGCCTGACAATATATTATATGTCATTATGTGCATATTGAATTGTTACTAATTGTCGTGTATAATAATGTGTTTTGGTCTATATCTTAAGAACCATTTAACATATTTTCACGAAATAAAGCTCAAACTCGAGTACCAGCACTTCTCTCATACAGGTCGCAAACCCGCGTCCCTATGGCTGAAAAAAAGTACCTTATCCTGCACCATGTTTGTTACTACTTTATTCTTTTTTTCAAAATAACGCATATTTCACTGCATTTCCCTACACTGACACACCACTAGGTTGCTTGCATATGACACCCGAGGATCACATATGCGTATTTTTACGTAACACAAAGAGAAACTACCTAATTCTATCAAACTTATATATTTTTCTGAAATCGAAGTGTTATTTTGTCTTCTGCAGCGCTATATTTTGATGCACCCTGTATATATATTTTCGATGTCCGAACAAAATATGTTGTTTTCATATTCTACACATCAGGATATGTACGAAAAGCACAAATTAGCAGAATAAAAATAAAATAATGAAGTTAGAAACATATATTCTACATGAACGACTTTAACCCTTACCTTTTCAATGAGATCACATGACGCACACCTTCTGTCAAAAATTGATTCCAATTACCACGGAGCTATTCAATTTTGTTTTAATTTTCTTATTTCACGTAAAAATGTTGGCTGGCAACCGCCTAACAATATATTATATGTCATTATGTGCATATTGAATTGTTACTAATTGTCGTGTATTATAATCTGTTTTGGTCTATATCTTAAGAACCATTTAACATATTTTCACGAAATAAAGCTCAAACTCGAGTACCAGCACTTCTCTGATAGCGGTCGCAAACCCGGGTCCCTATGGCTGAAAAAAAGTACCTTATCCTGTACCATGTTTGTTACTACTTTATTCTTTTTTTCAAAATAACGCATATTTCACTGCATTTCCCTACACTGACACACCACTAGGTTGCTTGCATATGACACCCGAGGATCACATATGCGTATTTTTACGTAACACAAAGAGAAACTACCTAATTATATCAAACTTTTAAAATTTTCTGAAATCGAAGTTTTATCTTATCTTCTGCAACGGGTTATTTTGATGCACCCTGTATATATATTTTCAATGTTAGAACAAAAAAAATGTTTTCATATTCTACACATCAGGATAGGTAGGAAAAGCACAAATTAGCAGAATAAAAATAAAATAATGAAGTTAGAAACATATATTCTACATGAGCAACTATAACCCTTACCTTTTCAATGAGATCACATGACGCTCACCTTCTGTCAAAAATTGATTCCAATTACCACAGAGCTATTCATTTTTTTTAATTTTCTTATTTCATGTAAAAATGTTGGCTGGCAACCGCCTGACAATATATTATATGTCATTATGTGCATATTGAATTGTTACTAATTGTCGTGTATTAAAATCTGTTTTGGTCTATATCTTAAGAACCATTTAACATATTTTCACGAAATAAAGCTCAAACTCGAGTACCAGCACTTCTCTCATACAGGTCGCAAACCCGCGTCCCTATGGCTGAAAAAAAGTACCTTATCCTGCACCATGTTTGTTACTACTTTATTCTTTTTTTCAAAATAACGCATATTTCACTGCATTTCCCTACAGTGACACACCACTAGGTTGCTTGCATATGACACCCGAGGATCACATATGCGTATTTTTACGTAACACAAAGAGAAACTACCTAATTATATCAAACTTTTAAAATTTTCTGAAATCGAAGTTTTATCTTATCTTCTGCAACGGGTTATTTTGATGCACCCTGTATATATATTTTCAATGTTAGAACAAAAAAATGTTTTCATATTCTACACATCAGGACAGGTACGAAAGGCACAAATTAGCAGAAAAATCATAAAATAATGAAGTTAGAAACATATATTCTACATGAACAACTATAACCCTTACCTTTTCAATGAGATCACATGACGCTCACCTTCTGTCAAAAATTGATTCCAATTACCACAGAGCTATTCATTTTTGTTTTAATTTTCTTATTTCATGTAAAAATGTTGGCTGGCAACCGCCTGACAATATATTATATGTCATTATGTGCATATTGAATTGTTACTAATTGTCGTGTATTATAATCTGTTTTGGTCTATATCTTAAGAACCATTTAACATATTTACACGAAATAAAGCTCAAACTCGAGTACCAGCACTTCTCTCATACAGGTCGCAAACCCGGGTCCCTATGGCTGAAAAAAAGTACCTTATCCTGTACCATGTTTGTTACTACTTTATTCTTTTTTTCAAAATAACGCATATTTCACTGCATTTCCCTACACTGACACACCACTAGGTTGCTTGCATATGACACCCGAGGATCACATATGCGTATTTTTACGTAACACAAAGAAAAACTACCTAATTATATCAAACTTTTAAAATTTTCTGAAATCGAAGTTTTATCTTATCTTCTGCAACGGGTTATTTTGATGCACCCTGTATATATATTTTCAATGTTAGAACAAAAAAAATGTTTTCATATTCTACACATCAGGACAGGTACGAAAGGCACAAATTAGCAGAAAAATCATAAAATAATGAAGTTAGAAACATATATTCTACATGAACAACTATAACCCTTACCTTTTCAATGAGATCACATGACGCTCACCTTCTGTCAAAAATTGATTCCAATTACCACAGAGCTATTCATTTTTGTTTTAATTTTCTTATTTCATGTAAAAATGTTGGCTGGCAACCGCCTAACAATATATTATATGTCATTATGTGCATATTGAATTGTTACTAATTGTCGTGTATTAAAATCTGTTTTGGTCTATATCTTAAGAACCATTTAACATATTTTCACGAAATAAAGCTCAAACTCGAGTACCAGCACTTCTCTCATACAGGTCGCAAACCCGCGTCCCTATGGCTGAAAAAAAGTACCTTATCCTGCACCATGTTTGTTACTACTTTATTCTTTTTTTCAAAATAACGCATATTTCACTGCATTTCCCTACACTGACACACCACTAGGTTGCTTGCATATGACACCCGAGGATCACATATGCGTATTTTTACGTAACACAAAGAGAAACTACCTAATTCTATCAAACTTATATATTTTTCTGAAATCGAAGTGTTATTTTGTCTTCTGCAGCGCTATATTTTGATGCACCCTGTATATATATTTTCGATGTCAGAACAAAATATGTTGTTTTCATATTCTACACATCAGGATAGGTAGGAAAAGCACAAATTAGCAGAATAAAAATAAAATAATGAAGTTAGAAACATATATTCTACATGAGCAACTATAACCCTTACCTTTTCAATGAGATCACATGACGCTCACCTTCTGTCAAAAATTGATTCCAATTACCACAGAGCTATTCATTTTTTTTAATTTTCTTATTTCATGTAAAAATGTTGGCTGGCAACCGCCTGACAATATATTATATGTCATTATGTGCATATTGAATTGTTACTAATTGTCGTGTATAATAATGTGTTTTGGTCTATATCTTAAGAACCATTTAACATATTTTCACGAAATAAAGCTCAAACTCGAGTACCAGTACTTCTCTCATACAGGTCGCAAACCCGCGTCCCTATGGCTGAAAAAAAGTACCTTATTCTCTACCATGTTTGTTACTACTTTATTCTTTTTTTCAAAATAACGCATATTTCACTGCATTTCCCTACACTGACACACCACTAGGTTGCTTGCATATGACACCCGAGGATCACATATGCGTATTTTTACGTAACACAAAGAGAAACTACCTAATTCTATCAAACTTATATATTTTTCTGAAATCGAAGTGTTATTTTGTCTTCTGCAGCGCTATATTTTGATGCACCCTGTATATATATTTTCGATGTCAGAACAAAATATGTTGTTTTCATATTCTACACATCAGGATAGGTAGGAAAAGCACAAATTAGCAGAATAAAAATAAAATAATGAAGTTAGAAACATATATTCTACATGAGCAACTATAACCCTTACCTTTTCAATGAGATCACATGACGCTCACCTTCTGTCAAAAATTGATTCCAATTACCACAGAGCTATTCATTTTTTTTAATTTTCTTATTTCATGTAAAAATGTTGGCTGGCAACCGCCTGACAATATATTATATGTCATTATGTGCATATTGAATTGTTACTAATTGTCGTGTATAATAATGTGTTTTGGTCTATATCTTAAGAACCATTTAACATATTTTCACGAAATAAAGCTCAAACTCGAGTACCAGCACTTCTCTCATACAGGTCGCAAACCCGCGTCCCTATGGCTGAAAAAAAGTACCTTATCCTGCACCATGTTTGTTACTACTTTATTCTTTTTTTCAAAATAACGCATATTTCACTGCATTTCCCTACACTGACACACCACTAGGTTGCTTGCATATGACACCCGAGGATCACATATGCGTATTTTTACGTAACACAAAGAGAAACTACCTAATTCTATCAAACTTATATATTTTTCTGAAATCGAAGTGTTATTTTGTCTTCTGCAGCGCTATATTTTGATGCACCCTGTATATATATTTTCGATGTCCGAACAAAATATGTTGTTTTCATATTCTACACATCAGGATATGTACGAAAAGCACAAATTAGCAGAATAAAAATAAAATAATGAAGTTAGAAACATATATTCTACATGAACGACTTTAACCCTTACCTTTTCAATGAGATCACATGACGCACACCTTCTGTCAAAAATTGATTCCAATTACCACGGAGCTATTCAATTTTGTTTTAATTTTCTTATTTCACGTAAAAATGTTGGCTGGCAACCGCCTAACAATATATTATATGTCATTATGTGCATATTGAATTGTTACTAATTGTCGTGTATTATAATCTGTTTTGGTCTATATCTTAAGAACCATTTAACATATTTTCACGAAATAAAGCTCAAACTCGAGTACCAGCACTTCTCTGATAGCGGTCGCAAACCCGGGTCCCTATGGCTGAAAAAAAGTACCTTATCCTGTACCATGTTTGTTACTACTTTATTCTTTTTTTCAAAATAACGCATATTTCACTGCATTTCCCTACACTGACACACCACTAGGTTGCTTGCATATGACACCCGAGGATCACATATGCGTATTTTTACGTAACACAAAGAGAAACTACCTAATTATATCAAACTTTTAAAATTTTCTGAAATCGAAGTTTTATCTTATCTTCTGCAACGGGTTATTTTGATGCACCCTGTATATATATTTTCAATGTTAGAACAAAAAAAATGTTTTCATATTCTACACATCAGGATAGGTAGGAAAAGCACAAATTAGCAGAATAAAAATAAAATAATGAAGTTAGAAACATATATTCTACATGAGCAACTATAACCCTTACCTTTTCAATGAGATCACATGACGCTCACCTTCTGTCAAAAATTGATTCCAATTACCACAGAGCTATTCATTTTTTTTAATTTTCTTATTTCATGTAAAAATGTTGGCTGGCAACCGCCTGACAATATATTATATGTCATTATGTGCATATTGAATTGTTACTAATTGTCGTGTATTAAAATCTGTTTTGGTCTATATCTTAAGAACCATTTAACATATTTTCACGAAATAAAGCTCAAACTCGAGTACCAGCACTTCTCTCATACAGGTCGCAAACCCGCGTCCCTATGGCTGAAAAAAAGTACCTTATCCTGCACCATGTTTGTTACTACTTTATTCTTTTTTTCAAAATAACGCATATTTCACTGCATTTCCCTACAGTGACACACCACTAGGTTGCTTGCATATGACACCCGAGGATCACATATGCGTATTTTTACGTAACACAAAGAGAAACTACCTAATTATATCAAACTTTTAAAATTTTCTGAAATCGAAGTTTTATCTTATCTTCTGCAACGGGTTATTTTGATGCACCCTGTATATATATTTTCAATGTTAGAACAAAAAAATGTTTTCATATTCTACACATCAGGACAGGTACGAAAGGCACAAATTAGCAGAAAAATCATAAAATAATGAAGTTAGAAACATATATTCTACATGAACAACTATAACCCTTACCTTTTCAATGAGATCACATGACGCTCACCTTCTGTCAAAAATTGATTCCAATTACCACAGAGCTATTCATTTTTGTTTTAATTTTCTTATTTCATGTAAAAATGTTGGCTGGCAACCGCCTGACAATATATTATATGTCATTATGTGCATATTGAATTGTTACTAATTGTCGTGTATTATAATCTGTTTTGGTCTATATCTTAAGAACCATTTAACATATTTACACGAAATAAAGCTCAAACTCGAGTACCAGCACTTCTCTCATACAGGTCGCAAACCCGGGTCCCTATGGCTGAAAAAAAGTACCTTATCCTGTACCATGTTTGTTACTACTTTATTCTTTTTTTCAAAATAACGCATATTTCACTGCATTTCCCTACACTGACACACCACTAGGTTGCTTGCATATGACACCCGAGGATCACATATGCGTATTTTTACGTAACACAAAGAAAAACTACCTAATTATATCAAACTTTTAAAATTTTCTGAAATCGAAGTTTTATCTTATCTTCTGCAACGGGTTATTTTGATGCACCCTGTATATATATTTTCAATGTTAGAACAAAAAAAATGTTTTCATATTCTACACATCAGGACAGGTACGAAAGGCACAAATTAGCAGAAAAATCATAAAATAATGAAGTTAGAAACATATATTCTACATGAACAACTATAACCCTTACCTTTTCAATGAGATCACATGACGCTCACCTTCTGTCAAAAATTGATTCCAATTACCACAGAGCTATTCATTTTTGTTTTAATTTTCTTATTTCATGTAAAAATGTTGGCTGGCAACCGCCTAACAATATATTATATGTCATTATGTGCATATTGAATTGTTACTAATTGTCGTGTATTAAAATCTGTTTTGGTCTATATCTTAAGAACCATTTAACATATTTTCACGAAATAAAGCTCAAACTCGAGTACCAGCACTTCTCTCATACAGGTCGCAAACCCGCGTCCCTATGGCTGAAAAAAAGTACCTTATCCTGCACCATGTTTGTTACTACTTTATTCTTTTTTTCAAAATAACGCATATTTCACTGCATTTCCCTACACTGACACACCACTAGGTTGCTTGCATATGACACCCGAGGATCACATATGCGTATTTTTACGTAACACAAAGAGAAACTACCTAATTCTATCAAACTTATATATTTTTCTGAAATCGAAGTGTTATTTTGTCTTCTGCAGCGCTATATTTTGATGCACCCTGTATATATATTTTCGATGTCAGAACAAAATATGTTGTTTTCATATTCTACACATCAGGATAGGTAGGAAAAGCACAAATTAGCAGAATAAAAATAAAATAATGAAGTTAGAAACATATATTCTACATGAGCAACTATAACCCTTACCTTTTCAATGAGATCACATGACGCTCACCTTCTGTCAAAAATTGATTCCAATTACCACAGAGCTATTCATTTTTTTTAATTTTCTTATTTCATGTAAAAATGTTGGCTGGCAACCGCCTGACAATATATTATATGTCATTATGTGCATATTGAATTGTTACTAATTGTCGTGTATAATAATGTGTTTTGGTCTATATCTTAAGAACCATTTAACATATTTTCACGAAATAAAGCTCAAACTCGAGTACCAGTACTTCTCTCATACAGGTCGCAAACCCGCGTCCCTATGGCTGAAAAAAAGTACCTTATTCTCTACCATGTTTGTTACTACTTTATTCTTTTTTTCAAAATAACGCATATTTCACTGCATTTCCCTACACTGACACACCACTAGGTTGCTTGCATATGACACCCGAGGATCACATATGCGTATTTTTACGTAACACAAAGAGAAACTACCTAATTCTATCAAACTTATATATTTTTCTGAAATCGAAGTGTTATTTTGTCTTCTGCAGCGCTATATTTTGATGCACCCTGTATATATATTTTCGATGTCAGAACAAAATATGTTGTTTTCATATTCTACACATCAGGATAGGTAGGAAAAGCACAAATTAGCAGAATAAAAATAAAATAATGAAGTTAGAAACATATATTCTACATGAGCAACTATAACCCTTACCTTTTCAATGAGATCACATGACGCTCACCTTCTGTCAAAAATTGATTCCAATTACCACAGAGCTATTCATTTTTTTTAATTTTCTTATTTCATGTAAAAATGTTGGCTGGCAACCGCCTGACAATATATTATATGTCATTATGTGCATATTGAATTGTTACTAATTGTCGTGTATAATAATGTGTTTTGGTCTATATCTTAAGAACCATTTAACATATTTTCACGAAATAAAGCTCAAACTCGAGTACCAGCACTTCTCTCATACAGGTCGCAAACCCGCGTCCCTATGGCTGAAAAAAAGTACCTTATCCTGCACCATGTTTGTTACTACTTTATTCTTTTTTTCAAAATAACGCATATTTCACTGCATTTCCCTACACTGACACACCACTAGGTTGCTTGCATATGACACCCGAGGATCACATATGCGTATTTTTACGTAACACAAAGAGAAACTACCTAATTCTATCAAACTTATATATTTTTCTGAAATCGAAGTGTTATTTTGTCTTCTGCAGCGCTATATTTTGATGCACCCTGTATATATATTTTCGATGTCCGAACAAAATATGTTGTTTTCATATTCTACACATCCGGATATGTACGAAAAGCACAAATTAGCAGAATAAAAATAAAATAATGAAGTTAGAAACATATATTCTACATGAACGACTTTAACCCTTACCTTTTCAATGAGATCACATGACGCACACCTTCTGTCAAAAATTGATTCCAATTACCACGGAGCTATTCAATTTTGTTTTAATTTTCTTATTTCACGTAAAAATGTTGGCTGGCAACCGCCTAACAATATATTATATGTCATTATGTGCATATTGAATTGTTACTAATTGTCGTGTATTATAATCTGTTTTGGTCTATATCTTAAGAACCATTTAACATATTTTCACGAAATAAAGCTCAAACTCGAGTACCAGCACTTCTCTGATAGCGGTCGCAAACCCGGGTCCCTATGGCTGAAAAAAAGTACCTTATCCTGTACCATGTTTGTTACTACTTTATTCTTTTTTTCAAAATAACGCATATTTCACTGCATTTCCCTACACTGACACACCACTAGGTTGCTTGCATATGACACCCGAGGATCACATATGCGTATTTTTACGTAACACAAAGAGAAACTACCTAATTATATCAAACTTTTAAAATTTTCTGAAATCGAAGTTTTATCTTATCTTCTGCAACGGGTTATTTTGATGCACCCTGTATATATATTTTCAATGTTAGAACAAAAAAAATGTTTTCATATTCTACACATCAGGATAGGTAGGAAAAGCACAAATTAGCAGAATAAAAATAAAATAATGAAGTTAGAAACATATATTCTACATGAGCAACTATAACCCTTACCTTTTCAATGAGATCACATGACGCTCACCTTCTGTCAAAAATTGATTCCAATTACCACAGAGCTATTCATTTTTTTTAATTTTCTTATTTCATGTAAAAATGTTGGCTGGCAACCGCCTGACAATATATTATATGTCATTATGTGCATATTGAATTGTTACTAATTGTCGTGTATTAAAATCTGTTTTGGTCTATATCTTAAGAACCATTTAACATATTTTCACGAAATAAAGCTCAAACTCGAGTACCAGCACTTCTCTCATACAGGTCGCAAACCCGCGTCCCTATGGCTGAAAAAAAGTACCTTATCCTGCACCATGTTTGTTACTACTTTATTCTTTTTTTCAAAATAACGCATATTTCACTGCATTTCCCTACAGTGACACACCACTAGGTTGCTTGCATATGACACCCGAGGATCACATATGCGTATTTTTACGTAACACAAAGAGAAACTACCTAATTATATCAAACTTTTAAAATTTTCTGAAATCGAAGTTTTATCTTATCTTCTGCAACGGGTTATTTTGATGCACCCTGTATATATATTTTCAATGTTAGAACAAAAAAATGTTTTCATATTCTACACATCAGGACAGGTACGAAAGGCACAAATTAGCAGAAAAATCATAAAATAATGAAGTTAGAAACATATATTCTACATGAACAACTATAACCCTTACCTTTTCAATGAGATCACATGACGCTCACCTTCTGTCAAAAATTGATTCCAATTACCACAGAGCTATTCATTTTTGTTTTAATTTTCTTATTTCATGTAAAAATGTTGGCTGGCAACCGCCTAACAATATATTATATGTCATTATGTGCATTTTGAATTGTTACTAATTGTCGTGTATTAAAATCTGTTTTGGTCTATATCTTAAGAACCATTTAACATATTTTCACGAAATAAAGCTCAAACTCGAGTACCAGCACTTCTCTCATACAGGTCGCAAACCCGCGTCCCTATGGCTGAAAAAAAGTACCTTATTCTCTACCATGTTTGTTACTACTTTATTCTTTTTTTTCAAAATAACGCATATTTCACTGCATTTCCCTACACTGACACACCACTAGGTTGCTTGCATATGACACCCGAGGATCACATATGCGTATTTTTACGTAACACAAAGAGAAACTACCTAATTCTATCAAACTTATATATTTTTCTGAAATCGAAGTGTTATTTTGTCTTCTGCAGCGCTATATTTTGATGCACCCTGTATATATATTTTCGATGTCCGAACAAAATATGTTGTTTTCATATTCTACACATCAGGATATGTACGAAAAGCACAAATTAGCAGAATAAAAATAAAATAATGAAGTTAGAAACATATATTCTACATGAACGACTTTAACCCTTACCTTTTCAATGAGATCACATGACGCACACCTTCTGTCAAAAATTGATTCCAATTACCACGGAGCTATTCAATTTTGTTTTAATTTTCTTATTTCACGTAAAAATGTTGGCTGGCAACCGCCTAACAATATATTATATGTCATTATGTGCATATTGAATTGTTACTAATTGTCGTGTATTATAATATATTTTGGTCTATATCTTAAGAACCATTTAACATATTTACACGAAATAAAGCTCAAACTCGAGTACCAGCACTTCTCTCATACAGGTCGCAAACCCGGGTCCCTATGGCTGAAAAAAAGTACCTTATCCTGTACCATGTTTGTTACTACTTTATTCTTTTTTTCAAAATAACGCATATTTCACTGCATTTCCCTACACTGACACACCACTAGGTTGCTTGCATATGACACCCGAGGATCACATATGCGTATTTTTACGTAACACAAGGAGAAACTATCTAATTCTATCAAACTTATATATTTTTCTGAAATCGAAGTGTTATTTTGTCTTCTGCAGCGCTATATTTTGATGCACCCTGTATATATATTTTCGATGTCAGAACAAAATATGTTGTTTTCATATTCTACACATCAGGATAGGTACGAAAAGCACAAATTAGCAGAATAAAAATAAAATAATGAAGTTAGATACATATATTCTACATGAACGACTTTAACCCTTACCTTTTCAATGAGATCACATGACGCACACCTTCTGTCAAAAATTGATTCCAATTACCACGGAGCTATTCAATTTTGTTTTAATTTTCTTATTTCACGTAAAAATGTTGGCTGGCAAACGCCTAACAATATATTATATGTCATTATGTGCATATTGAATTGTTACTAATTGTCGTGTATTATAATCTGTTTTGGTCTATATCTTAAGAACCATTTAACATATTTTCACGAAATAAAGCTCAAACTCGAGTACCAGCACTTCTCTCATACAGGTCGCAAACCCTGGTCCCTATGGCTGAAAAAAAGTACGTTATCCTGTACCATGTTTGTTACTACTTTATTCTTTTTTTCAAAATAACGCATATTTCACTGCATTTCCCTACACTGACACACCACTAGGTTGCTTGCATATGACACCCGAGGATCACATATGCGTATTTTTACGTAACACAAAGAGAAACTACCTAATTCTATCAAACTTATATATTTTTCTGAAATCGAAGTGTTATTTTGTCTTCTGCAGCGCTATATTTTGATGCACCCTGTATATATATTTTCGATGTCAGAACAAAATATGTTGTTTTCATATTCTACACATCAGGATAGGTACGAAAAGCACAAATTAGCAGAATAAACATAAAATAATGAAGTTAGAAACATATATTCTACATGAACGACTTTAACCCTTACCTTTTCAATGAGATCACATGACGCACACCTTCTGTCAAAAATTGATTCCAATTACCACGGAGCTATTCAATTTTGTTTTAATTTTCTTATTTCACGTAAAAATGTTGGCTGGCAACCGCCTAACAATATATTATATGTCATTATGTGCATATTGAATTGTTACTAATTGTCGTGTATTAAAATCTGTTTTGGTCTATATCTTAAGAACCATTTAACATATTTTCACGAAATAAAGCTCAGACTCGAGTACCAGCACTTCTCTCATAGCGGTCGCAAACCCGGGTCCCTATGGCTGAAACAAAGTACCTTATTCTCTACCATGTTTGTTACTACTTTATTCTTTTTTTCAAAATAAGGCATATTTCACTGGATTTCCCTACACTGACACATCACTAGGTTGCTTGCATATGACACGAGAGGATCACATATGCGGATTTTTACGTAACACAAAGAGAAACTACCTAATTATATCGAACTTTTAAAATTTTCTGAAATCGAAGTGTTATCTTGTCTTCTGCAACGGGTTATTTTGATGCACCCTGTATATATATTTTCAATGTTAGAACAAAAAAAATGTTTTCATATTCTACACATCAGAATAGGTACGAAAGGCACAAATTAGCAGAAAAAGCATAAAATAATGAAGTTAGTAACAAATATTCTATATGAACGACTATAACCCTTACCTTTTCTATGATATCACATGACGCACACCTTCTGTCAAAAATTGATTCCAATTACCACGGAGCTATTCAATTTTGTTTTAATTTTCTTATTTCACGTAAAAATTTTGGCTGGCAACCGCCTAACAATATATTATATGTCATTATGTGCATATTGAATTGTTACTAATTGTCGTGTATTATAATCTGTTTTGGTCTATATCTTAAGAACCATTTAACATATTTACACGAAATAAAGCTCAAACTCGAGTACCAGCACTTCTCTCATACAGGTCGCAAACCCGGGTCCCTATGGCTGAAAAAAAGTACCTTATCCTGTACCATGTTTGTTACTACTTTATTCTTTTTTTCAAAATAACGCATATTTCACTGCATTTCCCTACACTGACACACCACTAGGTTGCTTGCATATGACACCCGAGGATCACATATGCGTATTTTTACGTAACACAAAGAAAAACTACCTAATTATATCAAACTTTTAAAATTTTCTGAAATCGAAGTTTTATCTTATCTTCTGCAACGGGTTATTTTGATGCACCCTGTATATATATTTTCAATGTTAGAACAAAAAAAATGTTTTCATATTCTACACATCAGGACAGGTACGAAAGGCACAAATTAGCAGAAAAATCATAAAATAATGAAGTTAGAAACATATATTCTACATGAACAACTATAACCCTTACCTTTTCAATGAGATCACATGACGCTCACCTTCTGTCAAAAATTGATTCCAATTACCACAGAGCTATTCATTTTTGTTTTAATTTTCTTATTTCATGTAAAAATGTTGGCTGGCAACCGCCTAACAATATATTATATGTCATTATGTGCATATTGAATTGTTACTAATTGTCGTGTATTAAAATCTGTTTTGGTCTATATCTTAAGAACCATTTAACATATTTTCACGAAATAAAGCTCAAACTCGAGTACCAGCACTTCTCTCATACAGGTCGCAAACCCGCGTCCCTATGGCTGAAAAAAAGTACCTTATTCTCTACCATGTTTGTTACTACTTTATTCTTTTTTTTCAAAATAACGCATATTTCACTGCATTTCCCTACACTGACACACCACTAGGTTGCTTGCATATGACACCCGAGGATCACATATGCGTATTTTTACGTAACACAAAGAGAAACTACCTAATTCTATCAAACTTATATATTTTTCTGAAATCGAAGTGTTATTTTGTCTTCTGCAGCGCTATATTTTGATGCACCCTGTATATATATTTTCGATGTCCGAACAAAATATGTTGTTTTCATATTCTACACATCAGGATATGTACGAAAAGCACAAATTAGCAGAATAAAAATAAAATAATGAAGTTAGAAACATATATTCTACATGAACGACTTTAACCCTTACCTTTTCAATGAGATCACATGACGCACACCTTCTGTCAAAAATTGATTCCAATTACCACGGAGCTATTCAATTTTGTTTTAATTTTCTTATTTCACGTAAAAATGTTGGCTGGCAACCGCCTAACAATATATTATATGTCATTATGTGCATATTGAATTGTTACTAATTGTCGTGTATTATAATATATTTTGGTCTATATCTTAAGAACCATTTAACATATTTACACGAAATAAAGCTCAAACTCGAGTACCAGCACTTCTCTCATACAGGTCGCAAACCCGGGTCCCTATGGCTGAAAAAAAGTACCTTATCCTGTACCATGTTTGTTACTACTTTATTCTTTTTTTCAAAATAACGCATATTTCACTGCATTTCCCTACACTGACACACCACTAGGTTGCTTGCATATGACACCCGAGGATCACATATGCGTATTTTTACGTAACACAAGGAGAAACTATCTAATTCTATCAAACTTATATATTTTTCTGAAATCGAAGTGTTATTTTGTCTTCTGCAGCGCTATATTTTGATGCACCCTGTATATATATTTTCGATGTCAGAACAAAATATGTTGTTTTCATATTCTACACATCAGGATAGGTACGAAAAGCACAAATTAGCAGAATAAAAATAAAATAATGAAGTTAGATACATATATTCTACATGAACGACTTTAACCCTTACCTTTTCAATGAGATCACATGACGCACACCTTCTGTCAAAAATTGATTCCAATTACCACGGAGCTATTCAATTTTGTTTTAATTTTCTTATTTCACGTAAAAATGTTGGCTGGCAAACGCCTAACAATATATTATATGTCATTATGTGCATATTGAATTGTTACTAATTGTCGTGTATTATAATCTGTTTTGGTCTATATCTTAAGAACCATTTAACATATTTTCACGAAATAAAGCTCAAACTCGAGTACCAGCACTTCTCTCATACAGGTCGCAAACCCTGGTCCCTATGGCTGAAAAAAAGTACGTTATCCTGTACCATGTTTGTTACTACTTTATTCTTTTTTTCAAAATAACGCATATTTCACTGCATTTCCCTACACTGACACACCACTAGGTTGCTTGCATATGACACCCGAGGATCACATATGCGTATTTTTACGTAACACAAAGAGAAACTACCTAATTCTATCAAACTTATATATTTTTCTGAAATCGAAGTGTTATTTTGTCTTCTGCAGCGCTATATTTTGATGCACCCTGTATATATATTTTCGATGTCAGAACAAAATATGTTGTTTTCATATTCTACACATCAGGATAGGTACGAAAAGCACAAATTAGCAGAATAAACATAAAATAATGAAGTTAGAAACATATATTCTACATGAACGACTTTAACCCTTACCTTTTCAATGAGATCACATGACGCACACCTTCTGTCAAAAATTGATTCCAATTACCACGGAGCTATTCAATTTTGTTTTAATTTTCTTATTTCACGTAAAAATGTTGGCTGGCAACCGCCTAACAATATATTATATGTCATTATGTGCATATTGAATTGTTACTAATTGTCGTGTATTAAAATCTGTTTTGGTCTATATCTTAAGAACCATTTAACATATTTTCACGAAATAAAGCTCAGACTCGAGTACCAGCACTTCTCTCATAGCGGTCGCAAACCCGGGTCCCTATGGCTGAAACAAAGTACCTTATTCTCTACCATGTTTGTTACTACTTTATTCTTTTTTTCAAAATAAGGCATATTTCACTGGATTTCCCTACACTGACACATCACTAGGTTGCTTGCATATGACACGAGAGGATCACATATGCGGATTTTTACGTAACACAAAGAGAAACTACCTAATTATATCGAACTTTTAAAATTTTCTGAAATCGAAGTGTTATCTTGTCTTCTGCAACGGGTTATTTTGATGCACCCTGTATATATATTTTCAATGTTAGAACAAAAAAAATGTTTTCATATTCTACACATCAGAATAGGTACGAAAGGCACAAATTAGCAGAAAAAGCATAAAATAATGAAGTTAGTAACAAATATTCTATATGAACGACTATAACCCTTACCTTTTCTATGATATCACATGACGCACACCTTCTGTCAAAAATTGATTCCAATTACCACGGAGCTATTCAATTTTGTTTTAATTTTCTTATTTCACGTAAAAATTTTGGCTGGCAACCGCCTAACAATATATTATATGTCATTATGTGCATATTGAATTGTTACTAATTGTCGTGTATTATAATCTGTTTTGGTCTATATCTTAAGAACCATTTAACATATTTACACGAAATAAAGCTCAAACTCGAGTACCAGCACTTCTCTCATACAGGTCGCAAACCCGGGTCCCTATGGCTGAAAAAAAGTACCTTATCCTGTACCATGTTTGTTACTACTTTATTCTTTTTTTCAAAATAACGCATATTTCACTGCATTTCCCTACACTGACACACCACTAGGTTGCTTGCATATGACACCCGAGGATCACATATGCGTATTTTTACGTAACACAAAGAGAAACTACCTAATTCTATCAAACTTATATATTTTTCTGAAATCGAAGTGTTATTTTGTCTTCTGCAGCGCTATATTTTGATGCACCCTGTATATATATTTTCGATGTCAGAACAAAATATGTTGTTTTCATATTCTACACATCAGGATAGGTAGGAAAAGCACAAATTAGCAGAATAAAAATAAAATAATGAAGTTAGAAACATATATTCTACATGAGCAACTATAACCCTTACCTTTTCAATGAGATCACATGACGCTCACCTTCTGTCAAAAATTGATTCCAATTACCACAGAGCTATTCATTTTTTTTAATTTTCTTATTTCATGTAAAAATGTTGGCTGGCAACCGCCTGACAATATATTATATGTCATTATGTGCATATTGAATTGTTACTAATTGTCGTGTATAATAATGTGTTTTGGTCTATATCTTAAGAACCATTTAACATATTTTCACGAAATAAAGCTCAAACTCGAGTACCAGTACTTCTCTCATACAGGTCGCAAACCCGCGTCCCTATGGCTGAAAAAAAGTACCTTATTCTCTACCATGTTTGTTACTACTTTATTCTTTTTTTCAAAATAACGCATATTTCACTGCATTTCCCTACACTGACACACCACTAGGTTGCTTGCATATGACACCCGAGGATCACATATGCGTATTTTTACGTAACACAAAGAGAAACTACCTAATTCTATCAAACTTATATATTTTTCTGAAATCGAAGTGTTATTTTGTCTTCTGCAGCGCTATATTTTGATGCACCCTGTATATATATTTTCGATGTCAGAACAAAATATGTTGTTTTCATATTCTACACATCAGCATAGGTACGAAAAGCACAAATTAGCAGAATAAACATAAAATAATGAAGTTAGAAACATATATTCTACATGAACGACTTTAACCCTTACCTTTTCAATGAGATCACATGACGCACACCTTCTGTCAAAAATTGATTCCAATTACCACGGAGCTATTCAATTTTGTTTTAATTTTCTTATTTCACGTAAAAATGTTGGCTGGCAACCGCCTAACAATATATTATATGTCATTATGTGCATATTGAATTGTTACTAATTGTCGTGTATTAAAATCTGTTTTGGTCTATATCTTAAGAACCATTTAACATATTTTCACGAAATAAAGCTCAGACTCGAGTACCAGCACTTCTCTCATAGCGGTCGCAAACCCGGGTCCCTATGGCTGAAACAAAGTACCTTATTCTCTACCATGTTTGTTACTACTTTATTCTTTTTTTCAAAATAAGGCATATTTCACTGGATTTCCCTACACTGACACATCACTAGGTTGCTTGCATATGACACGAGAGGATCACATATGCGGATTTTTACGTAACACAAAGAGAAACTACCTAATTATATCGAACTTTTAAAATTTTCTGAAATCGAAGTGTTATCTTGTCTTCTGCAACGGGTTATTTTGATGCACCCTGTATATATATTTTCAATGTTAGAACAAAAAAAATGTTTTCATATTCTACACATCAGAATAGGTACGAAAGGCACAAATTAGCAGAAAAAGCATAAAATAATGAAGTTAGTAACAAATATTCTATATGAACGACTATAACCCTTACCTTTTCTATGATATCACATGACGCACACCTTCTGTCAAAAATTGATTCCAATTACCACGGAGCTATTCAATTTTGTTTTAATTTTCTTATTTCACGTAAAAATTTTGGCTGGCAACCGCCTAACAATATATTATATGTCATTATGTGCATATTGAATTGTTACTAATTGTCGTGTATTATAATCTGTTTTGGTCTATATCTTAAGAACCATTTAACATATTTACACGAAATAAAGCTCAAACTCGAGTACCAGCACTTCTCTCATACAGGTCGCAAACCCGGGTCCCTATGGCTGAAAAAAAGTACCTTATCCTGTACCATGTTTGTTACTACTTTATTCTTTTTTTCAAAATAACGCATATTTCACTGCATTTCCCTACACTGACACACCACTAGGTTGCTTGCATATGACACCCGAGGATCACATATGCGTATTTTTACGTAACACAAAGAAAAACTACCTAATTATATCAAACTTTTAAAATTTTCTGAAATCGAAGTTTTATCTTATCTTCTGCAACGGGTTATTTTGATGCACCCTGTATATATATTTTCAATGTTAGAACAAAAAAAATGTTTTCATATTCTACACATCAGGACAGGTACGAAAGGCACAAATTAGCAGAAAAATCATAAAATAATGAAGTTAGAAACATATATTCTACATGAACAACTATAACCCTTACCTTTTCAATGAGATCACATGACGCTCACCTTCTGTCAAAAATTGATTCCAATTACCACAGAGCTATTCATTTTTGTTTTAATTTTCTTATTTCATGTAAAAATGTTGGCTGGCAACCGCCTAACAATATATTATATGTCATTATGTGCATATTGAATTGTTACTAATTGTCGTGTATTAAAATCTGTTTTGGTCTATATCTTAAGAACCATTTAACATATTTTCACGAAATAAAGCTCAAACTCGAGTACCAGCACTTCTCTCATACAGGTCGCAAACCCGCGTCCCTATGGCTGAAAAAAAGTACCTTATCCTGCACCATGTTTGTTACTACTTTATTCTTTTTTTCAAAATAACGCATATTTCACTGCATTTCCCTACACTGACACACCACTAGGTTGCTTGCATATGACACCCGAGGATCACATATGCGTATTTTTACGTAACACAAAGAGAAACTACCTAATTCTATCAAACTTATATATTTTTCTGAAATCGAAGTGTTATTTTGTCTTCTGCAGCGCTATATTTTGATGCACCCTGTATATATATTTTCGATGTCAGAACAAAATATGTTGTTTTCATATTCTACACATCAGGATAGGTAGGAAAAGCACAAATTAGCAGAATAAAAATAAAATAATGAAGTTAGAAACATATATTCTACATGAGCAACTATAACCCTTACCTTTTCAATGAGATCACATGACGCTCACCTTCTGTCAAAAATTGATTCCAATTACCACAGAGCTATTCATTTTTTTTAATTTTCTTATTTCATGTAAAAATGTTGGCTGGCAACCGCCTGACAATATATTATATGTCATTATGTGCATATTGAATTGTTACTAATTGTCGTGTATAATAATGTGTTTTGGTCTATATCTTAAGAACCATTTAACATATTTTCACGAAATAAAGCTCAAACTCGAGTACCAGTACTTCTCTCATACAGGTCGCAAACCCGCGTCCCTATGGCTGAAAAAAAGTACCTTATTCTCTACCATGTTTGTTACTACTTTATTCTTTTTTTCAAAATAACGCATATTTCACTGCATTTCCCTACACTGACACACCACTAGGTTGCTTGCATATGACACCCGAGGATCACATATGCGTATTTTTACGTAACACAAAGAGAAACTACCTAATTCTATCAAACTTATATATTTTTCTGAAATCGAAGTGTTATTTTGTCTTCTGCAGCGCTATATTTTGATGCACCCTGTATATATATTTTCGATGTCAGAACAAAATATGTTGTTTTCATATTCTACATATCAGGATAGGTAGGAAAAGCACAAATTAGCAGAATAAAAATAAAATAATGAAGTTAGAAACATATATTCTACATGAGCAACTATAACCCTTACCTTTTCAATGAGATCACATGACGCTCACCTTCTGTCAAAAATTGATTCCAATTACCACAGAGCTATTCATTTTTTTTAATTTTCTTATTTCATGTAAAAATGTTGGCTGGCAACCGCCTGACAATATATTATATGTCATTATGTGCATATTGAATTGTTACTAATTGTCGTGTATAATAATGTGTTTTGGTCTATATCTTAAGAACCATTTAACATATTTTCACGAAATAAAGCTCAGACTCGAGTACCAGCACTTCTCTCATAGCGGTCGCAAACCCGGGTCCCTATGGCTGAAACAAAGTACCTTATTCTCTACCATGTTTGTTACTACTTTATTCTTTTTTTCAAAATAAGGCATATTTCACTGGATTTCCCTACACTGACACATCACTAGGTTGCTTGCATATGACACGAGAGGATCACATATGCGGATTTTTACGTAACACAAAGAGAAACTACCTAATTATATCGAACTTTTAAAATTTTCTGAAATCGAAGTGTTATCTTGTCTTCTGCAACGGGTTATTTTGATGCACCCTGTATATATATTTTCAATGTTAGAACAAAAAAAATGTTTTCATATTCTACACATCAGAATAGGTACGAAAGGCACAAATTAGCAGAAAAAGCATAAAATAATGAAGTTAGTAACAAATATTCTATATGAACGACTATAACCCTTACCTTTTCTATGATATCACATGACGCACACCTTCTGTCAAAAATTGATTCCAATTACCACGGAGCTATTCAATTTTGTTTTAATTTTCTTATTTCACGTAAAAATTTTGGCTGGCAACCGCCTAACAATATATTATATGTCATTATGTGCATATTGAATTGTTACTAATTGTCGTGTATTATAATCTGTTTTGGTCTATATCTTAAGAACCATTTAACATATTTACACGAAATAAAGCTCAAACTCGAGTACCAGCACTTCTCTCATACAGGTCGCAAACCCGGGTCCCTATGGCTGAAAAAAAGTACCTTATCCTGTACCATGTTTGTTACTACTTTATTCTTTTTTTCAAAATAACGCATATTTCACTGCATTTCCCTACACTGACACACCACTAGGTTGCTTGCATATGACACCCGAGGATCACATATGCGTATTTTTACGTAACACAAAGAAAAACTACCTAATTATATCAAACTTTTAAAATTTTCTGAAATCGAAGTTTTATCTTATCTTCTGCAACGGGTTATTTTGATGCACCCTGTATATATATTTTCAATGTTAGAACAAAAAAAAATGTTTTCATATTCTACACATCAGGACAGGTACGAAAGGCACAAATTAGCAGAAAAATCATAAAATAATGAAGTTAGAAACATATATTCTACATGAACAACTATAACCCTTACCTTTTCAATGAGATCACATGACGCTCACCTTCTGTCAAAAATTGATTCCAATTACCACAGAGCTATTCATTTTTGTTTTAATTTTCTTATTTCATGTAAAAATGTTGGCTGGCAACCGCCTAACAATATATTATATGTCATTATGTGCATATTGAATTGTTACTAATTGTCGTGTATTATAATCTGTTTTGGTCTATATCTTAAGAACCATTTAACATATTTTCACGAAATAAAGCTCAAACTCGAGTACCAGCACTTCTCTCATACAGGTCGCAAACCCGCGTCCCTATGGCTGAAAAAAAGTACCTTATCCTGCACCATGTTTGTTACTACTTTATTCTTTTTTTCAAAATAACGCATATTTCACTGCATTTCCCTACACTGACACACCACTAGGTTGCTTGCATATGACACCCGAGGATCACATATGCGTATTTTTACGTAACACAAAGAGAAACTACCTAATTCTATCAAACTTATATATTTTTCTGAAATCGAAGTGTTATTTTGTCTTCTGCAGCGCTATATTTTGATGCACCCTGTATATATATTTTCGATGTCAGAACAAAATATGTTGTTTTCATATTCTACACATCAGGATAGGTAGGAAAAGCACAAATTAGCAGAATAAAAATAAAATAATGAAGTTAGAAACATATATTCTACATGAGCAACTATAACCCTTACCTTTTCAATGAGATCACATGACGCTCACCTTCTGTCAAAAATTGATTCCAATTACCACAGAGCTATTCATTTTTTTTAATTTTCTTATTTCATGTAAAAATGTTGGCTGGCAACCGCCTGACAATATATTATATGTCATTATGTGCATATTGAATTGTTACTAATTGTCGTGTATAATAATGTGTTTTGGTCTATATCTTAAGAACCATTTAACATATTTTCACGAAATAAAGCTCAAACTCGAGTACCAGCACTTCTCTCATAAAGGTCGCAAACCCGCGTCCCTATGGCTGAAAAAAAGTACCTTATCCTGCACCATGTTTGTTACTACTTTATTCTTTTTTTCAAAATAACGCATATTTCACTGCATTTCCCTACACTGACACACCACTAGGTTGCTTGCATATGACACCCGAGGATCACATATGCGTATTTTTACGTAACACAAAGAGAAACTACCTAATTCTATCAAACTTATATATTTTTCTGAAATCGAAGTGTTATTTTGTCTTCTGCAGCGCTATATTTTGATGCACCCTGTATATATATTTTCGATGTCCGAACAAAATATGTTGTTTTCATATTCTACATATCAGGATATGTACGAAAAGCACAAATTAGCAGAATAAAAATAAAATAATGAAGTTAGAAACATATATTCTACATGAACGACTTTAACCCTTACCTTTTCAATGAGATCACATGACGCACACCTTCTGTCAAAAATTGATTCCAATTACCACGGAGCTATTCAATTTTGTTTTAATTTTCTTATTTCACGTAAAAATGTTGGCTGGCAACCGCCTAACAATATATTATATGTCATTATGTGCATATTGAATTGTTACTAATTGTCGTGTATTATAATCTGTTTTGGTCTATATCTTAAGAACCATTTAACATATTTTCACGAAATAAAGCTCAAACTCGAGTACCAGCACTTCTCTGATAGCGGTCGCAAACCCGCGTCCCTATGGCTGAAAAAAAGTACCTTATCCTGTACCATGTTTGTTACTACTTTATTCTTTTTTTCAAAATAACGCATATTTCACTGCATTTCCCTACACTGACACACCACTAGGTTGCTTGCATATGACACCCGAGGATCACATATGCGTATTTTTACGTAACACAAAGAGAAACTACCTAATTATATCAAACTTTTAAAATTTTCTGAAATCGAAGTTTTATCTTATCTTCTGCAACGGGTTATTTTGATGCACCCTGTATATATATTTTCAATGTTAGAACAAAAAAAATGTTTTCATATTCTACACATCAGGATAGGTAGGAAAAGCACAAATTAGCAGAATAAAAATAAAATAATGAAGTTAGAAACATATATTCTACATGAGCAACTATAACCCTTACCTTTTCAATGAGATCACATGACGCTCACCTTCTGTCAAAAATTGATTCCAATTACCACAGAGCTATTCATTTTTTTTAATTTTCTTATTTCATGTAAAAATGTTGGCTGGCAACCGCCTGACAATATATTATATGTCATTATGTGCATATTGAATTGTTACTAATTGTCGTGTATTAAAATCTGTTTTGGTCTATATCTTAAGAACCATTTAACATATTTTCACGAAATAAAGCTCAAACTCGAGTACCAGCACTTCTCTCATACAGGTCGCAAACCCGCGTCCCTATGGCTGAAAAAAAGTACCTTATCCTGCACCATGTTTGTTACTACTTTATTCTTTTTTTCAAAATAACGCATATTTCACTGCATTTCCCTACAGTGACACACCACTAGGTTGCTTGCATATGACACCCGAGGATCACATATGCGTATTTTTACGTAACACAAAGAGAAACTACCTAATTATATCAAACTTTTAAAATTTTCTGAAATCGAAGTTTTATCTTATCTTCTGCAACGGGTTATTTTGATGCACCCTGTATATATATTTTCAATGTTAGAACAAAAAAAATGTTTTCATATTCTACACATCAGGACAGGTACGAAAGGCACAAATTAGCAGAAAAATCATAAAATAATGAAGTTAGAAACATATATTCTACATGAACAACTATAACCCTTACCTTTTCAATGAGATCACATGACGCTCACCTTCTGTCAAAAATTGATTCCAATTACCACAGAGCTATTCATTTTTGTTTTAATTTTCTTATTTCATGTAAATATGTTGGCTGGCAACCGCCTAACAATATATTATATGTCATTATGTGCATATTGAATTGTTACTAATTGTCGTGTATTAAAATCTGTTTTGGTCTATATCTTAAGAACCATTTAACATATTTTCACGAAATAAAGCTCAAACTCGAGTACCAGCACTTCTCTCATACAGGTCGCAAACCCGCGTCCCTATGGCTGAAAAAAAGTACCTTATTCTCTACCATGTTTGTTACTACTTTATTCTTTTTTTCAAAATAACGCATATTTCACTGCATTTCCCTACACTGACACACCACTAGGTTGCTTGCATATGACACCCGAGGATCACATATGCGTATTTTTACGTAACACAAAGAGAAACTACCTAATTCTATCAAACTTATATATTTTTCTGAAATCGAAGTGTTATTTTGTCTTCTGCAGCGCTATATTTTGATGCACCCTGTATATATATTTTCGATGTCCGAACAAAATATGTTGTTTTCATATTCTACACATCAGGATATGTACGAAAAGCACAAATTAGCAGAATAAAAATAAAATAATGAAGTTAGAAACATATATTCTACATGAACGACTTTAACCCTTACCTTTTCAATGAGATCACATGACGCACACCTTCTGTCAAAAATTGATTCCAATTACCACGGAGCTATTCAATTTTGTTTTAATTTTCTTATTTCACGTAAAAATGTTGGCTGGCTACCGCCTAACAATATATTATATGTCATTATGTGCATATTGAATTGTTACTAATTGTCGTGTATTATAATATATTTTGGTCTATATCTTAAGAACCATTTAACATATTTACACGAAATAAAGCTCAAACTCGAGTACCAGCACTTCTCTCATACAGGTCGCAAACCCGGGTCCCTATGGCTGAAAAAAAGTACCTTATCCTGTACCATGTTTGTTACTACTTTATTCTTTTTTTCAAAATAACGCATATTTCACTGCATTTCCCTACACTGACACACCACTAGGTTGCTTGCATATGACACCCGAGGATCACATATGCGTATTTTTACGTAACACAAGGAGAAACTATCTAATTCTATCAAACTTATATATTTTTCTGAAATCGAAGTGTTATTTTGTCTTCTGCAGCGCTATATTTTGATGCACCCTGTATATATATTTTCGATGTCAGAACAAAATATGTTGTTTTCATATTCTACACATCAGGATAGGTACGAAAAGCACAAATTAGCAGAATAAAAATAAAATAATGAAGTTAGATACATATATTCTACATGAACGACTTTAACCCTTACCTTTTCAATGAGATCACATGACGCACACCTTCTGTCAAAAATTGATTCCAATTACCACGGAGCTATTCAATTTTGTTTTAATTTTCTTATTTCACGTAAAAATGTTGGCTGGCAAACGCCTAACAATATATTATATGTCATTATGTGCATATTGAATTGTTACTAATTGTCGTGTATTATAATCTGTTTTGGTCTATATCTTAAGAACCATTTAACATATTTTCACGAAATAAAGCTCAAACTCGAGTACCAGCACTTCTCTCATACAGGTCGCAAACCCTGGTCCCTATGGCTGAAAAAAAGTACGTTATCCTGTACCATGTTTGTTACTACTTTATTCTTTTTTTCAAAATAAAGCATATTTCACTGCATTTCCCTACACTGACACACCACTAGGTTGCTTGCATATGACACCCGAGGATCACATATGCGTATTTTTACGTAACACAAAGAGAAACTACCTAATTCTATCAAACTTATATATTTTTCTGAAATCGAAGTGTTATTTTGTCTTCTGCAGCGCTATATTTTGATGCACCCTGTATATATATTTTCGATGTCAGAACAAAATATGTTGTTTTCATATTCTACACATCAGGATAGGTACGAAAAGCACAAATTAGCAGAATAAACATAAAATAATGAAGTTAGAAACATATATTCTACATGAACGACTTTAACCCTTACCTTTTCAATGAGATCACATGACGCACACCTTCTGTCAAAAATTGATTCCAATTACCACGGAGCTATTCAATTTTGTTTTAATTTTCTTATTTCACGTAAAAATGTTGGCTGGCAACCGCCTAACAATATATTATATGTCATTATGTGCATATTGAATTGTTACTAATTGTCGTGTATTAAAATCTGTTTTGGTCTATATCTTAAGAACCATTTAACATATTTTCAAGAAATAAAGCTCAAACTCGAGTACCAGCACTTCTCTCATACAGGTCGCAAACCCGGGTCCCTATGGCTGAAACAAAGTACCTTATTCTCTACCATGTTTGTTACTACTTTATTCTTTTTTTCAAAATAAGGCATATTTCACTGGATTTCCCTACACTGACACATCACTAGGTTGCTTGCATATGACACGAGAGGATCACATATGCGGATTTTTACGTAACACAAAGAGAAACTACCTAATTATATCGAACTTTTAAAATTTTCTGAAATCGAAGTGTTATCTTGTCTTCTGCAACGGGTTATTTTGATGCACCCTGTATATATATTTTCAATGTTAGAACAAAAAAAATGTTTTCATATTCTACACATCAGAATAGGTACGAAAGGCACAAATTAGCAGAAAAAGCATAAAATAATGAAGTTAGTAACAAATATTCTATATGAACGACTATAACCCTTACCTTTTCTATGAGATCACATGACGCACACCTTCTGTCAAAAATTGATTCCAATTACCACGGAGCTATTCAATTTTGTTTTAATTTTCTTATTTCACGTAAAAATTTTGGCTGGCAACCGCCTAACAATATATTATATGTCATTATGTGCATATTGAATTGTTACTAATTGTCGTGTATTATAATCTGTTTTGGTCTATATCTTAAGAACCATTTAACATATTTACACGAAATAAAGCTCAAACTCGAGTACCAGCACTTCTCTCATACAGGTCGCAAACCCGGGTCCCTATGGCTGAAAAAAAGTACCTTATCCTGTACCATGTTTGTTACTACTTTATTCTTTTTTTCAAAATAACGCATATTTCACTGCATTTCCCTACACTGACACACCACTAGGTTGCTTGCATATGACACCCGAGGATCACATATGCGTATTTTTACGTAACACAAAGAGAAACTACCTAATTATATCAAACTTTTAAAATTTTCTGAAATCGAAGTTTTATCTTATCTTCTGCAACGGGTTATTTTGATGCACCCTGTATATATATTTTCAATGTTAGAACAAAAAAAATGTTTTCATATTCTACACATCAGGACAGGTACGAAAGGCACAAATTAGCAGAAAAATCATAAAATAATGAAGTTAGAAACATATATTCTACATGAACAACTATAACCCTTACCTTTTCAATGAGATCACATGACGCTCACCTTCTGTCAAAAATTGATTCCAATTACCACAGAGCTATTCATTTTTGTTTTAATTTTCTTATTTCATGTAAAAATGTTGGCTGGCAACCGCCTAACAATATATTATATGTCATTATGTGCATATTGAATTGTTACTAATTGTCGTGTATTAAAATCTGTTTTGGTCTATATCTTAAGAACCATTTAACATATTTTCACGAAATAAAGCTCAAACTCGAGTACCAGCACTTCTCTCATACAGGTCGCAAACCCGCGTCCCTATGGCTGAAAAAAAGTACCTTATCCTGCACCATGTTTGTTACTACTTTATTCTTTTTTTCAAAATAACGCATATTTCACTGCATTTCCCTACACTGACACACCACTAGGTTGCTTGCATATGACACCCGAGGATCACATATGCGTATTTTTACGTAACACAAAGAGAAACTACCTAATTCTATCAAACTTATATATTTTTCTGAAATCGAAGTGTTATTTTGTCTTCTGCAGCGCTATATTTTGATGCACCCTGTATATATATTTTCGATGTCAGAACAAAATATGTTGTTTTCATATTCTACACATCAGGATAGGTAGGAAAAGCACAAATTAGCAGAATAAAAATAAAATAATGAAGTTAGAAACATATATTCTACATGAGCAACTATAACCCTTACCTTTTCAATGAGATCACATGACGCTCACCTTCTGTCAAAAATTGATTCCAATTACCACAGAGCTATTCATTTTTTTTAATTTTCTTATTTCATGTAAAAATGTTGGCTGGCAACCGCCTGACAATATATTATATGTCATTATGTGCATATTGAATTGTTACTAATTGTCGTGTATAATAATGTGTTTTGGTCTATATCTTAAGAACCATTTAACATATTTTCACGAAATAAAGCTCAAACTCGAGTACCAGCACTTCTCTCATACAAGTCGCAAACCCGCGTCCCTATGGCTGAAAAAAAGTACCTTATTCTCTACCATGTTTGTTACTACTTTATTCTTTTTTTCAAAATAACGCATATTTCACTGCATTTCCCTACACTGACACACCACTAGGTTGCTTGCATATGACACCCGAGGATCACATATGCGTATTTTTACGTAACACAAAGAGAAACTACCTAATTCTATCAAACTTATATATTTTTCTGAAATCGAAGTGTTATTTTGTCTTCTGCAGCGCTATATTTTGATGCACCCTGTATATATATTTTCGATGTCCGAACAAAATATGTTGTTTTCATATTCTACACATCAGGATATGTACGAAAAGCACAAATTAGCAGAATAAAAATAAAATAATGAAGTTAGAAACATATATTCTACATGAACGACTTTAACCCTTACCTTTTCAATGAGATCACATGACGCACACCTTCTGTCAAAAATTGATTCCAATTACCACGGAGCTATTCAATTTTGTTTTAATTTTCTTATTTCACGTAAAAATGTTGGCTGGCAACCGCCTAACAATATATTATATGTCATTATGTGCATATTGAATTGTTACTAATTGTCGTGTATTATAATCTGTTTTGGTCTATATCTTAAGAACCATTTAACATATTTTCACGAAATAAAGCTCAAACTCGAGTACCAGCACTTCTCTGATAGCGGTCGCAAACCCGGGTCCCTATGGCTGAAAAAAAGTACCTTATCCTGTACCATGTTTGTTACTACTTTATTCTTTTTTTCAAAATAACGCATATTTCACTGCATTTCCCTACACTGACACACCACTAGGTTGCTTGCATATGACACCCGAGGATCACATATGCGTATTTTTACGTAACACAAAGAGAAACTACCTAATTATATCAAACTTTTAAAATTTTCTGAAATCGAAGTTTTATCTTATCTTCTGCAACGGGTTATTTTGATGCACCCTGTATATATATTTTCAATGTTAGAACAAAAAAAATGTTTTCATATTCTACACATCAGGACAGGTACGAAAGGCACAAATTAGCAGAAAAATCATAAAATAATGAAGTTAGAAACATATATTCTACATGAACAACTATAACCCTTAACTTTTCAATGAGATCACATGACGCTCACCTTCTGTCAAAAATTGATTCCAATTACCACAGAGCTATTCATTTTTGTTTTAATTTTCTTATTTCATGTAAAAATGTTGGCTGGCAACCGCCTAACAATATATTATATGTCATTATGTGCATATTGAATTGTTACTAATTGTCGTGTATTAAAATCTGTTTTGGTCTATATCTTAAGAACCATTTAACATATTTTCACGAAATAAAGCTCAAACTCGAGTACCAGCACTTCTCTCATACAGGTCGCAAACCCGCGTCCCTATGGCTGAAAAAAAGTACCTTATCCTGCACCATGTTTGTTACTACTTTATTCTTTTTTTCAAAATAACGCATATTTCACTGCATTTCCCTACAGTGACACACCACTAGGTTGCTTGCATATGACA
Organism: Thermobia domestica; assembly: GCF_964235325.1. Classification (NCBI taxonomy): domain Eukaryota; kingdom Metazoa; phylum Arthropoda; class Insecta; order Zygentoma; family Lepismatidae; genus Thermobia; species Thermobia domestica. Next base: position 167,149,314 of record NC_137469.1, read on the forward strand.
CCCGAGGATCACATATGCGTATTTTTACGTAACACAAAGAGAAAGTACCTAATTCTATCAAACTTATATATTTTTCTGAAATCGAAGTGTTATTTTGTCTTCTGCAGCGCTATATTTTGATGCACCCTGTATATATATTTTCGATGTCAGAACAAAATATGTTGTTTTCATATTCTACACATCAGGATATGTACGAAAAGCACAAATTAGCAGAATGAAAATAAAATAATGAAGTTAGAAACATATATTCTACATGAACGACTTTAACCCTTACCTTTTCAATGAGATCACATGACGCACACCTTCTGTCAAAAATTGATTCCAATTACCACGGAGCTATTCAATTTTGTTTTAATTTTCTTATTTCACGTAAAAATGTTGGCTGGCAACCGCCTAACAATATATTATATGTCATTATGTGCATATTGAATTGTTACTAATTGTCGTGTATTATAATATATTTTGGTCTATATCTTAAGAACCATTTAACATATTTACACGAAATAAAGCTCAAACTCGAGTACCAGCACTTCTCTCATACAGGTCGCAAACCCGGGTCCCTATGGCTGAAAAAAAGAACCTTATCCTGTACCATGTTTGTTACTACTTTATTCTTTTTTTCAAAATAACGCATATTTCACTGCATTTCCCTACACTGACACACCACTAGGTTCTTGCATATGACACCCGAGGATCACATATGCGTATTTTTACGTAACACAAGGAGAAACTATCTAATTCTATCAAACTTATATATTTTTCTGAAATCGAAGTGTTATTTTGTCTTCTGCAGCGCTATATTTTGATGCACCCTGTATATATATTTTCGATGTCAGAACAAAATATGTTGTTTTCATATTCTACACATCAGGATAGGTACGAAAAGCACAAATTAGCAGAATAAAAATAAAATAATGAAGTTAGATACATATATTCTACATGAACGACTTTAACCCTTACCTTTTCAATGAGATCACATGACGCACACCTTCTGTCAAAAATTGATTCCAATTACCACGGAGCTATTCAATTTTGTTTTAATTTTCTTATTTCACGTAAAAATGTTGGCTGGCAACCGCCTAACAATATATTATATGTCATTATGTGCATATTGAATTGTTACTAATTGTCGTGTATTAAAATCTGTTTTGGTCTATATCTTAAGAACCATTTAACATATTTTCACGAAATAAAGCTCAAACTCGAGTACCAGCACTTCTCTCATACAGGTCGCAAACCCGCGTCCCTATGGCTGAAAAAAAGTACCTTATCCTGCACCATGTTTGTTACTACTTTATTCTTTTTTTCAAAATAACGCATATTTCACTGCATTTCCCTACACTGACACACCACTAGGTTGCTTGCATATGACACCCGAGGATCACATATGCGTATTTTTACGTAACACAAAGAGAAACTACCTAATTATATCAAACTTTTAAAATTTTCTGAAATCGAAGTTTTATCTTATCTTCTGCAACGGGTTATTTTGATGCACCCTGTATATATATTTTCAATGTTAGAACAAAAAAAATGTTTTCATATTCTACACATCAGGACAGGTACGAAAGGCACAAATTAGCAGAAAAATCATAAAATAATGAAGTTAGAAACATATATTCTACATGAACAACTATAACCCTTACCTTTTCAATGAGATCACATGACGCTCACCTTCTGTCAAAAATTGATTCCAATTACCACAGAGCTATTCATTTTTGTTTTAATTTTCTTATTTCATGTAAAAATGTTGGCTGGCAACCGCCTAACAATATATTATATGTCATTATGTGCATATTGAATTGTTACTAATTGTCGTGTATTAAAATCTGTTTTGGTCTATATCTTAAGAACCATTTAACATATTTTCACGAAATAAAGCTCAAACTCGAGTACCAGCACTTCTCTCATACAGGTCGCAAACCCGCGTCCCTATGGCTGAAAAAAAGTACCTTATCCTGCACCATGTTTGTTACTACTTTATTCTTTTTTTCAAAATAACGCATATTTCACTGCATTTCCCTACACTGACACACCACTAGGTTGCTTGCATATGACACCCGAGGATCACATATGCGTATTTTTACGTAACACAAAGAGAAACTACCTAATTCTATCAAACTTATATATTTTTCTGAAATCGAAGTGTTATTTTGTCTTCTGCAGCGCTATATTTTGATGCACCCTGTATATATATTTTCGATGTCAGAACAAAATATGTTGTTTTCATATTCTACACATCAGGATAGGTAGGAAAAGCACAAATTAGCAGAATAAAAATAAAATAATGAAGTTAGAAACATATATTCTACATGAGCAACTATAACCCTTACCTTTTCAATGAGATCACATGACGCTCACCTTCTGTCAAAAATTGATTCCAATTACCACAGAGCTATTCATTTTTTTTAATTTTCTTATTTCATGTAAAAATGTTGGCTGGCAACCGCCTGACAATATATTATATGTCATTATGTGCATATTGAATTGTTACTAATTGTCGTGTATAATAATGTGTTTTGGTCTATATCTTAAGAACCATTTAACATATTTTCACGAAATAAAGCTCAAACTCGAGTACCAGCACTTCTCTCATACAGGTCGCAAACCCGCGTCCCTATGGCTGAAAAAAAGTACCTTATCCTGCACCATGTTTGTTACTACTTTATTCTTTTTTTCAAAATAACGCATATTTCACTGCATTTCCCTACACTGACACACCACTAGGTTGCTTGCATATGACACCCGAGGATCACATATTTTTATTTTTACGTAACACAAAGAGAAACTACCTAATTCTATCAAACTTATATATTTTTCTGAAATCGAAGTGTTATTTTGTCTTCTGCAGCGCTATATTTTGATGCACCCTGTATATATATTTTCGATGTCCGAACAAAATATGTTGTTTTCATATTCTACACATCAGGATATGTACGAAAAGCACAAATTAGCAGAATAAAAATAAAATAATGAAGTTAGAAACATATATTCTACATGAACGACTTTAACCCTTACCTTTTCAATGAGATCACATGACGCACACCTTCTGTCAAAAATTGATTCCAATTACCACGGAGCTATTCAATTTTGTTTTAATTTTCTTATTTCACGTAAAAATGTTGGCTGGCAACCGCCTAACAATATATTATATGTCATTATGTGCATATTGAATTGTTACTAATTGTCGTGTATTAAAATCTGTTTTGGTCTATATCTTAAGAACCATTTAGCATATTTTCACGAAATAAAGCTCAAACTCGAGTACCAGCACTTCTCTCATACAGGTCGCAAACCCGCGTCCCTATGGCTGAAAAAAAGTACCTTATCCTGCACCATGTTTGTTACTACTTTATTCTTTTTTTCAAAATAACGCATATTTCACTGCATTTCCCTACACTGACACACCACTAGGTTGCTTGCATATGACACCCGAGGATCACATATGCGTATTTTTACGTAACACAAAGAGAAACTACCTAATTATATCAAACTTTTAAAATTTTCTGAAATCGAAGTTTTATCTTATCTTCTGCAACGGGTTATTTTGATGCACCCTGTATATATATTTTCAATGTTAGAACAAAAAAAATGTTTTCATATTCTACACATCAGGACAGGTACGAAAGGCACAAATTAGCAGAAAAATCATAAAATAATGAAGTTAGAAACATATATTCTACATGAACAACTATAACCCTTAACTTTTCAATGAGATCACATGACGCTCACCTTCTGTCAAAAATTGATTCCAATTACCACAGAGCTATTCATTTTTGTTTTAATTTTCTTATTTCATGTAAAAATGTTGGCTGGCAACCGCCTAACAATATATTATATGTCATTATGTGCATATTGAATTGTTACTAATTGTCGTGTATTAAAATCTGTTTTGGTCTATATCTTAAGAACCATTTAACATATTTTCACGAAATAAAGCTCAAACTCGAGTACCAGCACTTCTCTCATACAGGTCGCAAACCCGCGTCCCTATGGCTGAAAAAAAGTACCTTATCCTGCACCATGTTTGTTACTACTTTATTCTTTTTTTCAAAATAACGCATATTTCACTGCATTTCCCTACAGTGACACACCACTAGGTTGCTTGCATATGACACCCGAGGATCACATATGCGTATTTTTACGTAACACAAAGAGAAAGTACCTAATTCTATCAAACTTATATATTTTTCTGAAATCGAAGTGTTATTTTGTCTTCTGCAGCGCTATATTTTGATGCACCCTGTATATATATTTTCGATGTCAGAACAAAATATGTTGTTTTCATATTCTACACATCAGGATATGTACGAAAAGCACAAATTAGCAGAATGAAAATAAAATAATGAAGTTAGAAACATATATTCTACATGAACGACTTTAACCCTTACCTTTTCAATGAGATCACATGACGCACACCTTCTGTCAAAAATTGATTCCAATTACCACGGAGCTATTCAATTTTGTTTTAATTTTCTTATTTCACGTAAAAATGTTGGCTGGCAACCGCCTAACAATATATTATATGTCATTATGTGCATATTGAATTGTTACTAATTGTCGTGTATTATAATATATTTTGGTCTATATCTTAAGAACCATTTAACATATTTACACGAAATAAAGCTCAAACTCGAGTACCAGCACTTCTCTCATACAGGTCGCAAACCCGGGTCCCTATGGCTGAAAAAAAGAACCTTATCCTGTACCATGTTTGTTACTACTTTATTCTTTTTTTCAAAATAACGCATATTTCACTGCATTTCCCTACACTGACACACCACTAGGTTCTTGCATATGACACCCGAGGATCACATATGCGTATTTTTACGTAACACAAGGAGAAACTATCTAATTCTATCAAACTTATATATTTTTCTGAAATCGAAGTGTTATTTTGTCTTCTGCAGCGCTATATTTTGATGCACCCTGTATATATATTTTCGATGTCAGAACAAAATATGTTGTTTTCATATTCTACACATCAGGATAGGTACGAAAAGCACAAATTAGCAGAATAAAAATAAAATAATGAAGTTAGATACATATATTCTACATGAACGACTTTAACCCTTACCTTTTCAATGAGATCACATGACGCACACCTTCTGTCAAAAATTGATTCCAATTACCACGGAGCTATTCAATTTTGTTTTAATTTTCTTATTTCACGTAAAAATGTTGGCTGGCAACCGCCTAACAATATATTATATGTCATTATGTGCATATTGAATTGTTACTAATTGTCGTGTATTAAAATCTGTTTTGGTCTATATCTTAAGAACCATTTAACATATTTTCACGAAATAAAGCTCAAACTCGAGTACCAGCACTTCTCTCATACAGGTCGCAAACCCGCGTCCCTATGGCTGAAAAAAAGTACCTTATCCTGCACCATGTTTGTTACTACTTTATTCTTTTTTTCAAAATAACGCATATTTCACTGCATTTCCCTACACTGACACACCACTAGGTTGCTTGCATATGACACCCGAGGATCACATATGCGTATTTTTACGTAACACAAAGAGAAACTACCTAATTATATCAAACTTTTAAAATTTTCTGAAATCGAAGTTTTATCTTATCTTCTGCAACGGGTTATTTTGATGCACCCTGTATATATATTTTCAATGTTAGAACAAAAAAAATGTTTTCATATTCTACACATCAGGACAGGTACGAAAGGCACAAATTAGCAGAAAAATCATAAAATAATGAAGTTAGAAACATATATTCTACATGAACAACTATAACCCTTACCTTTTCAATGAGATCACATGACGCTCACCTTCTGTCAAAAATTGATTCCAATTACCACAGAGCTATTCATTTTTGTTTTAATTTTCTTATTTCATGTAAAAATGTTGGCTGGCAACCGCCTAACAATATATTATATGTCATTATGTGCATATTGAATTGTTACTAATTGTCGTGTATTAAAATCTGTTTTGGTCTATATCTTAAGAACCATTTAACATATTTTCACGAAATAAAGCTCAAACTCGAGTACCAGCACTTCTCTCATACAGGTCGCAAACCCGCGTCCCTATGGCTGAAAAAAAGTACCTTATCCTGCACCATGTTTGTTACTACTTTATTCTTTTTTTCAAAATAACGCATATTTCACTGCATTTCCCTACACTGACACACCACTAGGTTGCTTGCATATGACACCCGAGGATCACATATGCGTATTTTTACGTAACACAAAGAGAAACTACCTAATTCTATCAAACTTATATATTTTTCTGAAATCGAAGTGTTATTTTGTCTTCTGCAGCGCTATATTTTGATGCACCCTGTATATATATTTTCGATGTCAGAACAAAATATGTTGTTTTCATATTCTACACATCAGGATAGGTAGGAAAAGCACAAATTAGCAGAATAAAAATAAAATAATGAAGTTAGAAACATATATTCTACATGAGCAACTATAACCCTTACCTTTTCAATGAGATCACATGACGCTCACCTTCTGTCAAAAATTGATTCCAATTACCACAGAGCTATTCATTTTTTTTAATTTTCTTATTTCATGTAAAAATGTTGGCTGGCAACCGCCTGACAATATATTATATGTCATTATGTGCATATTGAATTGTTACTAATTGTCGTGTATAATAATGTGTTTTGGTCTATATCTTAAGAACCATTTAACATATTTTCACGAAATAAAGCTCAAACTCGAGTACCAGCACTTCTCTCATACAGGTCGCAAACCCGCGTCCCTATGGCTGAAAAAAAGTACCTTATCCTGCACCATGTTTGTTACTACTTTATTCTTTTTTTCAAAATAACGCATATTTCACTGCATTTCCCTACACTGACACACCACTAGGTTGCTTGCATATGACACCCGAGGATCACATATTTTTATTTTTACGTAACACAAAGAGAAACTACCTAATTCTATCAAACTTATATATTTTTCTGAAATCGAAGTGTTATTTTGTCTTCTGCAGCGCTATATTTTGATGCACCCTGTATGTATATTTTCGATGTCCGAACAAAATATGTTGTTTTCATATTCTACACATCAGGATATGTACGAAAAGCACAAATTAGCAGAATAAAAATAAAATAATGAAGTTAGAAACATATATTCTACATGAACGACTTTAACCCTTACCTTTTCAATGAGATCACATGACGCACACCTTCTGTCAAAAATTGATTCCAATTACCACGGAGCTATTCAATTTTGTTTTAATTTTCTTATTTCACGTAAAAATGTTGGCTGGCAACCGCCTAACAATATATTATATGTCATTATGTGCATATTGAATTGTTACTAATTGTCGTGTATTAAAATCTGTTTTGGTCTATATCTTAAGAACCATTTAGCATATTTTCACGAAATAAAGCTCAAACTCGAGTACCAGCACTTCTCTCATACAGGTCGCAAACCCGCGTCCCTATGGCTGAAAAAAAGTACCTTATCCTGCACCATGTTTGTTACTACTTTATTCTTTTTTTCAAAATAACGCATATTTCACTGCATTTCCCTACACTGACACACCACTAGGTTGCTTGCATATGACACCCGAGGATCACATATGCGTATTTTTACGTAACACAAAGAGAAACTACCTAATTATATCAAACTTTTAAAATTTTCTGAAATCGAAGTTTTATCTTATCTTCTGCAACGGGTTATTTTGATGCACCCTGTATATATATTTTCAATGTTAGAACAAAAAAAATGTTTTCATATTCTACACATCAGGACAGGTACGAAAGGCACAAATTAGCAGAAAAATCATAAAATAATGAAGTTAGAAACATATATTCTACATGAACAACTATAACCCTTAACTTTTCAATGAGATCACATGACGCTCACCTTCTGTCAAAAATTGATTCCAATTACCACAGAGCTATTCATTTTTGTTTTAATTTTCTTATTTCATGTAAAAATGTTGGCTGGCAACCGCCTAACAATATATTATATGTCATTATGTGCATATTGAATTGTTACTAATTGTCGTGTATTAAAATCTGTTTTGGTCTATATCTTAAGAACCATTTAACATATTTTCACGAAATAAAGCTCAAACTCGAGTACCAGCACTTCTCTCATACAGGTCGCAAACCCGCGTCCCTATGGCTGAAAAAAAGTACCTTATCCTGCACCATGTTTGTTACTACTTTATTCTTTTTTTCAAAATAACGCATATTTCACTGCATTTCCCTACAGTGACACACCACTAGGTTGCTTGCATATGACACCCGAGGATCACATATGCGTATTTTTACGTAACACAAAGAGAAAGTACCTAATTCTATCAAACTTATATATTTTTCTGAAATCGAAGTGTTATTTTGTCTTCTGCAGCGCTATATTTTGATGCACCCTGTATATATATTTTCGATGTCAGAACAAAATATGTTGTTTTCATATTCTACACATCAGGATATGTACGAAAAGCACAAATTAGCAGAATGAAAATAAAATAATGAAGTTAGAAACATATATTCTACATGAACGACTTTAACCCTTACCTTTTCAATGAGATCACATGACGCACACCTTCTGTCAAAAATTGATTCCAATTACCACGGAGCTATTCAATTTTGTTTTAATTTTCTTATTTCACGTAAAAATGTTGGCTGGCAACCGCCTAACAATATATTATATGTCATTATGTGCATATTGAATTGTTACTAATTGTCGTGTATTATAATATATTTTGGTCTATATCTTAAGAACCATTTAACATATTTACACGAAATAAAGCTCAAACTCGAGTACCAGCACTTCTCTCATACAGGTCGCAAACCCGGGTCCCTATGGCTGAAAAAAAGTACCTTATCCTGTACCATGTTTGTTACTACTTTATTCTTTTTTTCAAAATAACGCATATTTCACTGCATTTCCCTACACTGACACACCACTAGGTTCTTGCATATGACACCCGAGGATCACATATGCGTATTTTTACGTAACACAAGGAGAAACTATCTAATTCTATCAAACTTATATATTTTTCTGAAATCGAAGTGTTATTTTGTCTTCTGCAGCGCTATATTTTGATGCACCCTGTATATATATTTTCGATGTCAGAACAAAATATGTTGTTTTCATATTCTACACATCAGGATAGGTACGAAAAGCACAAATTAGCAGAATAAAAATAAAATAATGAAGTTAGATTCATATATTCTACATGAACGACTTTAACCCTTACCTTTTCAATGAGATCACATGACGCACACCTTCTGTCAAAAATTGATTCCAATTACCACGGAGCTATTCAATTTTGTTTTAATTTTCTTATTTCACGTAAAAATGTTGGCTGGCAACCGCCTAACAATATATTATATGTCATTATGTGCATATTGAATTGTTACTAATTGTCGTGTATTAAAATCTGTTTTGGTCTATATCTTAAGAACCATTTAACATATTTTCACGAAATAAAGCTCAAACTCGAGTACCAGCACTTCTCTCATACAGGTCGCAAACCCGCGTCCCTATGGCTGAAAAAAAGTACCTTATCCTGCACCATGTTTGTTACTACTTTATTCTTTTTTTCAAAATAACGCATATTTCACTGCATTTCCCTACACTGACACACCACTAGGTTGCTTGCATATGACACCCGAGGATCACATATGCGTATTTTTACGTAACACAAAGAGAAACTACCTAATTATATCAAACTTTTAAAATTTTCTGAAATCGAAGTTTTATCTTATCTTCTGCAACGGGTTATTTTGATGCACCCTGTATATATATTTTCAATGTTAGAACAAAAAAAATGTTTTCATATTCTACACATCAGGACAGGTACGAAAGGCACAAATTAGCAGAAAAATCATAAAATAATGAAGTTAGAAACATATATTCTACATGAACAACTATAACCCTTACCTTTTCAATGAGATCACATGACGCTCACCTTCTGTCAAAAATTGATTCCAATTACCACAGAGCTATTCATTTTTGTTTTAATTTTCTTATTTCATGTAAAAATGTTGGCTGGCAACCGCCTAACAATATATTATATGTCATTATGTGCATATTGAATTGTTACTAATTGTCGTGTATTAAAATCTGTTTTGGTCTATATCTTAAGAACCATTTAACATATTTTCACGAAATAAAGCTCAAACTCGAGTACCAGCACTTCTCTCATACAGGTCGCAAACCCGCGTCCCTATGGCTGAAAAAAAGTACCTTATCCTGCACCATGTTTGTTACTACTTTATTCTTTTTTTCAAAATAACGCATATTTCACTGCATTTCCCTACACTGACACACCACTAGGTTGCTTGCATATGACACCCGAGGATCACATATGCGTATTTTTACGTAACACAAAGAGAAACTACCTAATTCTATCAAACTTATATATTTTTCTGAAATCGAAGTGTTATTTTGTCTTCTGCAGCGCTATATTTTGATGCACCCTGTATATATATTTTCGATGTCAGAACAAAATATGTTGTTTTCATATTCTACACATCAGGATAGGTAGGAAAAGCACAAATTAGCAGAATAAAAATAAAATAATGAAGTTAGAAACATATATTCTACATGAGCAACTATAACCCTTACCTTTTCAATGAGATCACATGACGCTCACCTTCTGTCAAAAATTGATTCCAATTACCACAGAGCTATTCATTTTTTTTAATTTTCTTATTTCATGTAAAAATGTTGGCTGGCAACCGCCTGACAATATATTATATGTCATTATGTGCATATTGAATTGTTACTAATTGTCGTGTATAATAATGTGTTTTGGTCTATATCTTAAGAACCATTTAACATATTTTCACGAAATAAAGCTCAAACTCGAGTACCAGCACTTCTCTCATACAGGTCGCAAACCCGCGTCCCTATGGCTGAAAAAAAGTACCTTATCCTGCACCATGTTTGTTACTACTTTATTCTTTTTTTCAAAATAACGCATATTTCACTGCATTTCCCTACACTGACACACCACTAGGTTGCTTGCATATGACACCCGAGGATCACATATTTTTATTTTTACGTAACACAAAGAGAAACTACCTAATTCTATCAAACTTATATATTTTTCTGAAATCGAAGTGTTATTTTGTCTTCTGCAGCGCTATATTTTGATGCACCCTGTATATATATTTTCGATGTCCGAACAAAATATGTTGTTTTCATATTCTACACATCAGGATATGTACGAAAAGCACAAATTAGCAGAATAAAAATAAAATAATGAAGTTAGAAACATATATTCTACATGAACGACTTTAACCCTTACCTTTTCAATGAGATCACATGACGCACACCTTCTGTCAAAAATTGATTCCAATTACCACGGAGCTATTCAATTTTGTTTTAATTTTCTTATTTCACGTAAAAATGTTGGCTGGCAACCGCCTAACAATATATTATATGTCATTATGTGCATATTGAATTGTTACTAATTGTCGTGTATTAAAATCTGTTTTGGTCTATATCTTAAGAACCATTTAGCATATTTTCACGAAATAAAGCTCAAACTCGAGTACCAGCACTTCTCTCATACAGGTCGCAAACCCGCGTCCCTATGGCTGAAAAAAAGTACCTTATCCTGCACCATGTTTGTTACTACTTTATTCTTTTTTTCAAAATAACGCATATTTCACTGCATTTCCCTACACTGACACACCACTAGGTTGCTTGCATATGACACCCGAGGATCACATATGCGTATTTTTACGTAACACAAAGAGAAACTACCTAATTATATCAAACTTTTAAAATTTTCTGAAATCGAAGTTTTATCTTATCTTCTGCAACGGGTTATTTTGATGCACCCTGTATATATATTTTCAATGTTAGAACAAAAAAAATGTTTTCATATTCTACACATCAGGACAGGTACGAAAGGCACAAATTAGCAGAAAAATCATAAAATAATGAAGTTAGAAACATATATTCTACATGAACAACTATAACCCTTACCTTTTCAATGAGATCACATGACGCTCACCTTCTGTCAAAAATTGATTCCAATTACCACAGAGCTATTCATTTTTGTTTTAATTTTCTTATTTCATGTAAAAATGTTGGCTGGCAACCGCCTAACAATATATTATATGTCATTATGTGCATATTGAATTGTTACTAATTGTCGTGTATTAAAATCTGTTTTGGTCTATATCTTAAGAACCATTTAACATATTTTCACGAAATAAAGCTCAAACTCGAGTACCAGCACTTCTCTCATACAGGTCGCAAACCCGCGTCCCTATGGCTGAAAAAAAGTACCTTATCCTGCACCATGTTTGTTACTACTTTATTCTTTTTTTCAAAATAACGCATATTTCACTGCATTTCCCTACAGTGACACACCACTAGGTTGCTTGCATATGACACCCGAGGATCACATATGCGTATTTTTACGTAACACAAAGAGAAAGTACCTAATTCTATCAAACTTATATATTTTTCTGAAATCGAAGTGTTATTTTGTCTTCTGCAGCGCTATATTTTGATGCACCCTGTATATATATTTTCGATGTCAGAACAAATTATGTTGTTTTCATATTCTACACATCAGGATATGTACGAAAAGCACAAATTAGCAGAATGAAAATAAAATAATGAAGTTAGAAACATATATTCTACATGAACGACTTTAACCCTTACCTTTTCAATGAGATCACATGACGCACACCTTCTGTCAAAAATTGATTCCAATTACCACGGAGCTATTCAATTTTGTTTTAATTTTCTTATTTCACGTAAAAATGTTGGCTGGCAACCGCCTAACAATATATTATATGTCATTATGTGCATATTGAATTGTTACTAATTGTCGTGTATTATAATATATTTTGGTCTATATCTTAAGAACCATTTAACATATTTACACGAAATAAAGCTCAAACTCGAGTACCAGCACTTCTCTCATACAGGTCGCAAACCCGGGTCCCTATGGCTGAAAAAAAGTACCTTATCCTGTACCATGTTTGTTACTACTTTATTCTTTTTTTCAAAATAACGCATATTTCACTGCATTTCCCTACACTGACACACCACTAGGTTCTTGCATATGACACCCGAGGATCACATATGCGTATTTTTACGTAACACAAGGAGAAACTATCTAATTCTATCAAACTTATATATTTTTCTGAAATCGAAGTGTTATTTTGTCTTCTGCAGCGCTATATTTTGATGCACCCTGTATATATATTTTCGATGTCAGAACAAAATATGTTGTTTTCATATTCTACACATTAGGATAGGTACGAAAAGCACAAATTAGCAGAATAAAAATAAAATAATGAAGTTAGATACATATATTCTACATGAACGACTTTAACCCTTACCTTTTCAATGAGATCACATGACGCACACCTTCTGTCAAAAATTGATTCCAATTACCACGGAGCTATTCAATTTTGTTTTAATTTTCTTATTTCACGTAAAAATGTTGGCTGGCAACCGCCTAACAATATATTATATGTCATTATGTGCATATTGAATTGTTACTAATTGTCGTGTATTAAAATCTGTTTTGGTCTATATCTTAAGAACCATTTAACATATTTTCACGAAATAAAGCTCAAACTCGAGTACCAGCACTTCTCTCATACAGGTCGCAAACCCGCGTCCCTATGGCTGAAAAAAAGTACCTTATCCTGCACCATGTTTGTTACTACTTTATTCTTTTTTTCAAAATAACGCATATTTCACTGCATTTCCCTACACTGACACACCACTAGGTTGCTTGCATATGACACCCGAGGATCACATATGCGTATTTTTACGTAACACAAAGAGAAACTACCTAATTCTATCAAACTTATATATTTTTCTGAAATCGAAGTGTTATTTTGTCTTCTGCAGCGCTATATTTTGATGCACCCTGTATATATATTTTCGATGTCAGAACAAAATATGTTGTTTTCATATTCTACACATCAGGATAGGTAGGAAAAGCACAAATTAGCAGAATAAAAATAAAATAATGAAGTTAGAAACATATATTCTACATGAGCAACTATAACCCTTACCTTTTCAATGAGATCACATGACGCTCACCTTCTGTCAAAAATTGATTCCAATTACCACAGAGCTATTCATTTTTTTTAATTTTCTTATTTCATGTAAAAATGTTGGCTGGCAACCGCCTGACAATATATTATATGTCATTATGTGCATATTGAATTGTTACTAATTGTCGTGTATAATAATGTGTTTTGGTCTATATCTTAAGAACCATTTAACATATTTTCACGAAATAAAGCTCAAACTCGAGTACCAGCACTTCTCTCATACAGGTCGCAAACCCGCGTCCCTATGGCTGAAAAAAGTACCTTATTCTCTACCATGTTTGTTACTACTTTATTCTTTTTTTCAAAATAACGCATATTTCACTGCATTTCCCTACACTGACACACCACTAGGTTGCTTGCATATGACACCCGAGGATCACATATGCGTATTTTTACGTAACGCAAAGAGAAACTACCTAATTCTATCAAACTTATATATTTTTCTGAAATCGAAGTGTTATTTTGTCTTCTGCAGCGCTATATTTTGATGCACCCTGTATATATATTTTCGATGTCCGAACAAAATATGTTGTTTTCATATTCTACACATCAGGATATGTACGAAAAGCACAAATTAGCAGAATAAAAATAAAATAATGAAGTTAGAAACATATATTCTACATGAACGACTTTAACCCTTACCTTTTCAATGAGATCACATGACGCACACCTTCTGTCAAAAATTGATTCCAATTACCACGGAGCTATTCAATTTTGTTTTAATTTTCTTATTTCACGTAAAAATGTTATCTGGCAACCGCCTAACAATATATTATATGTCATTATGTGCATATTGAATTGTTACTAATTGTCGTGTATTATAATCTGTTTTGGTCTATATCTTAAGAACCATTTAACATATTTTCACGAAATAAAGCTCAAACTCGAGTACCAGCACTTCTCTCATACAGGTCGCAAACCCGTGTCCCTATGGCTGAAAAAAAGTACGTTATCCTGCACCATGTTTGTTACTACTTTATTCTTTTTTTCAAAATAACGCATATTTCACTGCATTTCCCTACACTGACACACCACTAGGTTGCTTGCATATGACACCCGAGGATCACATATGCGTATTTTTACGTAACACAAAGAGAAACTACCTAATTATATCAAACTTTTAAAATTTTCTGAAATCGAAGTTTTATCTTATCTTCTGCAACGGGTTATTTTGATGCACCCTGTATATATATTTTCAATGTTAGAACAAAAAAAATGTTTTCATATTCTACACATCAGGACAGGTACGAAAGGCACAAATTAGCAGAAAAATCATAAAATAATGAAGTTAGAAACATATATTCTACATGAACAACTATAACCCTTACCTTTTCAATGAGATCACATGACGCTCACCTTCTGTCAAAAATTGATTCCAATTACCACAGAGCTATTCATTTTTGTTTTAATTTTCTTATTTCATGTAAAAATGTTGGCTGGCAACCTCCTAACAATATATTATATGTCATTATGTGCATATTGAATTGTTACTAATTGTCGTGTATTAAAATCTGTTTTGGTCTATATCTTAAGAACCATTTAACATATTTTCACGAAATAAAGCTCAAACTCGAGTACCAGCACTTCTCTCATACAGGTCGCAAACCCGCGTCCCTATGGCTGAAAAAAAGTACCTTATCCTGCACCATGTTTGTTACTACTTTATTCTTTTTTTCAAAATAACGCATATTTCACTGCATTTCCCTACACTGACACACCACTAGGTTGCTTGCATATGACACCCGAGGATCACATATGCGTATTTTTACGTAACACAAAGAGAAACTACCTAATTATATCAAACTTTTAAAATTTTCTGAAATCGAAGTTTTATCTTATCTTCTGCAACGGGTTATTTTGATGCACCCTGTATATATATTTTCAATGTTAGAACAAAAAAAATGTTTTCATATTCTACACATCAGGACAGGTACGAAAGGCACAAATTAGCAGAAAAATCATAAAATAATGAAGTTAGAAACATATATTCTACATGAACAACTATAACCCTTACCTTTTCAATGAGATCACATGACGCTCACCTTCTGTCAAAAATTGATTCCAATTACCACAGAGCTATTCATTTTTGTTTTAATTTTCTTATTTCATGTAAAAATGTTGGCTGGCAACCGCCTAACAATATATTATATGTCATTATGTGCATATTGAATTGTTACTAATTGTCGTGTATTAAAATCTGTTTTGGTCTATATCTTAAGAACCATTTAACATATTTTCACGAAATAAAGCTCAAACTCGAGTACCAGCACTTCTCTCATACAGGTCGCAAACCCGCGTCCCTATGGCTGAAAAAAAGTACCTTATCCTGCACCATGTTTGTTACTACTTTATTCTTTTTTTCAAAATAACGCATATTTCACTGCATTTCCCTACACTGACACACCACTAGGTTGCTTGCATATGACACCCGAGGATCACATATGCGTATTTTTACGTAACACAAAGAGAAAGTACCTAATTCTATCAAACTTATATATTTTTCTGAAATCGAAGTGTTATTTTGTCTTCTGCAGCGCTATATTTTGATGCACCCTGTATATATATTTTCGATGTCAGAACAAATTATGTTGTTTTCATATTCTACACATCAGGATATGTACGAAAAGCACAAATTAGCAGAATGAAAATAAAATAATGAAGTTAGAAACATATATTCTACATGAACGACTTTAACCCTTACCTTTTCAATGAGATCACATGACGCACACCTTCTGTCAAAAATTGATTCCAATTACCACGGAGCTATTCAATTTTGTTTTAATTTTCTTATTTCACGTAAAAATGTTGGCTGGCAACCGCCTAACAATATATTATATGTCATTATGTGCATATTGAATTGTTACTAATTGTCGTGTATTATAATATATTTTGGTCTATATCTTAAGAACCATTTAACATATTTACACGAAATAAAGCTCAAACTCGAGTACCAGCACTTCTCTCATACAGGTCGCAAACCCGGGTCCCTATGGCTGAAAAAAAGTACCTTATCCTGTACCATGTTTGTTACTACTTTATTCTTTTTTTCAAAATAACGCATATTTCACTGCATTTCCCTACACTGACACACCACTAGGTTGCTTGCATATGACACCCGAGGATCACATATGCGTATTTTTACGTAACACAAAGAGAAACTACCTAATTCTATCAAACTTATATATTTTTCTGAAATCGAAGTGTTATTTTGTCTTCTGCAGCGCTATATTTTGATGCACCCTGTATATATATTTTCGATGTCCGAACAAAATATGTTGTTTTCATATTCTACACATCAGGATATGTACGAAAAGCACAAATTAGCAGAATAAAAATAAAATAATGAAGTTAGAAACATATATTCTACATGAACGACTTTAACCCTTACCTTTTCAATGAGATCACATGACGCACACCTTCTGTCAAAAATTGATTCCAATTACCACGGAGCTATTCAATTTTGTTTTAATTTTCTTATTTCACGTAAAAATGTTGGCTGGCAACCGCCTAACAATATATTATATGTCATTATGTGCATATTGAATTGTTACTAATTGTCGTGTATTAAAATCTGTTTTGGTCTATATCTTAAGAACCATTTAACATATTTTCACGAAATAAAGCTCAAACTCGAGTACCAGCACTTCTCTCATACAGGTCGCAAACCCGCGTCCCTATGGCTGAAAAAAAGTACGTTATCCTGCACCATGTTTGTTACTACTTTATTCTTTTTTTCAAAATAACGCATATTTCACTGCATTTCCCTACACTGACACACCACTAGGTTGCTTGCATATGACACCCGAGGATCACATATGCGTATTTTTACGTAACACAAAGAGAAACTACCTAATTATATCAAACTTTTAAAATTTTCTGAAATCGAAGTTTTATCTTATCTTCTGCAACGGGTTATTTTGATGCACCCTGTATATATATTTTCAATGTTAGAACAAAAAAAATGTTTTCATATTCTACACATCAGGACAGGTACGAAAGGCACAAATTAGCAGAAAAATCATAAAATAATGAAGTTAGAAACATATATTCTACATGAACAACTATAACCCTTACCTTTTCAATGAGATCACATGACGCTCACCTTCTGTCAAAAATTGATTCCAATTACCACAGAGCTATTCATTTTTGTTTTAATTTTCTTATTTCATGTAAAAATGTTGGCTGGCAACCGCCTAACAATATATTATATGTCATTATGTGCATATTGAATTGTTACTAATTGTCGTGTATTAAAATCTGTTTTGGTCTATATCTTAAGAACCATTTAACATATTTTCACGAAATAAAGCTCAAACTCGAGTACCAGCACTTCTCTCATACAGGTCGCAAACCCGCGTCCCTATGGCTGAAAAAAAGTACCTTATCCTGCACCATGTTTGTTACTACTTTATTCTTTTTTTCAAAATAACGCATATTTCACTGCATTTCCCTACACTGACACACCACTAGGTTGCTTGCATATGACACCCGAGGATCACATATGCGTATTTTTACGTAACACAAAGAGAAACTACCTAATTATATCAAACTTTTAAAATTTTCTGAAATCGAAGTTTTATCTTATCTTCTGCAACGGGTTATTTTGATGCACCCTGTATATATATTTTCAATGTTAGAACAAAAAAAATGTTTTCATATTCTACACATCAGGACAGGTACGAAAGGCACAAATTAGCAGAAAAATCATAAAATAATGAAGTTAGAAACATATATTCTACATGAACAACTATAACCCTTACCTTTTCAATGAGATCACATGACGCTCACCTTCTGTCAAAAATTGATTCCAATTACCACAGAGCTATTCATTTTTGTTTTAATTTTCTTATTTCATGTAAAAATGTTGGCTGGCAACCGCCTAACAATATATTATATGTCATTATGTGCATATTGAATTGTTACTAATTGTCGTGTATTAAAATCTGTTTTGGTCTATATCTTAAGAACCATTTAACATATTTTCACGAAATAAAGCTCAAACTCGAGTACCAGCACTTCTCTCATACAGATCGCAAACCCGCGTCCCTATGGCTGAAAAAAAGTACCTTATCCTGCACCATGTTTGTTACTACTTTATTCTTTTTTTCAAAATAACGCATATTTCACTGCATTTCCCTACACTGACACACCACTAGGTTGCTTGCATATGACACCCGAGGATCACATATGCGTATTTTTACGTAACACAAAGAGAAACTACCTAATTCTATCAAACTTATATATTTTTCTGAAATCGAAGTGTTATTTTGTCTTCTGCAGCGCTATATTTTGATGCACCCTGTATATATATTTTCGATGTCAGAACAAAATATGTTGTTTTCATATTCTACACATCAGGATAGGTAGGAAAAGCACAAATTAGCAGAATAAAAATAAAATAATGAAGTTAGAAACATATATTCTACATGAGCAACTATAACCCTTACCTTTTCAATGAGATCACATGACGCTCACCTTCTGTCAAAAATTGATTCCAATTACCACAGAGCTATTCATTTTTTTTAATTTTCTTATTTCATGTAAAAATGTTGGCTGGCAACCGCCTGACAATATATTATATGTCATTATGTGCATATTGAATTGTTACTAATTGTCGTGTATAATAATGTGTTTTGGTCTATATCTTAAGAACCATTTAACATATTTTCACGAAATAAAGCTCAAACTCGAGTACCAGCACTTCTCTCATACAGGTCGCAAACCCGCGTCCCTATGGCTGAAAAAAAGTACCTTATTCTCTACCATGTTTGTTACTACTTTATTCTTTTTTTCAAAATAACGCATATTTCACTGCATTTCCCTACACTGACACACCACTAGGTTGCTTGCATATGACACCCGAGGATCACATATGCGTATTTTTACGTAACACAAAGAGAAACTACCTAATTCTATCAAACTTATATATTTTTCTGAAATCGAAGTGTTATTTTGTCTTCTGCAGCGCTATATTTTGATGCACCCTGTATATATATTTTCGATGTCCGAACAAAATATGTTGTTTTCATATTCTACACATCAGGATATGTACGAAAAGCACAAATTAGCAGAATAAAAATAAAATAATGAAGTTAGAAACATATATTCTACATGAACGACTTTAACCCTTACCTTTTCAATGAGATCACATGACGCACACCTTCTGTCAAAAATTGATTCCAATTACCACGGAGCTATTCAATTTTGTTTTAATTTTCTTATTTCACGTAAAAATGTTGGCTGGCAACCGCCTAACAATATATTATATGTCATTATGTGCATATTGAATTGTTACTAATTGTCGTGTATTAAAATCTGTTTTGGTCTATATCTTAAGAACCATTTAACATATTTTCACGAAATAAAGCTCAAACTCGAGTACCAGCACTTCTCTCATACAGGTCGCAAACCCGCGTCCCTATGGCTGAAAAAAAGTACCTTATCCTGCACCATGTTTGTTACTACTTTATTCTTTTTTTCAAAATAACGCATATTTCACTGCATTTCCCTACACTGACACACCACTAGGTTGCTTGCATATGACACCCGAGGATCACATATGCGTATTTTTACGTAACACAAAGAGAAACTACCTAATTCTATCAAACTTATATATTTTTCTGAAATCGAAGTGTTATTTTGTCTTCTGCAGCGCTATATTTTGATGCACCCTGTATATATATTTTCGATGTCAGAACAAAATATGTTGTTTTCATATTCTACACATCAGGATAGGTAGGAAAAGCACAAATTAGCAGAATAAAAATAAAATAATGAAGTTAGAAACATATATTCTACATGAGCAACTATAACCCTTACCTTTTCAATGAGATCACATGACGCTCACCTTCTGTCAAAAATTGATTCCAATTACCACAGAGCTATTCATTTTTTTTAATTTTCTTATTTCATGTAAAAATGTTGGCTGGCAACCGCCTGACAATATATTATATGTCATTATGTGCATATTGAATTGTTACTAATTGTCGTGTATAATAATGTGTTTTGGTCTATATCTTAAGAACCATTTAACATATTTTCACGAAATAAAGCTCAAACTCGAGTACCAGCACTTCTCTCATACAGGTCGCAAACCCGCGTCCCTATGGCTGAAAAAAGTACCTTATTCTCTACCATGTTTGTTACTACTTTATTCTTTTTTTCAAAATAACGCATATTTCACTGCATTTCCCTACACTGACACACCACTAGGTTGCTTGCATATGACACCCGAGGATCACATATGCGTATTTTTACGTAACGCAAAGAGAAACTACCTAATTCTATCAAACTTATATATTTTTCTGAAATCGAAGTGTTATTTTGTCTTCTGCAGCGCTATATTTTGATGCACCCTGTATATATATTTTCGATGTCCGAACAAAATATGTTGTTTTCATATTCTACACATCAGGATATGTACGAAAAGCACAAATTAGCAGAATAAAAATAAAATAATGAAGTTAGAAACATATATTCTACATGAACGACTTTAACCCTTACCTTTTCAATGAGATCACATGACGCACACCTTCTGTCAAAAATTGATTCCAATTACCACGGAGCTATTCAATTTTGTTTTAATTTTCTTATTTCACGTAAAAATGTTATCTGGCAACCGCCTAACAATATATTATATGTCATTATGTGCATATTGAATTGTTACTAATTGTCGTGTATTATAATCTGTTTTGGTCTATATCTTAAGAACCATTTAACATATTTTCACGAAATAAAGCTCAAACTCGAGTACCAGCACTTCTCTGATAGCGGTCGCAAACCCGGGTCCCTATGGCTGAAAAAAAGTACCTTATCCTGTACCATGTTTGTTACTACTTTATTCTTTTTTTCAAAATAACGCATATTTCACTGCATTTCCCTACACTGACACACCACTAGGTTGCTTGCATATGACACCCGAGGATCACATATGCGTATTTTTACGTAACACAAAGAGAAACTACCTAATTATATCAAACTTTTAAAATTTTCTGAAATCGAAGTTTTATCTTATCTTCTGCAACGGGTTAATTTGATGCACCCTGTATATATATTTTCAATGTTAGAACAAAAAAAATGTTTTCATATTCTACACATCAGGACAGGTACGAAAGGCACAAATTAGCAGAAAAATCATAAAATAATGAAGTTAGAAACATATATTCTACATGAACAACTATAACCCTTACCTTTTCAATGAGATCACATGACGCTTACCTTCTGTCAAAAATTGATTCCAATTACCACAGAGCTATTCATTTTTGTTTTAATTTTCTTATTTCATGTAAAAATGTTGGCTGGCAACCGCCTAAAAATATATTATATGTCATTATGTGCATATTGAATTGTTACTAATTGTCGTGTATTAAAATCTGTTTTGGTCTATATCTTAAGAACCATTTAACATATTTTCACGAAATAAAGCTCAAACTCGAGTACCAGCACTTCTCTCATACAGGTCGCAAACCCGCGTCCCTATGGCTGAAAAAAAGTACCTTATCCTGCACCATGTTTGTTACTACTTTATTCTTTTTTTTCAAAATAACGCATATTTCACTGCATTTCCCTACAGTGACACACCACTAGGTTGCTTGCATATGACACCCGAGGATCACATATGCGTATTTTTACGTAACACAAAGAGAAAGTACATAATTCTATCAAACTTATATATTTTTCTGAAATCGAAGTGTTATTTTGTCTTCTGCAGCGCTATATTTTGATGCACCCTGTATATATATTTTCGATGTCAGAACAAAATATGTTGTTTTCATATTCTACACATCAGGATATGTACGAAAAGCCCAAATTAGCAGAATGAAAATAAAATAATGAAGTTAGAAACATATATTCTACATGAACGACTTTAACCCTTACCTTTTCAATGAGATCACATGACGCACACCTTCTGTCAAAAATTGATTCCAATTACCACGGAGCTATTCAATTTTGTTTTAATTTTCTTATTTCACGTAAAAATGTTGGCTGGCAACCGCCTAACAATATATTATATGTCATTATGTGCATATTGAATTGTTACTAATTGTCGTGTATTAAAATCTGTTCTGGTCTATATCTTAAGAACCATTTAACATATTTTCACGAAATAAAGCTCAAACTCGAGTACCAGCACTTCTCTCATACAGGTCGCAAACCCGCGTCCCTATGGCTGAAAAAAAGTACCTTATCCTGCACCATGTTTGTTACTACTTTATTCTTTTTTTCAAAATAACGCATATTTCACTGCATTTCCCTACACTGACACACCACTAGGTTGCTTGCATATGACACCCGAGGATCACATATGCGTATTTTTACGTAACACAAAGAGAAACTAATTAATTCTATCAAACTTATATATTTTTCTGAAATCGAAGTGTTATTTTGTCTTCTGCAGCGCTATATTTTGATGCACCCTGTATATATATTTTCGATGTCAGAACAAAATATGTTGTTTTCATATTCTACACATCAGGATAGGTAGGAAAAGCACAAATTAGCAGAATAAAAATAAAATAATGAAGTTAGAAACATATATTCTACATGAGCAACTATAACCCTTACCTTTTCAATGAGATCACATGACGCTCACCTTCTGTCAAAAATTGATTCCAATTACCACAGAGCTATTCATTTTTTTTAATTTTCTTATTTCATGTAAAAATGTTGGCTGGCAACCGCCTGACAATATATTATATGTCATTATGTGCATATTGAATTGTTACTAATTGTCGTGTATAATAATGTGTTTTGGTCTATATCTTAAGAACCATTTAACATATTTTCACGAAATAAAGCTCAAACTCGAGTACCAGCACTTCTCTCATACAGGTCGCAAACCCGCGTCCCTATGGCTGAAAAAAGTACCTTATTCTCTACCATGTTTGTTACTACTTTATTCTTTTTTTCAAAATAACGCATATTTCACTGCATTTCCCTACACTGACACACCACTAGGTTGCTTGCATATGACACCCGAGGATCACATATGCGTATTTTTACGTAACGCAAAGAGAAACTACCTAATTCTATCAAACTTATATATTTTTCTGAAATCGAAGTGTTATTTTGTCTTCTGCAGCGCTATATTTTGATGCACCCTGTATATATATTTTCGATGTCCGAACAAAATATGTTGTTTTCATATTCTACACATCAGGATATGTACGAAAAGCACAAATTAGCAGAATAAAAATAAAATAATGAAGTTAGAAACATATATTCTACATGAACGACTTTAACCCTTACCTTTTCAATGAGATCACATGACGCACACCTTCTGTCAAAAATTGATTCCAATTACCACGGAGCTATTCAATTTTGTTTTAATTTTCTTATTTCACGTAAAAATGTTATCTGGCAACCGCCTAACAATATATTATATGTCATTATGTGCATATTGAATTGTTACTAATTGTCGTGTATTATAATCTGTTTTGGTCTATATCTTAAGAACCATTTAACATATTTTCACGAAATAAAGCTCAAACTCGAGTACCAGCACTTCTCTGATAGCGGTCGCAAACCCGGGTCCCTATGGCTGAAAAAAAGTACCTTATCCTGTACCATGTTTGTTACTACTTTATTCTTTTTTTCAAAATAACGCATATTTCACTGCATTTCCCTACACTGACACACCACTAGGTTGCTTGCATATGACACCCGAGGATCACATATGCGTATTTTTACGTAACACAAAGAGAAACTACCTAATTATATCAAACTTTTAAAATTTTCTGAAATCGAAGTTTTATCTTATCTTCTGCAACGGGTTATTTTGATGCACCCTGTATATATATTTTCAATGTTAGAACAAAAAAAATGTTTTCATATTCTACACATCAGGACAGGTACGAAAGGCACAAATTAGCAGAAAAATCATAAAATAATGAAGTTAGAAACATATATTCTACATGAACAACTATAACCCTTACCTTTTCAATGAGATCACATGACGCTTACCTTCTGTCAAAAATTGATTCCAATTACCACAGAGCTATTCATTTTTGTTTTAATTTTCTTATTTCATGTAAAAATGTTGGCTGGCAACCGCCTAAAAATATATTATATGTCATTATGTGCATATTGAATTGTTACTAATTGTCGTGTATTAAAATCTGTTTTGGTCTATATCTTAAGAACCATTTAACATATTTTCACGAAATAAAGCTCAAACTCGAGTACCAGAACTTCTCTCATACAGGTCGCAAACCCGCGTCCCTATGGCTGAAAAAAAGTACCTTATCCTGCACCATGTTTGTTACTACTTTATTCTTTTTTTTCAAAATAACGCATATTTCACTGCATTTCCCTACAGTGACACACCACTAGGTTGCTTGCATATGACACCCGAGGATCACATATGCGTATTTTTACGTAACACAAAGAGAAAGTACATAATTCTATCAAACTTATATATTTTTCTGAAATCGAATTGTTATTTTGTCTTCTGCAGCGCTATATTTTGATGCACCCTGTATATATATTTTCGATGTCAGAACAAAATATGTTGTTTTCATATTCTACACATCAGGATATGTACGAAAAGCCCAAATTAGCAGAATGAAAATAAAATAATGAAGTTAGAAACATATATTCTACATGAACGACTTTAACCCTTACCTTTTCAATGAGATCACATGACGCACACCTTCTGTCAAAAATTGATTCCAATTACCACGGAGCTATTCAATTTTGTTTTAATTTTCTTATTTCACGTAAAAATGTTGGCTGGCAACCGCCTAACAATATATTATATGTCATTATGTGCATATTGAATTGTTACTAATTGTCGTGTATTAAAATCTGTTCTGGTCTATATCTTAAGAACCATTTAACATATTTTCACGAAATAAAGCTCAAACTCGAGTACCAGCACTTCTCTCATACAGGTCGCAAACCCGCGTCCCTATGGCTGAAAAAAAGTACCTTATCCTGCACCATGTTTGTTACTACTTTATTCTTTTTTTCAAAATAACGCATATTTCACTGCATTTCCCTACACTGACACACCACTAGGTTGCTTGCATATGACACCCGAGGATCACATATGCGTATTTTTACGTAACACAAAGAGAAACTACCTAATTCTATCAAACTTATATATTTTTCTGAAATCGAAGTGTTATTTTGTCTTCTGCAGCGCTATATTTTGATGCACCCTGTATATATATTTTCGATGTCAGAACAAAATATGTTGTTTTCATATTCTACACATCAGGATAGGTAGGAAAAGCACAAATTAGCAGAATAAAAATAAAATAATGAAGTTAGAAACATATATTCTACATGAGCAACTATAACCCTTACCTTTTCAATGAGATCACATGACGCTCACCTTCTGTCAAAAATTGATTCCAATTACCACAGAGCTATTCATTTTTTTTAATTTTCTTATTTCATGTAAAAATGTTGGCTGGCAACCGCCTGACAATATATTATATGTCATTATGTGCATATTGAATTGTTACTAATTGTCGTGTATAATAATGTGTTTTGGTCTATATCTTAAGAACCATTTAACATATTTTCACGAAATAAAGCTCAAACTCGAGTACCAGCACTTCTCTCATACAGGTCGCAAACCCGCGTCCCTATGGCTGAAAAAAAGTACCTTATACTCTAGCATGTTTGTTACTACTTTATTCTTTTTTTCAAAATAACGCATATTTCACTGCATTTCCCTACACTGACACACCACTAGGTTGCTTGCATATGACACCCGAGGATCACATATGCGTATTTTTACGTAACACAAAGAGAAAGTACCTAATTCTATCAAACTTATATATTTTTCTGAAATCGAAGTGTTATTTTGTCTTCTGCAGCGCTATATTTTGATGCACCCTGTATATATATTTTCGATGTCCGAACAAAATATGTTGTTTTCATATTCTACACATCAGGATATGTACGAAAAGCACAAATTAGCAGAATGAAAATAAAATAATGAAGTTAGAAACATATATTCTACATGAACGACTTTAACCCTTACCTTTTCAATGAGATCACATGACGCACACCTTCTGTCAAACATTGATTCCAATTACCACGGAGCTATTCAATTTTGTTTTAATTTTCTTATTTCACGTAAAAATGTTGGCTGGCAACCGCCTAACAATATATTATATGTCATTATGTGCATATTGAATTGTTACTAATTGTCGTGTATTATAATCTGTTTTGGTCTATATCTTAAGAACCATTTAACATATTTTCACGAAATAAAGCTCAAACTCGAGTACCAGCACTTCTCTGATAGCGGTCGCAAACCCGGGTCCCTATGGCTGAAAAAAAGTGCCTTATCCTGTACCATGTTTGTTACTACTTTATTCTTTTTTTCAAAATAACGCATATTTCACTGCATTTCCCTACACTGACACACCACTAGGTTGCTTGCATATGACAACCGAGGATCACATATGCGTATTTTTACGTAACACAAAGAGAAACTACCTAATTCTATCAAACTTATATATTTTTCTGAAATCGAAGTGTTATTTTGTCTTCTGCAGCGCTATATTTTGATGCACCCTGTATATATATTTTCGATGTCAGAACAAAATATGTTGTTTTCATATTCTACACATCAGGATAGGTAGGAAAAGCACAAATTAGCAGAATAAAAATAAAATAATGAAGTTAGAAACATATATTCTACATGAGCAACTATAACCCTTACCTTTTCAATGAGATCACATGACGCTCACCTTCTGTCAAAAATTGATTCCAATTACCACGGAGCTATTCAATTTTGTTTTAATTTTCTTATTTCACGTAAAAATGTTATCTGGCAACCGCCTAACAATATATTATATGTCATTATGTGCATATTGAATTGTTACTAATTGTCGTGTATTATAATCTGTTTTGGTCTATATCTTAAGAACCATTTAACATATTTTCACGAAATAAAGCTCAAACTCGAGTACCAGCACTTCTCTGATAGCGGTCGCAAACCCGGGTCCCTATGGCTGAAAAAAAGTACCTTATCCTGTACCATGTTTGTTACTACTTTATTCTTTTTTTCAAAATAACGCATATTTCACTGCATTTCCCTACACTGACACACCACTAGGTTGCTTGCATATGACACCCGAGGATCACATATGCGTATTTTTACGTAACACAAAGAGAAACTACCTAATTATATCAAACTTTTAAAATTTTCTGAAATCGAAGTTTTATCTTATCTTCTGCAACGGGTTATTTTGATGCACCCTGTATATATATTTTCAATGTTAGAACAAAAAAAATGTTTTCATATTCTACACATCAGGACAGGTACGAAAGGCACAAATTAGCAGAAAAATCATAAAATAATGAAGTTAGAAACATATATTCTACATGAACAACTATAACCCTTACCTTTTCAATGAGATCACATGACGCTTACCTTCTGTCAAAAATTGATTCCAATTACCACAGAGCTATTCATTTTTGTTTTAATTTTCTTATTTCATGTAAAAATGTTGGCTGGCAACCGCCTAAAAATATATTATATGTCATTATGTGCATATTGAATTGTTACTAATTGTCGTGTATTAAAATCTGTTTTGGTCTATATCTTAAGAACCATTTAACATATTTTCACGAAATAAAGCTCAAACTCGAGTACCAGAACTTCTCTCATACAGGTCGCAAACCCGCGTCCCTATGGCTGAAAAAAAGTACCTTATCCTGCACCATGTTTGTTACTACTTTATTCTTTTTTTTCAAAATAACGCATATTTCACTGCATTTCCCTACAGTGACACACCACTAGGTTGCTTGCATATGACACCCGAGGATCACATATGCGTATTTTTACGTAACACAAAGAGAAAGTACATAATTCTATCAAACTTATATATTTTTCTGAAATCGAATTGTTATTTTGTCTTCTGCAGCGCTATATTTTGATGCACCCTGTATATATATTTTCGATGTCAGAACAAAATATGTTGTTTTCATATTCTACACATCAGGATATGTACGAAAAGCCCAAATTAGCAGAATGAAAATAAAATAATGAAGTTAGAAACATATATTCTACATGAACGACTTTAACCCTTACCTTTTCAATGAGATCACATGACGCACACCTTCTGTCAAAAATTGATTCCAATTACCACGGAGCTATTCAATTTTGTTTTAATTTTCTTATTTCACGTAAAAATGTTGGC
This sequence comes from Thermobia domestica, assembly GCF_964235325.1. Taxonomy (NCBI): domain Eukaryota; kingdom Metazoa; phylum Arthropoda; class Insecta; order Zygentoma; family Lepismatidae; genus Thermobia; species Thermobia domestica. The sequence goes on from NC_137469.1 coordinate 167,178,518, forward strand.
TGGCAACCGCCTAACAATATATTATATGTCATTATGTGCATATTGAATTGTTACTAATTGTCGTGTATTAAAATCTGTTCTGGTCTATATCTTAAGAACCATTTAACATATTTTCACGAAATAAAGCTCAAACTCGAGTACCAGCACTTCTCTCATACAGGTCGCAAACCCGCGTCCCTATGGCTGAAAAAAAGTACCTTATCCTGCACCATGTTTGTTACTACTTTATTCTTTTTTTCAAAATAACGCATATTTCACTGCATTTCCCTACACTGACACACCACTAGGTTGCTTGCATATGACACCCGAGGATCACATATGCGTATTTTTACGTAACACAAAGAGAAACTACCTAATTCTATCAAACTTATATATTTTTCTGAAATCGAAGTGTTATTTTGTCTTCTGCAGCGCTATATTTTGATGCACCCTGTATATATATTTTCGATGTCAGAACAAAATATGTTGTTTTCATATTCTACACATCAGGATAGGTAGGAAAAGCACAAATTAGCAGAATAAAAATAAAATAATGAAGTTAGAAACATATATTCTACATGAGCAACTATAACCCTTACCTTTTCAATGAGATCACATGACGCTCACCTTCTGTCAAAAATTGATTCCAATTACCACAGAGCTATTCATTTTTTTTAATTTTCTTATTTCATGTAAAAATGTTGGCTGGCAACCGCCTGACAATATATTATATGTCATTATGTGCATATTGAATTGTTACTAATTGTCGTGTATAATAATGTGTTTTGGTCTATATCTTAAGAACCATTTAACATATTTTCACGAAATAAAGCTCAAACTCGAGTACCAGCACTTCTCTCATACAGGTCGCAAACCCGCGTCCCTATGGCTGAAAAAAAGTACCTTATACTCTAGCATGTTTGTTACTACTTTATTCTTTTTTTCAAAATAACGCATATTTCACTGCATTTCCCTACACTGACACACCACTAGGTTGCTTGCATATGACACCCGAGGATCACATATGCGTATTTTTACGTAACACAAAGAGAAAGTACCTAATTCTATCAAACTTATATATTTTTCTGAAATCGAAGTGTTATTTTGTCTTCTGCAGCGCTATATTTTGATGCACCCTGTATATATATTTTCGATGTCCGAACAAAATATGTTGTTTTCATATTCTACACATCAGGATATGTACGAAAAGCACAAATTAGCAGAATGAAAATAAAATAATGAAGTTAGAAACATATATTCTACATGAACGACTTTAACCCTTACCTTTTCAATGAGATCACATGACGCACACCTTCTGTCAAACATTGATTCCAATTACCACGGAGCTATTCAATTTTGTTTTAATTTTCTTATTTCACGTAAAAATGTTGGCTGGCAACCGCCTAACAATATATTATATGTCATTATGTGCATATTGAATTGTTACTAATTGTCGTGTATTATAATCTGTTTTGGTCTATATCTTAAGAACCATTTAACATATTTTCACGAAATAAAGCTCAAACTCGAGTACCAGCACTTCTCTGATAGCGGTCGCAAACCCGGGTCCCTATGGCTGAAAAAAAGTGCCTTATCCTGTACCATGTTTGTTACTACTTTATTCTTTTTTTCAAAATAACGCATATTTCACTGCATTTCCCTACACTGACACACCACTAGGTTGCTTGCATATGACAACCGAGGATCACATATGCGTATTTTTACGTAACACAAAGAGAAACTACCTAATTCTATCAAACTTATATATTTTTCTGAAATCGAAGTGTTATTTTGTCTTCTGCAGCGCTATATTTTGATGCACCCTGTATATATATTTTCGATGTCAGAACAAAATATGTTGTTTTCATATTCTACACATCAGGATAGGTAGGAAAAGCACAAATTAGCAGAATAAAAATAAAATAATGAAGTTAGAAACATATATTCTACATGAGCAACTATAACCCTTACCTTTTCAATGAGATCACATGACGCTCACCTTCTGTCAAAAATTGATTCCAATTACCACGGAGCTATTCAATTTTGTTTTAATTTTCTTATTTCACGTAAAAATGTTATCTGGCAACCGCCTAACAATATATTATATGTCATTATGTGCATATTGAATTGTTACTAATTGTCGTGTATTATAATCTGTTTTGGTCTATATCTTAAGAACCATTTAACATATTTTCACGAAATAAAGCTCAAACTCGAGTACCAGCACTTCTCTGATAGCGGTCGCAAACCCGGGTCCCTATGGCTGAAAAAAAGTACCTTATCCTGTACCATGTTTGTTACTACTTTATTCTTTTTTTCAAAATAACGCATATTTCACTGCATTTCCCTACACTGACACACCACTAGGTTGCTTGCATATGACACCCGAGGATCACATATGCGTATTTTTACGTAACACAAAGAGAAACTACCTAATTATATCAAACTTTTAAAATTTTCTGAAATCGAAGTTTTATCTTATCTTCTGCAACGGGTTATTTTGATGCACCCTGTATATATATTTTCAATGTTAGAACAAAAAAAATGTTTTCATATTCTACACATCAGGACAGGTACGAAAGGCACAAATTAGCAGAAAAATCATAAAATAATGAAGTTAGAAACATATATTCTACATGAACAACTATAACCCTTACCTTTTCAATGAGATCACATGACGCTCACCTTCTGTCAAAAATTGATTCCAATTACCACAGAGCTATTCATTTTTGTTTTAATTTTCTTATTTCATGTAAAAATGTTGGCTGGCAACCGCCTAAAAATATATTATATGTCATTATGTGCATATTGAATTGTTACTAATTGTCGTGTATTAAAATCTGTTTTGGTCTATATCTTAAGAACCATTTAACATATTTTCACGAAATAAAGCTCAAACTCGAGTACCAGCACTTCTCTCATACAGGTCGCAAACCCGCGTCCCTATGGCTGAAAAAAAGTACCTTATCCTGCACCATGTTTGTTACTACTTTATTCTTTTTTTTCAAAATAACGCATATTTCACTGCATTTCCCTACAGTGACACACCACTAGGTTGCTTGCATATGACACCCGAGGATCACATATGCGTATTTTTACGTAACACAAAGAGAAAGTACATAATTCTATCAAACTTATATATTTTTCTGAAATCGAAGTGTTATTTTGTCTTCTGCAGCGCTATATTTTGATGCACCCTGTATATATATTTTCGATGTCAGAACAAAATATGTTGTTTTCATATTCTACACATCAGGATATGTACGAAAAGCCCAAATTAGCAGAATGAAAATAAAATAATGAAGTTAGAAACATATATTCTACATGAACGACTTTAACCCTTACCTTTTCAATGAGATCACATGACGCACACCTTCTGTCAAAAATTGATTCCAATTACCACGGAGCTATTCAATTTTGTTTTAATTTTCTTATTTCACGTAAAAAATGTTGGCTGGCAACCGCCTAACAATATATTATATGTCATTATGTGCATATTGAATTGTTACTAATTGTCGTGTATTAAAATCTGTTCTGGTCTATATCTTAAGAACCATTTAACATATTTTCACGAAATAAAGCTCAAACTCGAGTACCAGCACTTCTCTCATACAGGTCGCAAACCCGCGTCCCTATGGCTGAAAAAAAGTACCTTATCCTGCACCATGTTTGTTACTACTTTATTCTTTTTTTCAAAATAACGCATATTTCACTGCATTTCCCTACACTGACACACCACTAGGTTGCTTGCATATGACACCCGAGGATCACATATGCGTATTTTTACGTAACACAAAGAGAAACTACCTAATTCTATCAAACTTATATATTTTTCTGAAATCGAAGTGTTATTTTGTCTTCTGCAGCGCTATATTTTGATGCACCCTGTATATATATTTTCGATGTCAGAACAAAATATGTTGTTTTCATATTCTACACATCAGGATAGGTAGGAAAAGCACAAATTAGCAGAATAAAAATAAAATAATGAAGTTAGAAACATATATTCTACATGAGCAACTATAACCCTTACCTTTTCAATGAGATCACATGACGCTCACCTTCTGTCAAAAATTGATTCCAATTACCACAGAGCTATTCATTTTTTTTAATTTTCTTATTTCATGTAAAAATGTTGGCTGGCAACCGCCTGACAATATATTATATGTCATTATGTGCATATTGAATTGTTACTAATTGTCGTGTATAATAATGTGTTTTGGTCTATATCTTAAGAACCATTTAACATATTTTCACGAAATAAAGCTCAAACTCGAGTACCAGCACTTCTCTCATACAGGTCGCAAACCCGCGTCCCTATGGCTGAAAAAAGTACCTTATTCTCTACCATGTTTGTTACTACTTTATTCTTTTTTTCAAAATAACGCATATTTCACTGCATTTCCCTACACTGACACACCACTAGGTTGCTTGCATATGACACCCGAGGATCACATATGCGTATTTTTACGTAACGCAAAGAGAAACTACCTAATTCTATCAAACTTATATATTTTTCTGAAATCGAAGTGTTATTTTGTCTTCTGCAGCGCTATATTTTGATGCACCCTGTATATATATTTTCGATGTCCGAACAAAATATGTTGTTTTCATATTCTACACATCAGGATATGTACGAAAAGCACAAATTAGCAGAATAAAAATAAAATAATGAAGTTAGAAACATATATTCTACATGAACGACTTTAACCCTTACCTTTTCAATGAGATCACATGACGCACACCTTCTGTCAAAAATTGATTCCAATTACCACGGAGCTATTCAATTTTGTTTTAATTTTCTTATTTCACGTAAAAATGTTATCTGGCAACCGCCTAACAATATATTATATGTCATTATGTGCATATTGAATTGTTACTAATTGTCGTGTATTATAATCTGTTTTGGTCTATATCTTAAGAACCATTTAACATATTTTCACGAAATAAAGCTCAAACTCGAGTACCAGCACTTCTCTGATAGCGGTCGCAAACCCGGGTCCCTATGGCTGAAAAAAAGTACCTTATCCTGTACCATGTTTGTTACTACTTTATTCTTTTTTTCAAAATAACGCATATTTCACTGCATTTCCCTACACTGACACACCACTAGGTTGCTTGCATATGACACCCGAGGATCACATATGCGTATTTTTACGTAACACAAAGAGAAACTACCTAATTATATCAAACTTTTAAAATTTTCTGAAATCGAAGTTTTATCTTATCTTCTGCAACGGGTTATTTTGATGCACCCTGTATATATATTTTCAATGTTAGAACAAAAAAAATGTTTTCATATTCTACACATCAGGACAGGTACGAAAGGCACAAATTAGCAGAAAAATCATAAAATAATGAAGTTAGAAACATATATTCTACATGAACAACTATAACCCTTACCTTTTCAATGAGATCACATGACGCTTACCTTCTGTCAAAAATTGATTCCAATTACCACAGAGCTATTCATTTTTGTTTTAATTTTCTTGTTTCATGTAAAAATGTTGGCTGGCAACCGCCTAAAAATATATTATATGTCATTATGTGCATATTGAATTGTTACTAATTGTCGTGTATTAAAATCTGTTTTGGTCTATATCTTAAGAACCATTTAACATATTTTCACGAAATAAAGCTCAAACTCGAGTACCAGCACTTCTCTCATACAGGTCGCAAACCCGCGTCCCTATGGCTGAAAAAAAGTACCTTATCCTGCACCATGTTTGTTACTACTTTATTCTTTTTTTTCAAAATAACGCATAATTCACTGCATTTCCCTACAGTGACACACCACTAGGTTGCTTGCATATGACACCCGAGGATCACATATGCGTATTTTTACGTAACACAAAGAGAAAGTACATAATTCTATCAAACTTATATATTTTTCTGAAATCGAAGTGTTATTTTGTCTTCTGCAGCGCTATATTTTGATGCACCCTGTATATATATTTTCGATGTCAGAACAAAATATGTTGTTTTCATATTCTACACATCAGGATATGTACGAAAAGCCCAAATTAGCAGAATGAAAATAAAATAATGAAGTTAGAAACATATATTCTACATGAACGACTTTAACCCTTACCTTTTCAATGAGATCACATGACGCACACCTTCTGTCAAAAATTGATTCCAATTACCACGGAGCTATTCAATTTTGTTTTAATTTTCTTATTTCACGTAAAAATGTTGGCTGGCAACCGCCTAACAATATATTATATGTCATTATGTGCATATTGAATTGTTACTAATTGTCGTGTATTAAAATCTGTTCTGGTCTATATCTTAAGAACCATTTAACATATTTTCACGAAATAAAGCTCAAACTCGAGTACCAGCACTTCTCTCATACAGGTCGCAAACCCGCGTCCCTATGGCTGAAAAAAAGTACCTTATCCTGCACCATGTTTGTTACTACTTTATTCTTTTTTTCAAAATAACGCATATTTCACTGCATTTCCCTACACTGACACACCACTAGGTTGCTTGCATATGACACCCGAGGATCACATATGCGTATTTTTACGTAACACAAAGAGAAACTACCTAATTCTATCAAACTTATATATTTTTCTGAAATCGAAGTGTTATTTTGTCTTCTGCAGCGCTATATTTTGATGCACCCTGTATATATATTTTCGATGTCAGAACAAAATATGTTGTTTTCATATTCTACACATCAGGATAGGTAGGAAAAGCACAAATTAGCAGAATAAAAATAAAATAATGAAGTTAGAAACATATATTCTACATGAGCAACTATAACCCTTACCTTTTCAATGAGATCACATGACGCTCACCTTCTGTCAAAAATTGATTCCAATTACCACAGAGCTATTCATTTTTTTTAATTTTCTTATTTCATGTAAAAATGTTGGCTGGCAACCGCCTGACAATATATTATATGTCATTATGTGCATATTGAATTGTTACTAATTGTCGTGTATAATAATGTGTTTTGGTCTATATCTTAAGAACCATTTAACATATTTTCACGAAATAAAGCTCAAACTCGAGTACCAGCACTTCTCTCATACAGGTCGCAAACCCGCGTCCCTATGGCTGAAAAAAAGTACCTTATACTCTAGCATGTTTGTTACTACTTTATTCTTTTTTTCAAAATAACGCATATTTCACTGCATTTCCCTACACTGACACACCACTAGGTTGCTTGCATATGACACCCGAGGATCACATATGCGTATTTTTACGTAACACAAAGAGAAAGTACCTAATTCTATCAAACTTATATATTTTTCTGAAATCGAAGTGTTATTTTGTCTTCTGCAGCGCTATATTTTGATGCACCCTGTATATATATTTTCGATGTCCGAACAAAATATGTTGTTTTCATATTCTACACATCAGGATATGTACGAAAAGCACAAATTACCAGAATAAAAATAAAATAATGAAGTTAGAAACATATATTCTACATGAACGACTTTAACCCTTACCTTTTCAATGAGATCACATGACGCACACCTTCTGTCAAACATTGATTCCAATTACCACGGAGCTATTCAATTTTGTTTTAATTTTCTTATTTCACGTAAAAATGTTGGCTGGCAACCGCCTAACAATATATTATATGTCATTATGTGCATATTGAATTGTTACTAATTGTCGTGTATTATAATCTGTTTTGGTCTATATCTTAAGAACCATTTAACATATTTTCACGAAATAAAGCTCAAACTCGAGTACCAGCACTTCTCTGATAGCGGTCGCAAACCCGGGTCCCTATGGCTGAAAAAAAGTGCCTTATCCTGTACCATGTTTGTTACTACTTTATTCTTTTTTTCAAAATAACGCATATTTCACTGCATTTCCCTACACTGACACACCACTAGGTTGCTTGCATATGACACCCGAGGATCACATATGCGTATTTTTACGTAACACAAAGAGAAACTACCTAATTCTATCAAACTTATATATTTTTCTGAAATCGAAGTGTTATTTTGTCTTCTGCAGCGCTATATTTTGATGCACCCTGTATATATATTTTCGATGTCAGAACAAAATATGTTGTTTTCATATTCTACACATCAGGATAGGTAGGAAAAGCACAAATTAGCAGAATAAAAATAAAATAATGAAGTTAGAAACATATATTCTACATGAGCAACTATAACCCTTACCTTTTCAATGAGATCACATGACGCTCACCTTCTGTCAAAAATTGATTCCAATTACCACGGAGCTATTCAATTTTGTTTTAATTTTCTTATTTCACGTAAAAATGTTATCTGGCAACCGCCTAACAATATATTATATGTCATTATGTGCATATTGAATTGTTACTAATTGTCGTGTATTATAATCTGTTTTGGTCTATATCTTAAGAACCATTTAACATATTTTCACGAAATAAAGCTCAAACTCGAGTACCAGCACTTCTCTGATAGCGGTCGCAAACCCGGGTCCCTATGGCTGAAAAAAAGTACCTTATCCTGTACCATGTTTGTTACTACTTTATTCTTTTTTTCAAAATAACGCATATTTCACTGCATTTCCCTACACTGACACACCACTAGGTTGCTTGCATATGACACCCGAGGATCACATATGCGTATTTTTACGTAACACAAAGAGAAACTACCTAATTATATCAAACTTTTAAAATTTTCTGAAATCGAAGTTTTATCTTATCTTCTGCAACGGGTTATTTTGATGCACCCTGTATATATATTTTCAATGTTAGAACAAAAAAAATGTTTTCATATTCTACACATCAGGACAGGTACGAAAGGCACAAATTAGCAGAAAAATCATAAAATAATGAAGTTAGAAACATATATTCTACATGAACAACTATAACCCTTACCTTTTCAATGAGATCACATGACGCTCACCTTCTGTCAAAAATTGATTCCAATTACCACAGAGCTATTCATTTTTGTTTTAATTTTCTTATTTCATGTAAAAATGTTGGCTGGCAACCGCCTAAAAATATATTATATGTCATTATGTGCATATTGAATTGTTACTAATTGTCGTGTATTAAAATCTGTTTTGGTCTATATCTTAAGAACCATTTAACATATTTTCACGAAATAAAGCTCAAACTCGAGTACCAGCACTTCTCTCATACAGGTCGCAAACCCGCGTCCCTATGGCTGAAAAAAAGTACCTTATCCTGCACCATGTTTGTTACTACTTTATTCTTTTTTTTCAAAATAACGCATATTTCACTGCATTTCCCTACAGTGACACACCACTAGGTTGCTTGCATATGACACCCGAGGATCACATATGCGTATTTTTACGTAACACAAAGAGAAAGTACATAATTCTATCAAACTTATATATTTTTCTGAAATCGAAGTGTTATTTTGTCTTCTGCAGCGCTATATTTTGATGCACCCTGTATATATATTTTCGATGTCAGAACAAAATATGTTGTTTTCATATTCTACACATCAGGATATGTACGAAAAGCACAAATTAGCAGAATGAAAATAAAATAATGAAGTTAGAAACATATATTCTACATGAACGACTTTAACCCTTACCTTTTCAATGAGATCACATGACGCACACCTTCTGTCAAAAATTGATTCCAATTACCACGGAGCTATTCAATTTTGTTTTAATTTTCTTATTTCACGTAAAAAATGTTGGCTGGCAACCGCCTAACAATATATTATATGTCATTATGTGCATATTGAATTGTTACTAATTGTCGTGTATTAAAATCTGTTCTGGTCTATATCTTAAGAACCATTTAACATATTTTCACGAAATAAAGCTCAAACTCGAGTACCAGCACTTCTCTCATACAGGTCGCAAACCCGCGTCCCTATGGCTGAAAAAAAGTACCTTATCCTGCACCATGTTTGTTACTACTTTATTCTTTTTTTCAAAATAACGCATATTTCACTGCATTTCCCTACACTGACACACCACTAGGTTGCTTGCATATGACACCCGAGGATCACATATGCGTATTTTTACGTAACACAAAGAGAAACTACCTAATTCTATCAAATTTATATATTTTTCTGAAATCGAAGTGTTATTTTGTCTTCTGCAGCGCTATATTTTGATGCACCCTGTATATATATTTTCGATGTCAGAACAAAATATGTTGTTTTCATATTCTACACATCAGGATAGGTAGGAAAAGCACAAATTAGCAGAATAAAAATAAAATAATGAAGTTAGAAACATATATTCTACATGAGCAACTATAACCCTTACCTTTTCAATGAGATCACATGACGCTCACCTTCTGTCAAAAATTGATTCCAATTACCACAGAGCTATTCATTTTTTTTAATTTTCTTATTTCATGTAAAAATGTTGGCTGGCAACCGCCTGACAATATATTATATGTCATTATGTGCATATTGAATTGTTACTAATTGTCGTGTATAATAATGTGTTTTGGTCTATATCTTAAGAACCATTTAACATATTTTCACGAAATAAAGCTCAAACTCGAGTACCAGCACTTCTCTCATACAGGTCGCAAACCCGCGTCCCTATGGCTGAAAAAAAGTACCTTATACTCTAGCATGTTTGTTACTACTTTATTCTTTTTTTCAAAATAACGCATATTTCACTGCATTTCCCTACACTGACACACCACTAGGTTGCTTGCATATGACACCCGAGGATCACATATGCGTATTTTTACGTAACACAAAGAGAAAGTACCTAATTCTATCAAACTTATATATTTTTCTGAAATCGAAGTGTTATTTTGTCTTCTGCAGCGCTATATTTTGATGCACCCTGTATATATATTTTCGATGTCCGAACAAAATATGTTGTTTTCATATTCTACACATCAGGATATGTACGAAAAGCACAAATTAGCAGAATAAAAATAAAATAATGAAGTTAGAAACATATATTCTACATGAACGACTTTAACCCTTACCTTTTCAATGAGATCACATGACGCACACCTTCTGTCAAACATTGATTCCAATTACCACGGAGCTATTCAATTTTGTTTTAATTTTCTTATTTCACGTAAAAATGTTGGCTGGCAACCGCCTAACAATATATTATATGTCATTATGTGCATATTGAATTGTTACTAATTGTCGTGTATTATAATCTGTTTTGGTCTATATCTTAAGAACCATTTAACATATTTTCACGAAATAAAGCTCAAACTCGAGTACCAGCACTTCTCTGATAGCGGTCGCAAACCCGGGTCCCTATGGCTGAAAAAAAGTGCCTTATCCTGTACCATGTTTGTTACTACTTTATTCTTTTTTTCAAAATAACGCATATTTCACTGCATTTCCCTACACTGACACACCACTAGGTTGCTTGCATATGACACCCGAGGATCACATATGCGTATTTTTACGTAACACAAAGAGAAACTACCTAATTATATCAAACTTTTAAAATTTTCTGAAATCGAAGTTTTATCTTATCTTCTGCAACGGGTTATTTTGATGCACCCTGTATATATATTTTCAATGTTAGAACAAAAAAAATGTTTTCATATTCTACACATCAGGACAGGTACGAAAGGCACAAATTAGCAGAAAAATCATAAAATAATGAAGTTAGAAACATATATTCTACATGAAAAACTATAACCCTTACCTTTTCAATGAGATCACATGACGCTCACCTTCTGTCAAAAATTGATTCCAATTACCACAGAGCTATTCATTTTTGTTTTAATTTTCTTATTTCATGTAAAAATGTTGGCTGGCAACCGCCTAACAATATATTATATGTCATTATGTGCATATTGAATTGTTACTAATTGTCGTGTATAATAATGTGTTTTGGTCTATATCTTAAGAACCATTTAACATATTTTCACGAAATAAAGCTCAAACTCGAGTACCAGCACTTCTCTCATACAGTTCGCAAACCCGCGTCCCTATGGCTGAAAAGAAGTACCTTATCCTGCACCATGTTTGTTACTACTTTATTCTTTTTTTCAAAATAACGCATATTTCACTGCATTTCCCTACAGTGACACACCACTAGGTTGCTTGCATATGACACCCGAGGATCACATATGCGTATTTTTACGTAACACAAAGAGAAACTACCTAATTCTATCAAACTTATATATTTTTCTGAAATCGAAGTGTTATTTTGTCTTCTGCAGCGCTATATTTTGATGCACCCTGTATATATATTTTCGATGTCAGAAAAAAATATGTTGTTTTCATATTCTACACATCAGGATATGTACGAAAAGCACAAATTAGCAGAATGAAAATAAAATAATGAAGTTAGAAACATATATTCTACATGAACGACTTTAACCCTTACCTTTTCAATGAGATCACATGACGCTCACCTTCTGTCAAAAATTGATTCCAATTACCACGGAGCTATTCATTTTTTTTAATTTTCTTATTTCATGTAAAAATGTTGGCTGGCAACCGCCTGACAATATATTATATGTCATTATGTGCATATTGAATTGTTACTAATTGTCGTGTATAATAATGTGTTTTGGTCTATATCTTAAGAACCATTTAACATATTTTCACGAAATAAAGCTCAAACTCGAGTACCAGCACTTCTCTCATACAGGTCGCAAACCCGCGTCCCTATGGCTGAAAAAAAGTACCTTATACTCTACCATGTTTGTTACTACTTTATTCTTTTTTTCAAAATAACGCATATTTCACTGCATTTCCCTACACTGACACACCACTAGGTTGCTTGCATATGACACCCGAGGATCACATATGCGTATTTTTACGTAACACAAAGAGAAAGTACCTAATTCTATCAAACTTATATATTTTTCTGAAATCGAAGTGTTATTTTGTCTTCTGCAGCGCTATATTTTGATGCACCCTGTATATATATTTTCGATGTCAGAACAAAATATGTTGTTTTCATATTCTACACATCAGGATATGTACGAAAAGCCCAAATTAGCAGAATGAAAATAAAATAATGAAGTTAGAAACATATATTCTACATGAACGACTTTAACCCTTACCTTTTCAATGAGATCACATGACGCACACCTTCTGTCAAAAATTGATTCCAATTACCACGGAGCTATTCAATTTTGTTTTAATTTTCTTATTTCACGTAAAAAATGTTGGCTGGCAACCGCCTAACAATATATTATATGTCATTATGTGCATATTGAATTGTTACTAATTGTCGTGTATTAAAATCTGTTCTGGTCTATATCTTAAGAACCATTTAACATATTTTCACGAAATAAAGCTCAAACTCGAGTACCAGCACTTCTCTCATACAGGTCGCAAACCCGCGTCCCTATGGCTGAAAAAAAGTACCTTATCCTGCACCATGTTTGTTACTACTTTATTCTTTTTTTCAAAATAACGCATATTTCACTGCATTTCCCTACACTGACACACCACTAGGTTGCTTGCATATGACACCCGAGGATCACATATGCGTATTTTTACGTAACACAAAGAGAAACTACCTAATTCTATCAAATTTATATATTTTTCTGAAATCGAAGTGTTATTTTGTCTTCTGCAGCGCTATATTTTGATGCACCCTGTATATATATTTTCGATGTCAGAACAAAATATGTTGTTTTCATATTCTACACATCAGGATAGGTAGGAAAAGCACAAATTAGCAGAATAAAAATAAAATAATGAAGTTAGAAACATATATTCTACATGAGCAACTATAACCCTTACCTTTTCAATGAGATCACATGACGCTCACCTTCTGTCAAAAATTGATTCCAATTACCACAGAGCTATTCATTTTTTTTAATTTTCTTATTTCATGTAAAAATGTTGGCTGGCAACCGCCTGACAATATATTATATGTCATTATGTGCATATTGAATTGTTACTAATTGTCGTGTATAATAATGTGTTTTGGTCTATATCTTAAGAACCATTTAACATATTTTCACGAAATAAAGCTCAAACTCGAGTACCAGCACTTCTCTCATACAGGTCGCAAACCCGCGTCCCTATGGCTGAAAAAAAGTACCTTATACTCTAGCATGTTTGTTACTACTTTATTCTTTTTTTCAAAATAACGCATATTTCACTGCATTTCCCTACACTGACACACCACTAGGTTGCTTGCATATGACACCCGAGGATCACATATGCGTATTTTTACGTAACACAAAGAGAAAGTACCTAATTCTATCAAACTTATATATTTTTCTGAAATCGAAGTGTTATTTTGTCTTCTGCAGCGCTATATTTTGATGCACCCTGTATATATATTTTCGATGTCCGAACAAAATATGTTGTTTTCATATTCTACACATCAGGATATGTACGAAAAGCACAAATTAGCAGAATAAAAATAAAATAATGAAGTTAGAAACATATATTCTACATGAACGACTTTAACCCTTACCTTTTCAATGAGATCACATGACGCACACCTTCTGTCAAACATTGATTCCAATTACCACGGAGCTATTCAATTTTGTTTTAATTTTCTTATTTCACGTAAAAATGTTGGCTGGCAACCGCCTAACAATATATTATATGTCATTATGTGCATATTGAATTGTTACTAATTGTCGTGTATTATAATCTGTTTTGGTCTATATCTTAAGAACCATTTAACATATTTTCACGAAATAAAGCTCAAACTCGAGTACCAGCACTTCTCTGATAGCGGTCGCAAACCCGGGTCCCTATGGCTGAAAAAAAGTGCCTTATCCTGTACCATGTTTGTTACTACTTTATTCTTTTTTTCAAAATAACGCATATTTCACTGCATTTCCCTACACTGACACACCACTAGGTTGCTTGCATATGACACCCGAGGATCACATATGCGTATTTTTACGTAACACAAAGAGAAACTACCTAATTATATCAAACTTTTAAAATTTTCTGAAATCGAAGTTTTATCTTATCTTCTGCAACGGGTTATTTTGATGCACCCTGTATATATATTTTCAATGTTAGAACAAAAAAAATGTTTTCATATTCTACACATCAGGACAGGTACGAAAGGCACAAATTAGCAGAAAAATCATAAAATAATGAAGTTAGAAACATATATTCTACATGAAAAACTATAACCCTTACCTTTTCAATGAGATCACATGACGCTCACCTTCTGTCAAAAATTGATTCCAATTACCACAGAGCTATTCATTTTTGTTTTAATTTTCTTATTTCATGTAAAAATGTTGGCTGGCAACCGCCTAACAATATATTATATGTCATTATGTGCATATTGAATTGTTACTAATTGTCGTGTATAATAATGTGTTTTGGTCTATATCTTAAGAACCATTTAACATATTTTCACGAAATAAAGCTCAAACTCGAGTACCAGCACTTCTCTCATACAGTTCGCAAACCCGCGTCCCTATGGCTGAAAAGAAGTACCTTATCCTGCACCATGTTTGTTACTACTTTATTCTTTTTTTCAAAATAACGCATATTTCACTGCATTTCCCTACAGTGACACACCACTAGGTTGCTTGCATATGACACCCGAGGATCACATATGCGTATTTTTACGTAACACAAAGAGAAACTACCTAATTCTATCAAACTTATATATTTTTCTGAAATCGAAGTGTTATTTTGTCTTCTGCAGCGCTATATTTTGATGCACCCTGTATATATATTTTCGATGTCAGAAAAAAATATGTTGTTTTCATATTCTACACATCAGGATATGTACGAAAAGCACAAATTAGCAGAATGAAAATAAAATAATGAAGTTAGAAACATATATTCTACATGAACGACTTTAACCCTTACCTTTTCAATGAGATCACATGACGCTCACCTTCTGTCAAAAATTGATTCCAATTACCACGGAGCTATTCATTTTTTTTAATTTTCTTATTTCATGTAAAAATGTTGGCTGGCAACCGCCTGACAATATATTATATGTCATTATGTGCATATTGAATTGTTACTAATTGTCGTGTATAATAATGTGTTTTGGTCTATATCTTAAGAACCATTTAACATATTTTCACGAAATAAAGCTCAAACTCGAGTACCAGCACTTCTCTCATACAGGTCGCAAACCCGCGTCCCTATGGCTGAAAAAAAGTACCTTATACTCTACCATGTTTGTTACTACTTTATTCTTTTTTTCAAAATAACGCATATTTCACTGCATTTCCCTACACTGACACACCACTAGGTTGCTTGCATATGACACCCGAGGATCACATATGCGTATTTTTACGTAACACAAAGAGAAAGTACCTAATTCTATCAAACTTATATATTTTTCTGAAATCGAAGTGTTATTTTGTCTTCTGCAGCGCTATATTTTGATGCACCCTGTATATATATTTTCGATGTCCGAACAAAATATGTTGTTTTCATATTCTACACATCAGGATATGTACGAAAAGCACAAATTAGCAGAATAAAAATAAAATAATGAAGTTAGAAACATATATTCTACATGAACGACTTTAACCCTTACCTTTTCAATGAGATCACATGACGCACACCTTCTGTCAAAAATTGATTCCAATTACCACGGAGCTATTCAATTTTGTTTTAATTTTCTTATTTCACGTAAAAATGTTGGCTGGCAACCGCCTAACAATATATTATATGTCATTATGTGCATATTGAATTGTTACTAATTGTCGTGTATTATAATCTGTTTTGGTCTATATCTTAAGAACCATTTAACATATTTTCACGAAATAAAGCTCAAACTCGAGTACCAGCACTTCTCTGATAGCGGTCGCAAACCCGGGTCCCTATGGCTGAAAAAAAGTACCTTATCCTGTACCATGTTTGTTACTACTTTATTCTTTTTTTCAAAATAACGCATATTTCACTGCATTTCCCTACACTGACACACCACTAGGTTGCTTGCATATGACACCCGAGGATCACATATGCGTATTTTTACGTAACACAAAGAGAAACTACCTAATTATATCAAACTTTTAAAATTTTCTGAAATCGAAGTTTTATCTTATCTTCTGCAACGGGTTATTTTGATCCACCCTGTATATATATTTTCAATGTTAGAACAAAAAAAATGTTTTCATATTCTACACATCAGGACAGGTACGAAAGGCACAAATTAGCAGAAAAATCATAAAATAATGAAGTTAGAAACATATATTCTACATGAACAACTATAACCCTTACCTTTTCAATGAGATCACATGACGCTCACCCTCTGTCAAAAATTGATTCCAATTACCACAGAGCTATTCATTTTTGTTTTAATTTTCTTATTTCATGTAAATATGTTGGCTGGCAACCGCCTAACAATATATTATATGTCATTATGTGCATATTGAATTGTTACTAATTGTCGTGTATTAAAATCTGTTTTGGTCTATATCTTAAGAACCATTTAACATATTTTCACGAAATAAAGCTCAAACTCGAGTACCAGCACTTCTCTCATACAGGTCGCAAACCCGCGTCCCTATGGCTGAAAAAAAGTACCTTATACTCTACCATGTTTGTTACTACTTTATTCTTTTTTTCAAAATAACGCATATTTCACTGCATTTCCCTACACTGACACACCACTAGGTTGCTTGCATATGACACCCGAGGATCACATATGCGTATTTTTACGTAACACAAAGAGAAAGTACCTAATTCTATCAAACTTATATATTTTTCTGAAATCGAAGTGTTATTTTGTCTTCTGCAGCGCTATATTTTGATGCACCCTGTATATATATTTTCGATGTCAGAACAAAATATGTTGTTTTCATATTCTACACATCAGGATATGTACGAAAAGCACAAATTAGCAGAATGAAAATAAAATAATGAAGTTAGAAACATATATTCTACATGAACGACTTTAACCCTTACCTTTTCAATGAGATCACATGACGCACACCTTCTGTCAAAAATTGATTCCAATTACCACGGAGCTATTCAATTTTGTTTTAATTTTCTTATTTCACGTAAAAAATGTTGGCTGGCAACCGCCTAACAATATATTATATGTCATTATGTGCATATTGAATTGTTACTAATTGTCGTGTATTAAAATCTGTTCTGGTCTATATCTTAAGAACCATTTAACATATTTTCACGAAATAAAGCTCAAACTCGAGTACCAGCACTTCTCTCATACAGGTCGCAAACCCGCGTCCCTATGGCTGAAAAAAAGTACCTTATCCTGCACCATGTTTGTTACTACTTTATTCTTTTTTTCAAAATAACGCATATTTCACTGCATTTCCCTACACTGACACACCACTAGGTTGCTTGCATATGACACCCGAGGATCACATATGCGTATTTTTACGTAACACAAAGAGAAACTACCTAATTCTATCAAACTTATATATTTTTCTGAAATCGAAGTGTTATTTTGTCTTCTGCAGCGCTATATTTTGATGCACCCTGTATATATATTTTCGATGTCAGAACAAAATATGTTGTTTTCATATTCTACACATCAGGATAGGTAGGAAAAGCACAAATTAGCAGAATAAAAATAAAATAATGAAGTTAGAAACATATATTCTACATGAGCAACTATAACCCTTACCTTTTCAATGAGATCACATGACGCTCACCTTCTGTCAAAAATTGATTCCAATTACCACAGAGCTATTCATTTTTTTTAATTTTCTTATTTCATGTAAAAATGTTGGCTGGCAACCGCCTGACAATATATTATATGTCATTATGTGCATATTGAATTGTTACTAATTGTCGTGTATAATAATGTGTTTTGGTCTATATCTTAAGAACCATTTAACATATTTTCACGAAATAAAGCTCAAACTCGAGTACCAGCACTTCTCTCATACAGGTCGCAAACCCGCGTCCCTATGGCTGAAAAAAAGTACCTTATACTCTAGCATGTTTGTTACTACTTTATTCTTTTTTTCAAAATAACGCATATTTCACTGCATTTCCCTACACTGACACACCACTAGGTTGCTTGCATATGACACCCGAGGATCACATATGCGTATTTTTACGTAACACAAAGAGAAAGTACCTAATTCTATCAAACTTATATATTTTTCTGAAATCGAAGTGTTATTTTGTCTTCTGCAGCGCTATATTTTGATGCACCCTGTATATATATTTTCGATGTCCGAACAAAATATGTTGTTTTCATATTCTACACATCAGGATATGTACGAAAAGCACAAATTAGCAGAATAAAAATAAAATAATGAAGTTAGAAACATATATTCTACATGAACGACTTTAACCCTTACCTTTTCAATGAGATCACATGACGCACACCTTCTGTCAAACATTGATTCCAATTACCACGGAGCTATTCAATTTTGTTTTAATTTTCTTATTTCACGTAAAAATGTTGGCTGGCAACCGCCTAACAATATATTATATGTCATTATGTGCATATTGAATTGTTACTAATTGTCGTGTATTATAATCTGTTTTGGTCTATATCTTAAGAACCATTTAACATATTTTCACGAAATAAAGCTCAAACTCGAGTACCAGCACTTCTCTGATAGCGGTCGCAAACCCGGGTCCCTATGGCTGAAAAAAAGTGCCTTATCCTGTACCATGTTTGTTACTACTTTATTCTTTTTTTCAAAATAACGCATATTTCACTGCATTTCCCTACACTGACACACCACTAGGTTGCTTGCATATGACACCCGAGGATCACATATGCGTATTTTTACGTAACACAAAGAGAAACTACCTAATTATATCAAACTTTTAAAATTTTCTGAAATCGAAGTTTTATCTTATCTTCTGCAACGGGTTATTTTGATGCACCCTGTATATATATTTTCAATGTTAGAACAAAAAAAATGTTTTCATATTCTACACATCAGGACAGGTACGAAAGGCACAAATTAGCAGAAAAATCATAAAATAATGAAGTTAGAAACATATATTCTACATGAACAACTATAACCCTTACCTTTTCAATGAGATCACATGACGCTCACCTTCTGTCAAAAATTGATTCCAATTACCACAGAGCTATTCATTTTTGTTTTAATTTTCTTATTTCATGTAAAAATGTTGGCTGGCAACCGCCTAACAATATATTATATGTCATTATGTGCATATTGAATTGTTACTAATTGTCGTGTATAATAATGTGTTTTGGTCTATATCTTAAGAACCATTTAACATATTTTCACGAAATAAAGCTCAAACTCGAGTACCAGCACTTCTCTCATACAGTTCGCAAACCCGCGTCCCTATGGCTGAAAAGAAGTACCTTATCCTGCACCATGTTTGTTACTACTTTATTCTTTTTTTCAAAATAACGCATATTTCACTGCATTTCCCTACAGTGACACACCACTAGGTTGCTTGCATATGACACCCGAGGATCACATATGCGTATTTTTACGTAACACAAAGAGAAACTACCTAATTCTATCAAACTTATATATTTTTCTGAAATCGAAGTGTTATTTTGTCTTCTGCAGCGCTATATTTTGATGCACCCTGTATATATATTTTCGATGTCAGAAAAAAATATGTTGTTTTCATATTCTACACATCAGGATATGTACGAAAAGCACAAATTAGCAGAATGAAAATAAAATAATGAAGTTAGAAACATATATTCTACATGAACGACTTTAACCCTTACCTTTTCAATGAGATCACATGACGCTCACCTTCTGTCAAAAATTGATTCCAATTACCACGGAGCTATTCATTTTTTTTAATTTTCTTATTTCATGTAAAAATGTTGGCTGGCAACCGCCTGACAATATATTATATGTCATTATGTGCATATTGAATTGTTACTAATTGTCGTGTATAATAATGTGTTTTGGTCTATATCTTAAGAACCATTTAACATATTTTCACGAAATAAAGCTCAAACTCGAGTACCAGCACTTCTCTCATACAGGTCGCAAACCCGCGTCCCTATGGCTGAAAAAAAGTACCTTATACTCTACCATGTTTGTTACTACTTTATTCTTTTTTTCAAAATAACGCATATTTCACTGCATTTCCCTACACTGACACACCACTAGGTTGCTTGCATATGACACCCGAGGATCACATATGCGTATTTTTACGTAACACAAAGAGAAAGTACCTAATTCTATCAAACTTATATATTTTTCTGAAATCGAAGTGTTATTTTGTCTTCTGCAGCGCTATATTTTGATGCACCCTGTATATATATTTTCGATGTCCGAACAAAATATGTTGTTTTCATATTCTACACATCAGGATATGTACGAAAAGCACAAATTAGCAGAATAAAAATAAAATAATGAAGTTAGAAACATATATTCTACATGAACGACTTTAACCCTTACCTTTTCAATGAGATCACATGACGCACACCTTCTGTCAAAAATTGATTCCAATTACCACGGAGCTATTCAATTTTGTTTTAATTTTCTTATTTCACGTAAAAATGTTGGCTGGCAACCGCCTAACAATATATTATATGTCATTATGTGCATATTGAATTGTTACTAATTGTCGTGTATTATAATCTGTTTTGGTCTATATCTTAAGAACCATTTAACATATTTTCACGAAATAAAGCTCAAACTCGAGTACCAGCACTTCTCTGATAGCGGTCGCAAACCCGGGTCCCTATGGCTGAAAAAAAGTACCTTATCCTGTACCATGTTTGTTACTACTTTATTCTTTTTTTCAAAATAACGCATATTTCACTGCATTTCCCTACACTGACACACCACTAGGTTGCTTGCATATGACACCCGAGGATCACATATGCGTATTTTTACGTAACACAAAGAGAAACTACCTAATTATATCAAACTTTTAAAATTTTCTGAAATCGAAGTTTTATCTTATCTTCTGCAACGGGTTATTTTGATCCACCCTGTATATATATTTTCAATGTTAGAACAAAAAAAATGTTTTCATATTCTACACATCAGGACAGGTACGAAAGGCACAAATTAGCAGAAAAATCATAAAATAATGAAGTTAGAAACATATATTCTACATGAACAACTATAACCCTTACCTTTTCAATGAGATCACATGACGCTCACCCTCTGTCAAAAATTGATTCCAATTACCACAGAGCTATTCATTTTTGTTTTAATTTTCTTATTTCATGTAAATATGTTGGCTGGCAACCGCCTAACAATATATTATATGTCATTATGTGCATATTGAATTGTTACTAATTGTCGTGTATTAAAATATGTTTTGGTCTATATCTTAAGAACCATTTAACATATTTTCACGAAATAAAGCTCAAACTCGAGTACCAGCACTTCTCTCATACAGGTCGCAAACCCGCGTCCCTATGGCTGAAAAAAAGTACCTTATACTCTACCATGTTTGTTACTACTTTATTCTTTTTTTCAAAATAACGCATATTTCACTGCATTTCCCTACACTGACACACCACTAGGTTGCTTGCATATGACACCCGAGGATCACATATGCGTATTTTTACGTAACACAAAGAGAAAGTACCTAATTCTATCAAACTTATATATTTTTCTGAAATCGAAGTGTTATTTTGTCTTCTGCAGCGCTATATTTTGATGCACCCTGTATATATATTTTCGATGTCAGAACAAAATATGTTGTTTTCATATTCTACACATCAGGATATGTACGAAAAGCACAAATTAGCAGAATGAAAATAAAATAATGAAGTTAGAAACATATATTCTACATGAACGACTTTAACCCTTACCTTTTCAATGAGATCACATGACGCACACCTTCTGTCAAAAATTGATTCCAATTACCACGGAGCTATTCAATTTTGTTTTAATTTTCTTATTTCACGTAAAAATGTTGGCTGGCAACCGCCTAACAATATATTATATGTCATTATGTGCATATTGAATTGTTACTAATTGTCGTGTATTATAATATATTTTGGTCTATATCTTAAGAACCATTTAACATATTTACACGAAATAAAGCTCAAACTCGAGTACCAGCACTTCTCTCATACAGGTCGCAAACCCTGGTCCCTATGGCTGAAAAAAAGTACCTTATCCTGTACCATGTTTGTTACTACTTTATTCTTTTTTTCAAAATAACGCATATTTCACTGCATTTCCCTACACTGACACACCACTAGGTTCTTGCATATGACACCCGAGGATCACATATGCGTATTTTTACGTAACACAAGGAGAAACTATCTAATTCTATCAAACTTATATATTTTTCTGAAATCGAAGTGTTATTTTGTCTTCTGCAGCGCTATATTTTGATGCACCCTGTATATATATTTTCGATGTCAGAACAAAATATGTTGTTTTCATATTCTACACATCAGGATAGGTACGAAAAGCACAAATTAGCAGAATAAAAATAAAATAATGAAGTTAGATACATATATTCTACATGAACGACTTTAACCCTTACCTTTTCAATGAGATCACATGACGCACACCTTCTGTCAAAAATTGATTCCAATTACCACGGAGCTATTCAATTTTGTTTTAATTTTCTTATTTCACGTAAAAATGTTGGCTGGCAACCGCCTAACAATATATTATATGTCATTATGTGCATATTGAATTGTTACTAATTGTCGTGTATTATAATCTGTTTTGGTCTATATCTTAAGAACCATTTAACATATTTTCACGAAATAAAGCTCAAACTCGAGTACCAGCACTTCTCTGATAGCGGTCGCAAACCCTGGTCCCTATGGCTGAAAAAAAGTACGTTATCCTGTACCATGTTTGTTACTACTTTATTCTTTTTTTCAAAATAACGCATATTTCACTGCATTTCCCTACACTGACACACCACTAGGTTGCTTGCATATGACACCCGAGGATCACATATGCGTATTTTTACGTAACACAAAGAGAAACTACCTAATTCTATCAAACTTATATATTTTTCTGAAATCGAAGTGTTTTTTTGTCTTCTGCAGCGCTATATTTTGATGCACCCTGTATATATATTTTCGATGTCAGAACAAAGTATGTTGTTTTCATATTCTACACATCAGGATAGGTACGAAAAGCACAAATTAGCAGAATAAAAATAAAATAATGAAGTTAGAAACATATATTCTACATGAACGACTTTAACCCTTACCTTTTCAATGAGATCACATGACGCACACCTTCTGTCAAAAATTGATTCCAATTACCACGGAGCTATTCAATTTTGTTTTAATTTTCTTATTTCACGTAAAAATGTTGGCTGGCAACCGCCTAACAATACATTATATGTCATTATGTGCATATTGAATTGTTACTAATTGTCGTGTATTATAATCTATTTTGGTCTATATCTTAAGAACCATTTAACATATTTTCACGAAATAAAGCTCAAACTCGAGTACCAGCACTTCTCTCATAGCGGTCGCAAACCCGGGTCCCTATGGCTGAAACAAAGTACCTTATTCTCTACCATGTTTGTTACTACTTTATTCTTTTTTTCAAAATAACGCATATTTCACTGCATTTCCCTACACTGACACACCACTAGGTTGCTTGCATATGACACCCGAGGATCACATATGTGTATTTTTACGTAACACAAAGAGAAACTACCTAATTCTATCAAACTTATATATTTTTCTGAAATCGAAGTGTTATTTTGTCTTCTGCAGCGCTATATTTTGATGCACCCTGTATATATATTTTCGATGTCAGAACAAAGTATGTTGTTTTCATATTCTACACATCAGGATATGTACGAAAAGCACAAATTAGCAGAATAAAAATAAAATAATGAAGTTAGAAACATATATTCTACATGAACGACTTTAACCCTTACCTTTTCAATGAGATCACATGACGCACACCTTCTGTCAAAAATTGAATCCAATTACCACGGAGCTATTCAATTTTGTTTTAATTTTCTTATTTCACGTAAAAATGTTGGCTGGCAACCGCCTAACAATATATTATATGTCATTATGTGCATATTGAATTGTTACTAATTGTCGTGTATTATAATCTGTTTTGGTCTATATCTTAAGAACCATTTAACATATTTTCACGAAATAAAGCTCAAACTCGAGTACCAGCACTTCTCTGATAGCGGTCGCAAACCCGGGTCCCTATGGCTGAAAAAAAGTACCTTATCCTGTACCATGTTTGTTACTACTTTATTCTTTTTTTCAAAATAACGCATATTTCACTGCATTTCCCTACACTGACACACCACTAGGTTGCTTGCATATGACACCCGAGGATCACATATGCGTATTTTTACGTAACACAAAGAGAAACTACCTAATTATATCAAACTTTTAAAATTTTCTGAAATCGAAGTTTTATCTTATCTTCTGCAACGGGTTATTTTGATCCACCCTGTATATATATTTTCAATGTTAGAACAAAAAAAATGTTTTCATATTCTACACATCAGGACAGGTACGAAAGGCACAAATTAGCAGAAAAATCATAAAATAATGAAGTTAGAAACATATATTCTACATGAACAACTATAACCCTTACCTTTTCAATGAGATCACATGACGCTCACCCTCTGTCAAAAATTGATTCCAATTACCACAGAGCTATTCATTTTTGTTTTAATTTTCTTATTTCATGTAAATATGTTGGCTGGCAACCGCCTAACAATATATTATATGTCATTATGTGCATATTGAATTGTTACTAATTGTCGTGTATTAAAATATGTTTTGGTCTATATCTTAAGAACCATTTAACATATTTTCACGAAATAAAGCTCAAACTCGAGTACCAGCACTTCTCTCATACAGGTCGCAAACCCGCGTCCCTATGGCTGAAAAAAAGTACCTTATACTCTACCATGTTTGTTACTACTTTATTCTTTTTTTCAAAATAACGCATATTTCACTGCATTTCCCTACACTGACACACCACTAGGTTGCTTGCATATGACACCCGAGGATCACATATGCGTATTTTTACGTAACACAAAGAGAAAGTACCTAATTCTATCAAACTTATATATTTTTCTGAAATCGAAGTGTTATTTTGTCTTCTGCAGCGCTATATTTTGATGCACCCTGTATATATATTTTCGATGTCAGAACAAAATATGTTGTTTTCATATTCTACACATCAGGATATGTACGAAAAGCACAAATTAGCAGAATGAAAATAAAATAATGAAGTTAGAAACATATATTCTACATGAACGACTTTAACCCTTACCTTTTCAATGAGATCACATGACGCACACCTTCTGTCAAAAATTGATTCCAATTACCACGGAGCTATTCAATTTTGTTTTAATTTTCTTATTTCACGTAAAAATGTTGGCTGGCAACCGCCTAACAATATATTATATGTCATTATGTGCATATTGAATTGTTACTAATTGTCGTGTATTATAATATATTTTGGTCTATATCTTAAGAACCATTTAACATATTTACACGAAATAAAGCTCAAACTCGAGTACCAGCACTTCTCTCATACAGGTCGCAAACCCTGGTCCCTATGGCTGAAAAAAAGTACCTTATCCTGTACCATGTTTGTTACTACTTTATTCTTTTTTTCAAAATAACGCATATTTCACTGCATTTCCCTACACTGACACACCACTAGGTTCTTGCATATGACACCCGAGGATCACATATGCGTATTTTTACGTAACACAAGGAGAAACTATCTAATTCTATCAAACTTATATATTTTTCTGAAATCGAAGTGTTATTTTGTCTTCTGCAGCGCTATATTTTGATGCACCCTGTATATATATTTTCGATGTCAGAACAAAATATGTTGTTTTCATATTCTACACATCAGGATAGGTACGAAAAGCACAAATTAGCAGAATAAAAATAAAATAATGAAGTTAGATACATATATTCTACATGAACGACTTTAACCCTTACCTTTTCAATGAGATCACATGACGCACACCTTCTGTCAAAAATTGATTCCAATTACCACGGAGCTATTCAATTTTGTTTTAATTTTCTTATTTCACGTAAAAATGTTGGCTGGCAACCGCCTAACAATATATTATATGTCATTATGTGCATATTGAATTGTTACTAATTGTCGTGTATTATAATCTGTTTTGGTCTATATCTTAAGAACCATTTAACATATTTTCACGAAATAAAGCTCAAACTCGAGTACCAGCACTTCTCTGATAGCGGTCGCAAACCCTGGTCCCTATGGCTGAAAAAAAGTACGTTATCCTGTACCATGTTTGTTACTACTTTATTCTTTTTTTCAAAATAACGCATATTTCACTGCATTTCCCTACACTGACACACCACTAGGTTGCTTGCATATGACACCCGAGGATCACATATGCGTATTTTTACGTAACACAAAGAGAAACTACCTAATTCTATCAAACTTATATATTTTTCTGAAATCGAAGTGTTTTTTTGTCTTCTGCAGCGCTATATTTTGATGCACCCTGTATATATATTTTCGATGTCAGAACAAAGTATGTTGTTTTCATATTCTACACATCAGGATAGGTACGAAAAGCACAAATTAGCAGAATAAAAATAAAATAATGAAGTTAGAAACATATATTCTACATGAACGACTTTAACCCTTACCTTTTCAATGAGATCACATGACGCACACCTTCTGTCAAAAATTGATTCCAATTACCACGGAGCTATTCAATTTTGTTTTAATTTTCTTATTTCACGTAAAAATGTTGGCTGGCAACCGCCTAACAATACATTATATGTCATTATGTGCATATTGAATTGTTACTAATTGTCGTGTATTATAATCTATTTTGGTCTATATCTTAAGAACCATTTAACATATTTTCACGAAATAAAGCTCAAACTCGAGTACCAGCACTTCTCTCATAGCGGTCGCAAACCCGGGTCCCTATGGCTGAAACAAAGTACCTTATTCTCTACCATGTTTGTTACTACTTTATTCTTTTTTTCAAAATAACGCATATTTCACTGCATTTCCCTACACTGACACACCACTAGGTTGCTTGCATATGACACCCGAGGATCACATATGTGTATTTTTACGTAACACAAAGAGAAACTACCTAATTCTATCAAACTTATATATTTTTCTGAAATCGAAGTGTTATTTTGTCTTCTGCAGCGCTATATTTTGATGCACCCTGTATATATATTTTCGATGTCAGAACAAAGTATGTTGTTTTCATATTCTACACATCAGGATATGTACGAAAAGCACAAATTAGCAGAATAAAAATAAAATAATGAAGTTAGAAACATATATTCTACATGAACGACTTTAACCCTTACCTTTTCAATGAGATCACATGACGCACACCTTCTGTCAAAAATTGAATCCAATTACCACGGAGCTATTCAATTTTGTTTTAATTTTCTTATTTCACGTAAAAATGTTGGCTGGCAACCGCCTAACAATACATTATATGTCATTATGTGCATATTGAATTGTTACTAATTGTCGTGTATTATAATCTATTTTGGTCTATATCTTAAGAACCATTTAACATATTTTCACGAAATAAAGCTCAAACTCGAGTACCAGCACTTCTCTCATACAGGTCGCAAACCCGCGTCCCTATGGCTGAAAAAAAGTACCTTATCCTGCACCATGTTTGTTACTACTTTATTCTTTTTTTCAAAATAACGCATATTTCACTGCATTTCCCTACACTGTCACACCACTAGGTTGCTTGCATATGACACCCGAGGATCACATATGTGTATTTTTACGTAACACAAAGAGAAAGTACCTAATTCTATCAAACTTATATATTTTTCTGAAATCGAAGTGTTATTTTGTCTTCTGCAGCGCTATATTTTGATGCACCCTGTATATATATTTTCGATGTCCGAACAAAATATGTTGTTTTCATATTCTACACATCAGGATATGTACGAAAAGCACAAAATAGCAGAATAAAAATAAAATAATGAAGTTAGAAACATATATTCTACATGAACGACTTTAACCCTTACCTTTTCAATGAGATCACATGACGCACACCTTCTGTCAAAAATTGATTCCAATTACCACGGAGCTATTCAATTTTGTTTTAATTTTCTTATTTCACGTAAAAATGTTGGCTGGCAACCGCCTAACAATATATTATATGTCATTATGTGCATATTGAATTGTTACTAATTGTCGTGTATTATAATCTGTTTTGGTCTATATCTTAAGAACCATTTAACATATTTTCACGAAATAAAGCTCAAACTCGAGTACCAGCACTTCTCTGATAGCGGTCGCAAACCCGGGTCCCCATGGCTGAAAAAAAGTACCTTATCCTGTACCATGTTTGTTACTACTTTATTCTTTTTTTCAAAATAACGCATATTTCACTGCATTTCCCTACACTGACACACCACTAGGTTGCTTGCATATGACACCCGAGGATCACATATGCGTATTTTTACGTAACACAAAGAGAAACTACCTAATTATATCAAACTTTTAAAATTTTCTGAAATCGAAGTTTTATCTTATCTTCTGCAACGGGTTATTTTGATGCACCCTGTATATATATTTTCAATGTTAGAACAAAAAAAATGTTTTCATATTCTACACATCAGGACAGGTACGAAAGGCACAAATTAGCAGAAAAATCATAAAATAATGAAGTTAGAAACATATATTCTACATGAACAACTATAACCCTTACCTTTTCAATGAGATCACATGACGCTCACCCTCTGTCAAAAATTGATTCCAATTACCACAGAGCTATTCATTTTTGTTTTAATTTTCTTATTTCATGTAAATATGTTGGCTGGCAACCGCCTAACAATATATTATATGTCATTATGTGCATATTGAATTGTTACTAATTGTCGTGTATTAAAATCTGTTTTGGTCTATATCTTAAGAACCATTTAACATATTTTCACGAAATAAAGCTCAAACTCGAGTACCAGCACTTCTCTCATACAGGTCGCAAACCCGCGTCCCTATGGCTGAAAAAAAGTACCTTATCCTGCACCATGTTTGTTACTACTTTATTCTTTTTTTCAAAATAACGCATATTTCACTGCATTTCCCTACAGTGACACACCACTAGGTTGCTTGCATATGACACCCGAGGATCACATATGCGTATTTTTACGTAACACAAAGAGAAACTACCTAATTCTATCAAACTTATATATTTTTCTGAAATCGAAGTGTTATTTTGTCTTCTGCAGCGCTATATTTTGATGCACCCTGTATATATATTTTCGATGTCAGAACAAAATATGTTGTTTTCATATTCTACACATCAGGATATGTACGAAAAGCACAAATTAGCAGAATGAAAATAAAATAATGAAGTTAGAAACATATATTCTACATGAACGACTTTAACCCTTACCTTTTCAATGAGATCACATGACGCACACCTTCTGTCAAAAATTGATTCCAATTACCACGGAGCTATTCAATTTTGTTTTAATTTTCTTATTTCACGTAAAAATGTTGGCTGGCAACCGCCTAACAATACATTATATGTCATTATGTGCATATTGAATTGTTACTAATTGTCGTGTATTATAATCTATTTTGGTCTATATCTTAAGAACCATTTAACATATTTTCACGAAATAAAGCTCAAACTCGAGTACCAGCACTTCTCTCATAGCGGTCGCAAACCCGGGTCCCTATGGCTGAAAAAAAGTACGTTATCCTGTACCATGTTTGTTACTACTTTATTCTTTTTTTCAAAATAACGCATATTTCACTGCATTTCCCTACACTGACACACCACTAGGTTGCTTGCATATGACACCCGAGGATCACATATGTGTATTTTTACGTAACACAAAGAGAAACTACCTAATTCTATCAAACTTATATATTTTTCTGAAATCGAAGTGTTATTTTGTCTTCTGCAGCGCTATATTTTGATGCACCCTGTATATATATTTTCGATGTCAGAACAAAGTATGTTGTTTTCATATTCTACACATCAGGATATGTACGAAAAGCACAAATTAGCAGAATAAAAATAAAATAATGAAGTTAGAAACATATATTCTACATGAACGACTTTAACCCTTACCTTTTCAATGAGATCACATGACGCACACCTTCTGTCAAAAATTGATTCCAATTACCACGGAGCTATTCAATTTTGTTTTAATTTTCTTATTTCACGTAAAAATGTTGGCTGGCAACCGCCTAACAATACATTATATGTCATTATGTGCATATTGAATTGTTACTAATTGTCGTGTATTATAATCTATTTTGGTCTATATCTTAAGAACCATTTAACATATTTTCACGAAATAAAGCTCAAACTCGAGTACCAGCACTTCTCTCATAGCGGTCGCAAACCCGGGTCCCTATGGCTGAAACAAAGTACCTTATTCTCTACCATGTTTGTTACTACTTTATTCTTTTTTTCAAAATAACGCATATTTCACTGCATTTCCCTACACTGACACACCACTAGGTTGCTTGCATATGACACCCGAGGATCACATATGTGTATTTTTACGTAACACAAAGAGAAACTACCTAATTCTATCAAACTTATATATTTTTCTGAAATCGAAGTGTTATTTTGTCTTCTGCAGCGCTATATTTTGATGCACCCTGTATATATATTTTCGATGTCAGAACAAAATATGTTGTTTTCATATTCTACACATCAGGATATGTACGAAAAGCACAAATTAGCAGAATAAAAATAAAATAATGAAGTTAGAAACATATATTCTACATGAGCAACTATAACCCTTACCTTTTCAATGAGATCACATGACGCTCACCTTCTGTCAAAAATTGATTCCAATTACCACAGAGCTATTCATTTTTTTTAATTTTCTTATTTCATGTAAAAATGTTGGCTGGCAACCGCCTGACAATATATTATATGTCATTATGTGCATATTGAATTGTTACTAATTGTCGTGTATAATAATGTGTTTTGGTCTATATCTTAAGAACCATTTAACATATTTTCACGAAATAAAGCTCAAACTCGAGTACCAGCACTTCTCTCATACAGGTCGCAAACCCGCGTCCCTATGGCTGAAAAAAAGTACCTTATACTCTACCATGTTTGTTACTACTTTATTCTTTTTTTCAAAATAACGCATATTTCACTGCATTTCCCTACACTGACACACCACTAGGTTGCTTGCATATGACACCCGAGGATCACATATGCGTATTTTTACGTAACACAAAGAGAAAGTACCTAATTCTATCAAACTTATATATTTTTCTGAAATCGAAGTGTTATTTTGTCTTCTGCAGCGCTATATTTTGATGCACCCTGTATATATATTTTCGATGTCCGAACAAAATATGTTGTTTTCATATTCTACACATCAGGATATGTACGAAAAGCACAAATTAGCAGAATAAAAATAAAATAATGAAGTTAGAAACATATATTCTACATGAACGACTTTAACCCTTACCTTTTCAATGAGATCACATGACGCACACCTTCTGTCAAAAATTGATTCCAATTACCACGGAGCTATTCAATTTTGTTTTAATTTTCTTATTTCACGTAAAAATGTTGGCTGGCAACCGCCTAACAATATATTATATGTCATTATGTGCATATTGAATTGTTACTAATTGTCGTGTATTATAATCTGTTTTGGTCTATATCTTAAGAACCATTTAACATATTTTCACGAAATAAAGCTCAAACTCGAGTACCAGCACTTCTCTGATAGCGGTCGCAAACCCGGGTCCCCATGGCTGAAAAAAAGTACCTTATCCTGTACCATGTTTGTTACTACTTTATTCTTTTTTTCAAAATAACGCATATTTCACTGCATTTCCCTACACTGACACACCACTAGGTTGCTTGCATATGACACCCGAGGATCACATATGCGTATTTTTACGTAACACAAAGAGAAACTACCTAATTATATCAAACTTTTAAAATTTTCTGAAATCGAAGTTTTATCTTATCTTCTGCAACGGGTTATTTTGATGCACCCTGTATATATATTTTCAATGTTAGAACAAAAAAAAAATGTTTTCATATTCTACACATCAGGACAGGTACGAAAGGCACAAATTAGCAGAAAAATCATAAAATAATGAAGTTAGAAACATATATTCTACATGAACAACTATAACCCTTACCTTTTCAATGAGATCACATGACGCTCACCCTCTGTCAAAAATTGATTCCAATTACCACAGAGCTATTCATTTTTGTTTTAATTTTCTTATTTCATGTAAATATGTTGGCTGGCAACCGCCTAAGAATATATTATATGTCATTATGTGCATATTGAATTGTTACTAATTGTCGTGTATTAAAATCTGTTTTGGTCTATATCTTAAGAACCATTTAACATATTTTCACGAAATAAAGCTCAAACTCGAGTACCAGCACTTCTCTCATACAGGTCGCAAACCCGCGTCCCTATGGCTGAAAAAAAGTACCTTATCCTGCACCATGTTTGTTACTACTTTATTCTTTTTTTCAAAATAACGCATGTTTCACTGCATTTCCCTACAGTGACACACCACTAGGTTGCTTGCATATGACACCCGAGGATCACATATGCGTATTTTTACGTAACACAAAGAGAAAGTACCTAAATCTATCAAACTTATATATTTTTCTGAAATCGAAGTGTTATTTTGTCTTCTGCAGCGCTATATTTTGATGCACCCTGTATATATATTTTCGATGTCAGAACAAAATATGTTGTTTTCATATTCTACACATCAGGATATGTACGAAAAGCACAAATTAGCAGAATGAAAATAAAATAATGAAGTTAGAAACATATATTCTACATGAACGACTTTAACCCTTACCTTTTCAATGAGATCACATGACGCACACCTTCTGTCAAAAATTGATTCCAATTACCACGGAGCTATTCAATTTTGTTTTAATTTTCTTATTTCACGTAAAAATGTTGGCTGGCAACCGCCTAACAATACATTATATGTCATTATGTGCATATTGAATTGTTACTAATTGTCGTGTATTATAATCTATTTTGGTCTATATCTTAAGAACCATTTAACATATTTTCACGAAATAAAGCTCAAACTCGAGTACCAGCACTTCTCTCATAGCGGTCGCAAACCCGGGTCCCTATGGCTGAAACAAAGTACCTTATTCTCTACCATGTTTGTTACTACTTTATTCTTTTTTTCAAAATAACGCATATTTCACTGCATTTCCCTACACTGACACACCACTAGGTTGCTTGCATATGACACCCGAGGATCACATATGTGTATTTTTACGTAACACAAAGAGAAACTACCTAATTCTATCAAACTTATATATTTTTCTGAAATCGAAGTGTTATTTTGTCTTCTGCAGCGCTATATTTTGATGCACCCTGTATATATATTTTCGATGTCAGAACAAAGTATGTTGTTTTCATATTCTACACATCAGGATATGTACGAAAAGCACAAATTAGCAGAATAAAAATAAAATAATGAAGTTAGAAACATATATTCTACATGAACGACTTTAACCCTTACCTTTTCAATGAGATCACATGACGCACACCTTCTGTCAAAAATTGATTCCAATTACCACGGAGCTATTCAATTTTGTTTTAATTTTCTTATTTCACGTAAAAATGTTGGCTGGCAACCGCCTAACAATACATTATATGTCATTATGTGCATATTGAATTGTTACTAATTGTCGTGTATTATAATCTATTTTGGTCTATATCTTAAGAACCATTTAACATATTTTCACGAAATAAAGCTCAAACTCGAGTACCAGCACTTCTCTCATAGCGGTCGCAAACCCGGGTCCCTATGGCTGAAACAAAGTACCTTATTCTCTACCATGTTTGTTACTACTTTATTCTTTTTTTCAAAATAACGCATATTTCACTGCATTTCCCTACACTGACACACCACTAGGTTGCTTGCATATGACACCCGAGGATCACATATGTGTATTTTTACGTAACACAAAGAGAAACTACCTAATTCTATCAAACTTATATATTTTTCTGAAATCGAAGTGTTATTTTGTCTTCTGCAGCGCTATATTTTGATGCACCCTGTATATATATTTTCGATGTCAGAACAAAATATGTTGTTTTCATATTCTACACATCAGGATATGTACGAAAAGCACAAATTAGCAGAATAAAAATAAAATAATGAAGTTAGAAACATATATTCTACATGAGCAACTATAACCCTTACCTTTTCAATGAGATCACATGACGCTCACCTTCTGTCAAAAATTGATTCCAATTACCACAGAGCTATTCATTTTTTTTAATTTTCTTATTTCATGTAAAAATGTTGGCTGGCAACCGCCTGACAATATATTATATGTCATTATGTGCATATTGAATTGTTACTAATTGTCGTGTATAATAATGTGTTTTGGTCTATATCTTAAGAACCATTTAACATATTTTCACGAAATAAAGCTCAAACTCGAGTACCAGCACTTCTCTCATAGCGGTCGCAAACCCGCGTCCCTATGGCTGAAAAAAAGTACCTTATACTCTACCATGTTTGTTACTACTTTATTCTTTTTTTCAAAATAACGCATATTTCACTGCATTTCCCTACACTGACACACCACTAGGTTGCTTGCATATGACACCCGAGGATCACATATGCGTATTTTTACGTAACACAAAGAGAAAGTACCTAATTCTATCAAACTTATATATTTTTCTGAAATCGAAGTGTTATTTTGTCTTCTGCAGCGCTATATTTTGATGCACCCTGTATATATATTTTCGATGTCCGAACAAAATATGTTGTTTTCATATTCTACACATCAGGATATGTACGAAAAGCACAAATTAGCAGAATAAAAATAAAATAATGAAGTTAGAAACATATATTCTACATGAACGACTTTAACCCTTACCTTTTCAATGAGATCACATGACGCACACCTTCTGTCAAAAATTGATTCCAATTACCACGGAGCTATTCAATTTTGTTTTAATTTTCTTATTTCACGTAAAAATGTTGGCTGGCAACCGCCTAACAATATATTATATGTCATTATGTGCATATTGAATTGTTACTAATTGTCGTGTATTATAATCTGTTTTGGTCTATATCTTAAGAACCATTTAACATATTTTCACGAAATAAAGCTCAAACTCGAGTACCAGCACTTCTCTGATAGCGGTCGCAAACCCGGGTCCCCATGGCTGAAAAAAAGTACCTTATCCTGTACCATGTTTGTTACTACTTTATTCTTTTTTTCAAAATAACGCATATTTCACTGCATTTCCCTACACTGACACACCACTAGGTTGCTTGCATATGACACCCGAGGATCACATATGCGTATTTTTACGTAACACAAAGAGAAACTACCTAATTATATCAAACTTTTAAAATTTTCTGAAATCGAAGTTTTATCTTATCTTCTGCAACGGGTTATTTTGATGCACCCTGTATATATATTTTCAATGTTAGAACAAAAAAAATGTTTTCATATTCTACACATCAGGACAGGTACGAAAGGCACAAATTAGCAGAAAAATCATAAAATAATGAAGTTAGAAACATATATTCTACATGAACAACTATAACCCTTACCTTTTCAATGAGATCACATGACGCTCACCCTCTGTCAAAAATTGATTCCAATTACCACAGAGCTATTCATTTTTGTTTTAATTTTCTTATTTCATGTAAATATGTTGGCTGGCAACCGCCTAACAATATATTATATGTCATTATGTGCATATTGAATTGTTACTAATTGTCGTGTATTAAAATCTGTTTTGGTCTATATCTTAAGAACCATTTAACATATTTTCACGAAATAAAGCTCAAACTCGAGTACCAGCACTTCTCTCATACAGGTCGCAAACCCGCGTCCCTATGGCTGAAAAAAAGTACCTTATCCTGCACCATGTTTGTTACTACTTTATTCTTTTTTTCAAAATAACGCATATTTCACTGCATTTCCCTACACTGACACACCACTAGGTTGCTTGCATATGACACCCGAGGATCACATATGTGTATTTTTACGTAACACAAAGAGAAACTACCTAATTCTATCAAACTTATATATTTTTCTGAAATCGAAGTGTTATTTTGTCTTCTGCAGCGCTATATTTTGATGCACCCTGTATATATATTTTCGATGTCAGAACAAAATATGTTGTTTTCATATTCTACACATCAGGATATGTACGAAAAGCACAAATTAGCAGAATAAAAATAAAATAATGAAGTTAGAAACATATATTCTACATAAACGACTTTAACCCTTACCTTTTCAATGAGATCACATGACGCACACTTTCTGTCAAAAATTGATTCCAATTACCACGGAGCTATTCAATTTTGTTTTAATTTTCTTATTTCACGTAAAAATGTTGGCTGGCAACCGCCTAACAATACATTATATGTCATTATGTGCATATTGAATTGTTACTAATTGTCGTGTATTATAATCTATTTTGGTCTATATCTTAAGAACCATTTAACATATTTTCACGAAATAAAGCTCAAACTCGAGTACCAGCACTTCTCTCATAGCGGTCTCAAACCCGGGTCCCTATGGTTGAAAAAAAGTACCTTATCCTGTACCATGTTTGTTACTACTTTATTCTTTTTTTTTTAAATAACGCATATTTCACTGCATTTCCCTACACTGACACACCACTAGGTTGCTTGCATATGACACCCGAGGATCACATATGCGTATTTTTACGTAACACAAAGAGAAAGTACCTAATTCTATCAAACTTATAAATTTTTCTGAAATCGAAGTGTTATTTTGTCTTCTGCAGCGCTATATTTTGATGCACCCTGCATATATATTTTCGATGTCAGAACAAAGTATGTTGTTTTCATATTCTACACATCAGGATATGTACGAAAAGCACAAATTAGCAGAATAAAAATAAAATAATGAAGTTAGAAACATATATTCTACATGAACGACTTTAACCCTTACCTTTTCAATGAGATCACATGACGCACACCTTCTGTCAAAAATTGATTCCAATTACCACGGAGCTATTCAATTTTGTTTTAATTTTCTTATTTCACGTAAAAATGTTGGCTGGCAACCGCCTAACAATATATTATATGTCATTATGTGCATATTGAATTGTTACTAATTGTCGTGTATTATAATCTATTTTGGTCTATATCTTAAGAACCATTTAACATATTTTCACGAAATAAAGCTCAAACTCGAGTACCAGCACTTCTCTCATAGCGGTCTCAAACCCGGGTCCCTATGGTTGAAAAAAAGTACCTTATCCTGTACCATGTTTGTTACTACTTTATTCTTTTTTTTTTAAATAACTCATATTTCACTGCATTTCCCTACACTGACACACCACTAGGTTGCTTGCATATGACACCCGAGGATCACATATGCGTATTTTTACGTAACACAAAGAGAAACTACCTAATTCTATCATACTTATAAATTTTTCTGAAATCGAAGTGTTATTTTGTCTTCTGCAGCGCTATATTTTGATGCACCCTGTATATATATTTTCGATGTCAGAACAAAGTATGTTGTTTTCATATTCTACACATCAGGATATGTACGAAAAGCACAAATTAGAAGAATAAAAATAAAATAATGAAGTTAGAAACATATATTCTACATGAACGACTTTAACCCTTACCTTTTCAATGAGATCACATGACGCACATCTTCTGTCAAAAATTGATTCCAATTACCACGGAGCTATTCAATTTTGTTTTAATTTTCTTATTTCACGTAAAAATGTTGGCTGGCAACCGCCTAACAATACATTATATGTCATTATGTGCATATTGAATTGTTACTAATTGTCGTGTATTATAATCTATTTTGGTCTATATCTTAAGAACCATTTAACATATTTTCACGAAATAAAGCTCAAACTCGAGTACCAGCACTTCTCTCATAGCGGTCGCAAACCCGGGTCCCTATGGCTGAAACAAAGTACCTTATTCTCTACCATGTTTGTTACTACTTTATTCTTTTTTTCAAAATAACGCATATTTCACTGCATTTCCCTACACTGACACACCACTAGGTTGCTTGCATATGACACCCGAGGATCACATATGTGTATTTTTACGTAACACAAAGAGAAACTACCTAATTCTATCAAACTTATATATTTTTCTGAAATCGAAGTGTTATTTTGTCTTCTGCAGCGCTATATTTTGATGCACCCTGTATATATATTTTCGATGTCAGAACAAAGTATGTTGTTTTCATATTCTACACATCAGGATATGTACGAAAAGCACAAATTAGCAGAATAAAAATAAAATAATGAAGTTAGAAACATATATTCTACATGAACGACTTTAACCCTTACCTTTTCAATGAGATCACATGACGCACACTTTCTGTCAAAAATTGATTCCAATTACCACGGAGCTATTCAATTTTGTTTTAATTTTCTTATTTCACGTAAAAATGTTGGCTGGCAACCGCCTAACAATACATTATATGTCATTATGTGCATATTGAATTGTTACTAATTGTCGTGTATTATAATCTATTTTGGTCTATATCTTAAGAACCATTTAACATATTTTCACGAAATAAAGCTCAAACTCGAGTACCAGCACTTCTCTCATAGCGGTCGCAAACCCGGGTCCCTATGGCTGAAACAAAGTACCTTATTCTCTACCATGTTTGTTACTACTTTATTCTTTTTTTCAAAATAACGCATATTTCACTGCATTTCCCTACACTGACACACCACTAGGTTGCTTGCATATGACACCCGAGGATCACATATGTGTATTTTTACGTAACACAAAGAGAAACTACCTAATTCTATCAAACTTATATATTTTTCTGAAATCGAAGTGTTATTTTGTCTTCTGCAGCGCTATATTTTGATGCACCCTGCATATATATTTTCGATGTCAGAACAAAGTATGTTGTTTTCATATTCTACACATCAGGATATGTACGAAAAGCACAAATTAGCAGAATAAAAATAAAATAATGAAGTTAGAAACATATATTCTACATGAACGACTTTAACCCTTACCTTTTCAATGAGATCACATGACGCACACCTTCTGTCAAAAATTGATTCCAATTACCACGGAGCTATTCAATTTTGTTTTAATTTTCTTATTTCACGTAAAAATGTTGGCTGGCAACCGCCTAACAATATATTATATGTCATTATGTGCATATTGAATTGTTACTAATTGTCGTGTATTATAATCTATTTTGGTCTATATCTTAAGAACCATTTAACATATTTTCACGAAATAAAGCTCAAACTCGAGTACCAGCACTTCTCTCATAGCGGTCTCAAACCCGGGTCCCTATGGTTGAAAAAAAGTACCTTATCCTGTACCATGTTTGTTACTACTTTATTCTTTTTTTTTTAAATAACGCATATTTCACTGCATTTCCCTACACTGACACACCACTAGGTTGCTTGCATATGACACCCGAGGATCACATATGCGTATTTTTACGTAACACAAAGAGAAACTACCTAATTCTATCATACTTATAAATTTTTCTGAAATCGAAGTGTTATTTTGTCTTCTGCAGCGCTATATTTTGATGCACCCTGTATATATATTTTCGATGTCAGAACAAAGTATGTTGTTTTCATATTCTACACATCAGGATATGTACGAAAAGCACAAATTAGAAGAATAAAAATAAAATAATGAAGTTAGAAACATATATTCTACATGAACGACTTTAACCCTTACCTTTTCAATGAGATCACATGACGCACACCTTCTGTCAAAAATTGATTCCAATTACCACGGAGCTATTCAATTTTGTTTTAATTTTCTTATTTCACGTAAAAATGTTGGCTGGCAACCGCCTAACAATACATTATATGTCATTATGTGCATATTGAATTGTTACTAATTGTCGTGTATTATAATCTATTTTGGTCTATATCTTAAGAACCATTTAACATATTTTCACGAAATAAAGCTCAAACTCGAGTACCAGCACTTCTCTCATAGCGGTCGCAAACCCGGGTCCCTATGGCTGAAACAAAGTACCTTATTCTCTACCATGTTTGTTACTACTTTATTCTTTTTTTCAAAATAACGCATATTTCACTGCATTTCCCTACACTGACACACCACTAGGTTGCTTGCATATGACACCCGAGGATCACATATGCGTATTTTTACGTAACACAAAGAGAAACTACCTAATTCTATCAAACTTATATATTTTTCTGAAATCGAAGTGTTATTTTGTCTTCTGCAGCGCTATATTTTGATGCACCCTGTATATATATTTTCGATGTCAGAACAAAGTATGTTGTTTTCATATTCTACACATCAGGATATGTACGAAAAGCACAAATTAGCAGAATAAAAATAAAATAATGAAGTTAGAAACATATATTCTACATGAACGACTTTAACCCTTACCTTTTCAATGAGATCACATGACGCACACTTTCTGTCAAAAATTGATTCCAATTACCACGGAGCTATTCAATTTTGTTTTAATTTTCTTATTTCACGTAAAAATGTTGGCTGGCAACCGCCTAACAATACATTATATGTCATTATGTGCATATTGAATTGTTACTAATTGTCGTGTATTATAATCTATTTTGGTCTATATCTTAAGAACCATTTAACATATTTTCACGAAATAAAGCTCAAACTCGAGTACCAGCACTTCTCTCATAGCGGTCGCAAACCCGGGTCCCTATGGCTGAAACAAAGTACCTTATTCTCTACCATGTTTGTTACTACTTTATTCTTTTTTTCAAAATAACGCATATTTCACTGCATTTCCCTACACTGACACACCACTAGGTTGCTTGCATATGACACCCGAGGATCACATATGTGTATTTTTACGTAACACAAAGAGAAACTACCTAATTCTATCAAACTTATATATTTTTCTGAAATCGAAGTGTTATTTTGTCTTCTGCAGCGCTATATTTTGATGCACCCTGTATATATATTTTCGATGTCAGAACAAAATATGTTGTTTTCATATTCTACACATCAGGATATGTACGAAAAGCACAAATTAGCAGAATAAAAATAAAATAATGAAGTTAGAAACATATATTCTACATGAACGACTTTAACCCTTACCTTTTCAATGAGATCACATGACGCACACCTTCTGTCAAAAATTGATTCCAATTACCACAGAGCTATTCAATTTTTTTTTTAATTTTCTTATTTCACGTAAAAATGTTGGCTGGCAACCGTCTAACAATATATTATATGTCATTATGTGCATATTGAATTGTTACTAATTGTCGTGTATTATAATCTATTTTGGTCTATATCTTAAGAACCATTTAACATATTTTCACGAAATAAAGCTCAAACTCGAGTACCAGCACTTCTCTCATAGCGGTCTCAAACCCGGGTCCCT
The DNA here is from genome assembly GCF_964235325.1 of Thermobia domestica. Lineage (NCBI taxonomy): Eukaryota > Metazoa > Arthropoda > Insecta > Zygentoma > Lepismatidae > Thermobia > Thermobia domestica. The sequence continues at coordinate 167,220,580 of NC_137469.1, forward strand.
ATGGTTGAAAAAAAGTACCTTATCCTGTACCATGTTTGTTACTACTTTATTCTTTTTTTTTTTAATAACGCATATTTCACTGCATTTCCCTACACTGACACACCACTAGGTTGCTTGCATATGACACCCGAGGATCACATATGCGTATTTTTACGTAACACAAAGAGAAACTACCTAATTCTATCAAACTTATAAATTTTTCTGAAATCGAAGTGTTATTTTGTCTTCTGCAGCGCTATATTTTGATGCACCCTGCATATATATTTTCGATGTCAGAACAAAGTATGTTGTTTTCATATTCTACACATCAGGATATGTACGAAAAGCACAAATTAGCAGAATAAAAATAAAATAATGAAGTTAGAAACATATATTCTACATGAACGACTTTAACCCTTACCTTTTCAATGAGATCACATGACGCACACTTTCTGTCAAAAATTGATTCCAATTACCACGGAGCTATTCAATTTTGTTTTAATTTTCTTATTTCACGTAAAAATGTTGGCTGGCAACCGCCTAACAATACATTATATGTCATTATGTGCATATTGAATTGTTACTAATTGTCGTGTATTATAATCTATTTTGGTCTATATCTTAAGAACCATTTAACATATTTTCACGAAATAAAGCTCAAACTCGAGTACCAGCACTTCTCTCATAGCGGTCGCAAACCCGGGTCCCTATGGCTGAAACAAAGTACCTTATTCTCTACCATGTTTGTTACTACTTTATTCTTTTTTTCAAAATAACGCATATTTCACTGCATTTCCCTACACTGACACACCACTAGGTTGCTTGCATATGACACCCGAGGATCACATATGTGTATTTTTACGTAACACAAAGAGAAACTACCTAATTCTATCAAACTTATATATTTTTCTGAAATCGAAGTGTTATTTTGTCTTCTGCAGCGCTATATTTTGATGCACCCTGTATATATATTTTCGATGTCAGAACAAAATATGTTGTTTTCATATTCTACACATCAGGATATGTACGAAAAGCACAAATTAGCAGAATAAAAATAAAATAATGAAGTTAGAAACATATATTCTACATGAACGACTTTAACCCTTACCTTTTCAAGGAGATCACATGACGCACACCTTCTGTCAAAAATTGATTCCAATTACCACAGAGCTATTCAATTTTTTTTTTAATTTTCTTATTTCACGTAAAAATGTTGGCTGGCAACCGTCTAACAATATATTATATGTCATTATGTGCATATTGAATTGTTACTAATTGTCGTGTATTATAATCTATTTTGGTCTATATCTTAAGAACCATTTAACATATTTTCACGAAATAAAGCTCAAACTCGAGTACCAGCACTTCTCTCATAGCGGTCTCAAACCCGGGTCCCTATGGTTGAAAAAAAGTACCTTATCCTGTACCATGTTTGTTACTACTTTATTCTTTTTTTTTTAAATAACGCATATTTCACTGCATTTCCCTACACTGACACACCACTAGGTTGCTTGCATATGACACCCGAGGATCACATATGCGTATTTTTACGTAACACAAAGAGAAAGTACCTAATTCTATCAAACTTATAAATTTTTCTGAAATCGAAGTGTTATTTTGTCTTCTGCAGCGCTATATTTTGATGCACCCTCCATATATATTTTCGATGTCAGAACAAAGTATGTTGTTTTCATATTCTACACATCAGGATATGTACGAAAAGCACAAATTAGCAGAATAAAAATAAAATAATGAAGTTAGAAACATATATTCTACATGAACGACTTTAACCCTTACCTTTTCAATGAGATCACATGACGCACACCTTCTGTCAAAAATTGATTCCAATTACCACGGAGCTATTCAATTTTGTTTTAATTTTCTTATTTCACGTAAAAATGTTGGCTGGCAACCGCCTAACAATATATTATATGTCATTATGTGCATATTGAATTGTTACTAATTGTCGTGTATTATAATCTATTTTGGTCTATATCTTAAGAACCATTTAACATATTTTCACGAAATAAAGCTCAAACTCGAGTACCAGCACTTCTCTCATAGCGGTCTCAAACCCGGGTCCCTATGGTTGAAAAAAAGTACCTTATCCTGTACCATGTTTGTTACTACTTTATTCTTTTTTTTTTTTAAATAACGCATATTTCACTGCATTTCCCTACACTGACACACCACTAGGTTGCTTGCATATGACACCCGAGGATCACATATGCGTATTTTTACGTAACACAAAGAGAAACTACCTAATTCTATCATACTTATAAATTTTTCTGAAATCGAAGTGTTATTTTGTCTTCTGCAGCGCTATATTTTGATGCACCCTGTATATATATTTTCGATGTCAGAACAAAGTATGTTGTTTTCATATTCTACACATCAGGATATGTACGAAAAGCACAAATTAGAAGAATAAAAATAAAATAATGAAGTTAGAAACATATATTCTACATGAACGACTTTAACCCTTACCTTTTCAATGAGATCACATGACGCACACCTTCTGTCAAAAATTGATTCCAATTACCACGGAGCTATTCAATTTTGTTTTAATTTTCTTATTTCACGTAAAAATGTTGGCTGGCAACCGCCTAACAATACATTATATGTCATTATGTGCATATTGAATTGTTACTAATTGTCGTGTATTATAATCTATTTTGGTCTATATCTTAAGAACCATTTAACATATTTTCACGAAATAAAGCTCAAACTCGAGTACCAGCACTTCTCTCATAGCGGTCGCAAACCCGGGTCCCTATGGCTGAAACAAAGTACCTTATTCTCTACCATGTTTGTTACTACTTTATTCTTTTTTTCAAAATAACGCATATTTCACTGCATTTCCCTACACTGACACACCACTAGGTTGCTTGCATATGACACCCGAGGATCACATATGTGTATTTTTACGTAACACAAAGAGAAACTACCTAATTCTATCAAACTTATATATTTTTCTGAAATCGAAGTGTTATTTTGTCTTCTGCAGCGCTATATTTTGATGCACCCTGTATATATATTTTCGATGTCAGAACAAAGTATGTTGTTTTCATATTCTACACATGAGGATATGTACGAAAAGCACAAATTAGCAGAATAAAAATAAAATAATGAAGTTAGAAACATATATTCTACATGAACGACTTTAACCCTTACCTTTTCAATGAGATCACATGACGCACACTTTCTGTCAAAAATTGATTCCAATTACCACGGAGCTATTCAATTTTGTTTTAATTTTCTTATTTCACGTAAAAATGTTGGCTGGCAACCGCCTAACAATACATTATATGTCATTATGTGCATATTGAATTGTTACTAATTGTCGTGTATTATAATCTATTTTGGTCTATATCTTAAGAACCATTTAACATATTTTCACGAAATAAAGCTCAAACTCGAGTACCAGCACTTCTCTCATAGCGGTCGCAAACCCGGGTCCCTATGGCTGAAACAAAGTACCTTATTCTCTACCATGTTTGTTACTACTTTATTCTTTTTTTCAAAATAACGCATATTTCACTGCATTTCCCTACACTGACACACCACTAGGTTGCTTGCATATGACACCCGAGGATCACATATGTGTATTTTTACGTAACACAAAGAGAAACTACCTAATTCTATCAAACTTATATATTTTTCTGAAATCGAAGTGTTATTTTGTCTTCTGCAGCGCTATATTTTGATGCACCCTGTATATATATTTTCGATGTCAGAACAAAATATGTTGTTTTCATATTCTACACATCAGGATATGTACGAAAAGCACAAATTAGCAGAATAAAAATAAAATAATGAAGTTAGAAACATATATTCTACATGAACGACTTTAACCCTTACCTTTTCAATGAGATCACATGACGCACACCTTCTGTCAAAAATTGATTCCAATTACCACAGAGCTATTCAATTTTTTTTTTTAATTTTCTTATTTCACGTAAAAATGTTGGCTGGCAACCGTCTAACAATATATTATATGTCATTATGTGCATATTGAATTGTTACTAATTGTCGTGTATTATAATCTATTTTGGTCTATATCTTAAGAACCATTTAACATATTTTCACGAAATAAAGCTCAAACTCGAGTACCAGCACTTCTCTCATAGCGGTCTCAAACCCGGGTCCCTATGGTTGAAAAAAAGTACCTTATCCTGTACCATATTTGTTACTACTTTATTCTTTTTTTTTTTAAATAACGCATATTTCACTGCATTTCCCTACACTGACACACCACTAGGTTGCTTGCATATGACACCCGAGGATCACATATGCGTATTTTTACGTAACACAAAGAGAAACTACCTAATTCTATCATACTTATAAATTTTTCTGAAATCGAAGTGTTATTTTGTCTTCTGCAGCGCTATATTTTGATGCACCCTGTATATATATTTTCGATGTCAGAACAAAGTATGTTGTTTTCATATTCTACACATCAGGATATGTACGAAAAGCACAAATTAGAAGAATAAAAATAAAATAATGAAGTTAGAAACATATATTCTACATGAACGACTTTAACCCTTACCTTTTCAATGAGATCACATGACGCACACCTTCTGTCAAAAATTGATTCCAATTACCACGGAGCTATTCAATTTTGTTTTAATTTTCTTATTTCACGTAAAAATGTTGGCTGGCAACCGCCAAACAATACATTATATGTCATTATGTGCATATTGAATTGTTACTAATTGTCGTGTATTATAATCTATTTTGGTCTATATCTTAAGAACCATTTAACATATTTTCACGAAATAAAGCTCAAACTCGAGTACCAGCACTTCTCTCATAGCGGTCGCAAACCCGGGTCCCTATGGCTGAAACAAAGTACCTTATTCTCTACCATGTTTGTTACTACTTTATTCTTTTTTTCAAAATAACGCATATTTCACTGCATTTCCCTACACTGACACACCACTAGGTTGCTTGCATATGACACCCGAGGATCACATATGTGTATTTTTACGTAACACAAAGAGAAACTACCTAATTCTATCAAACTTATATATTTTTCTGAAATCGAAGTGTTATTTTGTCTTCTGCAGCGCTATATTTTGATGCACCCTGTATATATATTTTCGATGTCAGAACAAAGTATGTTGTTTTCATATTCTACACATCAGGATATGTACGAAAAGCACAAATTAGCAGAATAAAAATAAAATAATGAAGTTAGAAACATATATTCTACATGAACGACTTTAACCCTTACCTTTTCAATGAGATCACATGACGCACACTTTCTGTCAAAAATTGATTCCAATTACCACGGAGCTATTCAATTTTGTTTTAATTTTCTTATTTCACGTAAAAATGTTGGCTGGCAACCGCCTAACAATACATTATATGTCATTATGTGCATATTGAATTGTTACTAATTGTCGTGTATTATAATCTATTTTGGTCTATATCTTAAGAACCATTTAACATATTTTCACGAAATAAAGCTCAAACTCGAGTACCAGCACTTCTCTCATAGCGGTCGCAAACCCGGGTCCCTATGGCTGAAACAAAGTACCTTATTCTCTACCATGTTTGTTACTACTTTATTCTTTTTTTCAAAATAACGCATATTTCACTGCATTTCCCTACACTGACACACCACTAGGTTGCTTGCATATGACACCCGAGGATCACATATGTGTATTTTTACGTAACACAAAGAGAAACTACCTAATTCTATCAAACTTATATATTTTTCTGAAATCGAAGTGTTATTTTGTCTTCTGCAGCGCTATATTTTGATGCACCCTGTATATATATTTTCGATGTCAGAACAAAATATGTTGTTTTCATATTCTACACATCAGGATATGTACGAAAAGCACAAATTAGCAGAATAAAAATAAAATAATGAAGTTAGAAACATATATTCTACATGAACGACTTTAACCCTTACCTTTTCAATGAGATCACATGACGCACACCTTCTGTCAAAAATTGATTCCAATTACCACAGAGCTATTCAATTTTTTTTTTTAATTTTCTTATTTCACGTAAAAATGTTGGCTGGCAACCGTCTAACAATATATTATATGTCATTATGTGCATATTGAATTGTTACTAATTGTCGTGTATTATAATCTATTTTGGTCTATATCTTAAGAACCATTTAACATATTTTCACGAAATAAAGCTCAAACTCGAGTACCAGCACTTCTCTCATAGCGGTCTCAAACCCGGGTCCCTATGGTTGAAAAAAAGTACCTTATCCTGTACCATGTTTGTTACTACTTTATTCTTTTTTTTTTAAATAACGCATATTTCACTGCATTTCCCTACACTGACACACCACTAGGTTGCTTGCATATGACACCCGAGGATCACATATGCGTATTTTTACGTAACACAAAGAGAAAGTACCTAATTCTATCAAACTTATAAATTTTTCTGAAATCGAAGTGTTATTTTGTCTTCTGCAGCGCTATATTTTGATGCACCCTGCATATATATTTTCGATGTCAGAACAAAGTATGTTGTTTTCATATTCTACACATCAGGATATGTACGAAAAGCACAAATTAGCAGAATAAAAATAAAATAATGAAGTTAGAAACATATATTCTACATGAACGACTTTAACCCTTACCTTTTCAATGAGATCACATGACGCACACCTTCTGTCAAAAATTGATTCCAATTACCACGGAGCTATTCAATTTTGTTTTAATTTTCTTATTTCACGTAAAAATGTTGGCTGGCAACCGCCTAACAATATATTATATGTCATTATGTGCATATTGAATTGTTACTAATTGTCGTGTATTATAATCTATTTTGGTCTATATCTTAAGAACCATTTAACATATTTTCACGAAATAAAGCTCAAACTCGAGTACCAGCACTTCTCTCATAGCGGTCTCAAACCCGGGTCCCTATGGTTGAAAAAAAGTACCTTATCCTGTACCATGTTTGTTACTACTTTATTCTTTTTTTTTTAAATAACGCATATTTCACTGCATTTCCCTACACTGACACACCACTAGGTTGCTTGCATATGACACCCGAGGATCACATATGCGTATTTTTACGTAACACAAAGAGAAACTACCTAATTCTATCATACTTATAAATTTTTCTGAAATCGAAGTGTTATTTTGTCTTCTGCAGCGCTATATTTTGATGCACCCTGTATATATATTTTCGATGTCAGAACAAAGTATGTTGTTTTCATATTCTACACATCAGGATATGTACGAAAAGCACAAATTAGAAGAATAAAAATAAAATAATGAAGTTAGAAACATATATTCTACATGAACGACTTTAACCCTTACCTTTTCAATGAGATCACATGACGCACACCTTCTGTCAAAAATTGATTCCAATTACCACGGAGCTATTCAATTTTGTTTTAATTTTCTTATTTCACGTAAAAATGTTGGCTGGCAACCGCCTAACAATACATTATATGTCATTATGTGCATATTGAATTGTTACTAATTGTCGTGTATTATAATCTATTTTGGTCTATATCTTAAGAACCATTTAACATATTTTCACGAAATAAAGCTCAAACTCGAGTACCAGCACTTCTCTCATAGCGGTCGCAAACCCGGGTCCCTATGGCTGAAACAAAGTACCTTATTCTCTACCATGTTTGTTACTACTTTATTCTTTTTTTCAAAATAACGCATATTTCACTGCATTTCCCTACACTGACACACCACTAGGTTGCTTGCATATGACACCCGAGGATCACATATGTGTATTTTTACGTAACACAAAGAGAAACTACCTAATTCTATCAAACTTATATATTTTTCTGAAATCGAAGTGTTATTTTGTCTTCTGCAGCGCTATATTTTGATGCACCCTGTATATATATTTTCGATGTCAGAACAAAGTATGTTGTTTTCATATTCTACACATCAGGATATGTACGAAAAGCACAAATTAGCAGAATAAAAATAAAATAATGAAGTTAGAAACATATATTCTACATGAACGACTTTAACCCTTACCTTTTCAATGAGATCACATGACGCACACCTTCTGTCAAAAATTGATTCCAATTACCACGGAGCTATTCAATTTTGTTTTAATTTTCTTATTTCACGTAAAAATGTTGGCTGGCAACCGCCTAACAATATATTATATGTCATTATGTGCATATTGAATTGTTACTAATTGTCGTGTATTATAATCTATTTTGGTCTATATCTTAAGAACCATTTAACATATTTTCACGAAATAAAGCTCAAACTCGAGTACCAGCACTTCTCTCATAGCGGTCGCAAACCCGGGTCCCTATGTCTGAAACAAAGTACCTTATTCTCTACCATGTTTGTTACTACTTTATTCTTCTTTTTCAAAATAACGCATATTTCACTGCATTTCCCCACACTGACACACCAGTAGGTTGCTTGTATATGACACCCGAGGATCACATATGCGTATTTTTACGTAATACAAAGAGAAACTACCTAATTATATCAAACTTTTAAAATTTTCTGAAATCGAAGTGTTATCTTGTCTTCTGCAACGGTTTATTTTGATGCACCCTGTATATATATTTTCAATGTTAAAACAAAAAAAAAATGTTTTCATATTCTACACATCAGGATAGGTACGAAAGGCACAAATTAGCAGAAAAAGCATAAAATAATGAAGTTAGAAACAAATATTCTATATGAACGACTATAACCCTTACCTTTTCAATGAGATCACATGACGCACACCTTCTGACAAAAATTGATTCCAATTACCACAGAGCTATTCAATTTTTTTTAAATTTTCTTATTTCACGAAAAATGTTGGCAGGCAACCGTCTAACAATATATTATATGTCATTATGTGCATATTGAATTATTACTAATTGTCGTGTATTATAATCTATTTTGGTCTATATCTTAAGAACCATTTAACATATTTTCACGAAATAAAGCTCAAACTCGAGTACCAGCACTTCTCTCATAGCGGTCGCAAACCCGGGTCCTTATGGCTGAAAAAAAGTACCTTATCCTGTACCATGTTTGTTACTACTTTATTCTTTTTTTCAAAATAACGCATATTTCACTGCATTTCCCTACACTGACACACCACTAGGTTGCTTGCATATGACACCCGAGGATCACATATGCGTATTTTTACGTAACACAAAGAGAAACTACCTAATTCTATCATACTTATAAATTTTTCTGAAATCGAAGTGTTATTTTGTCTTCTGCAGCGCTATATTTTGATGCACCCTGTATATATATTTTCGATGTCAGAACAAAGTATGTTGTTTTCATATTCTACACATCAGGGTATGTACGAAAAGCACAAATTAGCAGAATAAAAATAAAATAATGAAGTTAGAAACATATATTCTACATGAACGACTTTAACCCTTACCTTTTCAATGAGATCACATGACGCACACCTTCTGTCAAAAATTGATTCCAATTACCACGGAGCTATTCAATTTTGTATTAATTTTCTTATTTCACGTAAAAATGTTGGCTGGCAACCGCCTAACAATATATTATATGTCATTATGTGCATATTGAATTGTTACTAATTGTCGTGTATTATAATCTATTTTGGTCTATATCTTAAGAACCATTTAACATATTTTCACGAAATAAAGCTCAAACTCGAGTACCAGCACTTCTCTCATAGCGGTCGCAAACCCGGGTCCCTATGGCTGAAACAAAGTACCTTATTCTCTACCATGTTTGTTACTACTTTATTCTTTTTTTCAAAATAACGCATATTTCACTGCATTTCCCTACACTGACACACCACTAGGTTGCTTGCATATGACACCCGAGGATCACATATGTGTATTTTTACGTAACACAAAGAGAAACTACCTAATTCTATCAAACTTATATATTTTTCTGAAATCGAAGTGTTATTTTGTCTTCTGCAGCGCTATATTTTGATGCACCCTGTATATATATTTTCGATGTCAGAACAAAATATGTTGTTTTCATATTCTACACATCAGGATATGTACGAAAAGCACAAATTAGCAGAATAAAAATAAAATAATGAAGTTAGAAACATATATTCTACATGAACGACTTTAACCCTTACCTTTTCAATGAGATCACATGACGCACACCTTCTGTCAAAAATTGATTCCAATTACCACAGAGCTATTCAATTTTTTTTTTTATTTTCTTATTTCACGTAAAAATGTTGGCTGGCAACCGTCTAACAATATATTATATGTCATTATGTGCATATTGAATTGTTACTAATTGTTGTGTATTATAATCTATTTTTTCTATATCTTAAGAACCATTTAACATATTTTCACGAAATAAAGCTCAAACTCGAGTACCAGCACTTCTCTTATAGCGGTCTCAAACCCGGGTCCCTATGGTTGAAAAAAAGTACCTTATCCTGTACCATGTTTGTTACTACTTTATTCTTTTTTTTTTAAATAACGCATATTTCACTGCATTTCCCTACACTGACACACCACTAGGTTGCTTGCATATGACACCCGAGGATCACATATGCGTATTTTTACGTAACACAAAGAGAAACTACCTAATTCTATCAAACTTATGATTTTTTCTGAAATCGAAGTGTTATTTTGTCTTCTGCAGCGCTATATTTTGATGCACCCTGTATATATATTTTCGATGTCAGAACAAAGTATGTTGTTTTCATATTCTACACATCAGGATATGTACGAAAAGCACAAATTAGCAGAATAAAAATAAAATAATGAAGTTAGAAACATATATTCTACATGAACGACTTTAACCCTTACCTTTTCAATGAGATCACATGACGCACACCTTCTGTCAAAAATTGATTCCAATTACCACAGAGCTATTCAATTTTTTTTTAATTTTCTTATTTCACGTAAAAATGTTGGCTGGCAACCGTCTAACAATATATTATATGTCATTATGTGCATATTGAATTGTTACTAATTGTCGTGTATTATAATCTATTTTGGTCTATATCTTAAGAACCATTTAACATATTTTCACGAAATAAAGCTCAAACTCGAGTACCAGCACTTCTCTCATAGCGGTCGCAAACCCGGGTCCCTATGGCTGAAACAAAGTACCTTATTCTCTACCATGTTTGTTACTACTTTATTCTTTTTTTCAAAATAACGCATATTTCACTGCATTTCCCTACACTGACACACCACTAGGTTGCTTGCATATGACACCCGAGGATCACATATGCGCATTTTTACGTAACACAAAGAGAAACTACCTAATTCTATCATACTTATAAATTTTTCTGAAATCGAAGTGTTATTTTGTCTTCTGCAGCGCTATATTTTGATGCACCCTGTATATATATTTTCGATGTCAGAACAAAGTATGTTGTTTTCATATTCTACACATCAGGATATGTACGAAAAGCACAAATTAGCAGAATAAAAATAAAATAATGAAGTTAGAAACATATATTCTACATGAACGACTTTAACCCTTACCTTTTCAATGAGATCACATGACGCACACCTTCTGTCAAAAATTGATTCCAATTACCACGGAGCTATTCAATTTTGTTTTAATTTTCTTATTTCACGTAAAAATGTTGGCTGGCAACCGCCTAACAATATATTATATGTCATTATGTGCATATTGAATTGTTACTAATTGTCGTGTATTATAATCTATTTTGGTCTATATCTTAAGAACCATTTAACATATTTTCACCAAATAAAGCTCAAACTCGAGTACCAGCACTTCTCTCATAGCGGTCGCAAACCCGGGTCCCTATGGCTGAAACAAAGTACCTTATTCTCTACCATGTTTGTTACTACTTTATTCTTTTTTTCAAAATAACGCATATTTCACTGCATTTCCCTACAGTGACACACCACTAGGTTGCTTGCATATGACACCCGAGGATCACATATGTGTATTTTTACGTAACACAAAGAGAAACTACCTAATTCTATCAAACTTATATATTTTTCTGAAATCGAAGTGTTATTTTGTCTTCTGCAGAGCTATATTTTGATGCACCCTGTATATATATTTTCGATGTCAGAACAAAATATGTTGTTTTCATATTCTACACATCAGGATATGTACGAAAAGCACAAATTAGCAGAATAAAAATAAAATAATGAAGTTAGAAACATATATTCTACATGAACGACTTTAACCCTTACCTTTTCAATGAGATCACATGACGCACACCTTCTGTCAAAAATTGATTCCAATTACCACAGAGCTATTCAATTTTTTTTTAATTTTCTTATTTCACGTAAAAATGTTGGCTGGCAACCGTCTAACAATATATTATATGTCATTATGTGCATATTGAATTGTTACTAATTGTCGTGTATTATAATCTATTTTGGTCTATATCTTAAGAACCATTTAACATATTTTCACGAAATAAAGCTCAAACTCGAGTACCAGCACTTCTCTCATAGCGGTCGCAAACTTGGGTCCCTATGGCTGAAACAAAGTACCTTATTCTCTACCATGTTTGTTACTACTTTATTCTTTTTTTCAAAATAACGCATATTTCACTGCATTTCCCTACACTGACACACCACTAGGTTGCTTGCATATGACACCCGAGGATCACATATGCGTATTTTTACGTAACACAAAGAGAAACTACCTAATTCTATCAAACTTATAAATTTTTCTGAAATCGAAGTGTTATTTTGTCTTCTGCAGCGCTATATTTTGATGCACCCTGTATATATATTTTCGATGTCAGAACAAAGTATGTTGTTTTCATATTCTACACATCAGGATATGTACGAAAAGCACAAATTAGCAGAATAAAAATAAAATAATGAAGTTAGAAACATATATTCTACATGAACGACTTTAACCCTTACCTTTTCAATGAGATCACATGACGCACACCTTCTGTCAAAAATTGATTCCAATTACCACGGAGCTATTCAATTTTGTTTTAATTTTCTTATTTCACGTAAAAATGTTGGCTGGCAACCGCCTAACAATATATTATATGTCATTATGTGCATATTGAATTGTTACTAATTGTCGTGTATTATAATCTATTTTGGTCTATATCTTAAGAACCATTTAACATATTTTCACGAAATAAAGCTCAAACTCGAGTACCAGCACTTCTCTCATAGCGGTCGCAAACCCGGGTCCCTATGGCTGAAACAAAGTACCTTATTCTCTACCATGTTTGTTACTACTTTATTCTTTTTTTCAAAATAACGCATATTTCACTGCATTTCCCTACACTGACACACCACTAGGTTGCTTGCATATGACACCCGAGGATCACATATGTGTATTTTTACGTAACACAAAGAGAAACTACCTAATTCTATCAAACTTATATATTTTTCTGAAATCGAAGTGTTATTTTGTCTTCTGCAGCGCTATATTTTGATGCACCCTGTATATATATTTTCGATGTCAGAACAAAATATGTTGTTTTCATATTCTACACATCAGGATATGTACGAAAAGCACAAATTAGCAGAATAAAAATAAAATAATGAAGTTAGAAACATATATTCTACATGAACGACTTTAACCCTTACCTTTTCAATGAGATCACATGACGCACACCTTCTGTCAAAAATTGATTCCAATTACCACAGAGCTATTCATTTTTTTTTTCTAATTTTCTTATTTCACGTAAAAATGTTGGCTGGCAACCGTCTAACAATATATTATATGTCATTATGTGCATATTGAATTGTTACTAATTGTCGTGTATTATAATCTATTTTGGTCTATATCTTAAGAACCATTTAACATATTTTCACGAAATAAAGCTCAAACTCGAGTACCAGCACTTCTCTCATAGCGGTCTCAAACCCGGGTCCCTATGGTTGAAAAAAAGTACCTTATCCTGTACCATGTTTGTTACTACTTTATTCTTTTTTTTTTTAAATAACGCATATTTCACTGCATTTCCCTACACTGACACACCACTAGGTTGCTTGCATATGACACCCGAGGATCACATATGCGTATTTTTACGTAACACAAAGAGAAACTACCTAATTCTATCAAACTTATAATTTTTTCTGAAATCGAAGTGTTATTTTGTCTTCTGCAGCGCTATATTTTGATGCACCCTGTATATATATTTTCGATGTCAGAACAAAGTATGTTGTTTTCATATTCTACACATCAGGATATGTACGAAAAGCACAAATTAGCAGAATAAAAATAAAATAATGAAGTTAGAAACATATATTCTACATGAACGACTTTAACCCTTACCTTTTCAATGAGATCACATGACGCACACCTTCTGTCAAAAATTGATTCCAATTACCACGGAGCTATTCAATTTTGTTTTAATTTTCTTATTTCACGTAAAAATGTTGGCTGGCAACCGCCTAACAATATATTATATGTCATTATGTGCATATTGAATTGTTACTAATTGTCGTGTATTATAATCTATTTTGGTCTATATCTTAAGAACCATTTAACATATTTTCACGAAATAAAGCTCAAACTCGAGTACCAGCACTTCTCTCATAGCGGTCGCAAACCCGGGTCCCTATGGCTGAAACAAAGTACCTTATTCTCTACCATGTTTGTTACTACTTATTCTTTTTTTCAAAATAACGCATATTTCACTGCATTTACCCACACTGACACACCACTAGGTTGCTTGCATATGACACCCGAGGATCACATATGCGCATTTTTACGTAACACAAAGAGAAACTACCTAATTCTATCATACTTATAAATTTTTCTGAAATCGAAGTGTTATTTTGTCTTCTGCAGCGCTATATTTTGATGCACCCTGTATATATATTTTCGATGTCAGAACAAAGTATGTTGTTTTCATATTCTACACATCAGGATATGTACGAAAAGCACAAATTAGCAGAATAAAAATAAAATAATGAAGTTAGAAACATATATTCTACATGAACGACTTTAACCCTTACCTTTTCAATGAGATCACATGACGCACACCTTCTGTCAAAAATTGATTCCAATTACCACGGAGCTATTCAATTTTGTTTTAATTTTCTTATTTCACGTAAAAATGTTGGCTGGCAACCGCCTAACAATATATTATATGTCATTATGTGCATATTGAATTGTTACTAATTGTCGTGTATTATAATCTATTTTGGTCTATATCTTAAGAACCATTTAACATATTTTCACGAAATAAAGCTCAAACTCGAGTACCAGCACTTCTCTCATAGCGGTGACAACCCGGGTCCCTATGGCTGAAACAAAGTACCTTATTCTCTACCATGTTTGTTACTACTTTATTCTTTTTTTCAAAATAGCGCATATTTCACTGCATTTCCCTACAGTGACACACCACTAGGTTGCTTGCATATGACACACGAGGATCACATATGTGTATTTTTACGTAACACAAAGAGAAACTACCTAATTCTATCAAACTTATATATTTTTCTGAAATCGAAGTGTTATTTTGTCTTCTGCAGCGCTATATTTTGATGCACCCTGTATATATATTTTCGATGTCAGAACAAAATATGTTGTTTTCATATTCTACACATCAGGATATGTACGAAAAGCACAAATTAGCAGAATAAAAATAAAATAATGAAGTTAGAAACATATATTCTACATGAACGACTTTAACCCTTACCTTTTCAATGAGATCACATGACGCACACCTTCTGTCAAAAATTGATTCCAATTACCACAGAGCTATTCAATTTTTTTTTAATTTTCTTATTTCACGTAAAAATGTTGGCTGGCAACCGTCTAACAATATATTATATGTCATTATGTGCATATTGAATTGTTACTAATTGTCGTGTATTATAATCTATTTTGGTCTATATCTTAAGAACCATTTAACATATTTTCACGAAATAAAGCTCAAACTCGAGTACCAGCACTTCTCTCATAGCGGTCGCAAACTTGGGTCCCTATGGCTGAAACAAAGTACCTTATTCTCTACCATGTTTGTTACTACTTTATTCTTTTTTTCAAAATAACGCATATTTCACTGCATTTCCCTACACTGACACACCACTAGGTTGCTTGCATATGACACCCGAGGATCACATATGCGTATTTTTACGTAACACAAAGAGAAACTACCTAATTCTATCAAACTTATAAATTTTTCTGAAATCGAAGTGTTATTTTGTCTTCTGCAGCGCTATATTTTGATGCACCCTGTATATATATTTTCGATGTCAGAACAAAGTATGTTGTTTTCATATTCTACACATCAGGATATGTACGAAAAGCACAAATTAGCAGAATAAAAATAAAATAATGAAGTTAGAAACATATATTCTGCATGAACGACTTTAACCCTTACCTTTTCAATGAGATCACATGACGCACACCTTCTGTCAAAAATTGATTCCAATTACCACGGAGCTATTCAATTTTGTTTTAATTTTCTTATTTCACGTAAAAATGTTGGCTGGCAACCGCCTAACAATATATTATATGTCATTATGTGCATATTGAATTGTTACTAATTGTCGTGTATTATAATCTATTTTGGTCTATATCTTATAAACCATTTAACATATTTTCATGAAATAAAGCTCAAACTCGAGTACCAGCACTTCTCTCATAGCGGTCGCAAACCCGGGTCCCTATGGCTGAAACAAAGTACCTTATTCTCTACCATGTTTGTTACTACTTATTCTTTTTTTCAAAATAACGCATATTTCACTGCATTTACCCACACTGACACACCACTAGGTTGCTTGCATATGACACCCGAGGATCACATATGCGCATTTTTACGTAACACAAAGAGAAACTACCTAATTCTATCATACTTATAAATTTTTCTGAAATCGAAGTGTTATTTTGTCTTCTGCAGCGCTATATTTTGATGCACCCTGTATATATATTTTCGATGTCAGAACAAAGTATGTTGTTTTCATATTCTACACATCAGGATATGTACGAAAAGCACAAATTAGCAGAATAAAAATAAAATAATGAAGTTAGAAACATATATTCTACATGAACGACTTTAACCCTTACCTTTTCAATGAGATCACATGACGCACACCTTCTGTCAAAAATTGATTCCAATTACCACGGAGCTATTCAATTTTGTTTTAATTTTCTTATTTCACGTAAAAATGTTGGCTGGCAACCGCCTAACAATATATTATATGTCATTATGTGCATATTGAATTGTTACTAATTGTCGTGTATTATAATCTATTTTGGTCTATATCTTAAGAACCATTTAACATATTTTCACGAAATAAAGCTCAAACTCGAGTACCAGCACTTCTCTCATAGCGGTGACAACCCGGGTCCCTATGGCTGAAACAAAGTACCTTATTCTCTACCATGTTTGTTACTACTTTATTCTTTTTTTCAAAATAACGCATATTTCACTGCATTTCCCTACAGTGACACACCACTAGGTTGCTTGCATATGACACACGAGGATCACATATGTGTATTTTTACGTAACACAAAGAGAAACTACCTAATTCTATCAAACTTATATATTTTTCTGAAATCGAAGTGTTATTTTGTCTTCTGCAGCGCTATATTTTGATGCACCCTGTATATATATTTTCGATGTCAGAACAAAATATGTTGTTTTCATATTCTACACATCAGGATATGTACGAAAAGCACAAATTAGCAGAATAAAAATAAAATAATGAAGTTAGAAACATATATTCTACATGAACGACTTTAACCCTTACCTTTTCAATGAGATCACATGACGCACACCTTCTGTCAAAAATTGATTCCAATTACCACAGAGCTATTCAATTTTTTTTTAATTTTCTTATTTCACGTAAAAATGTTGGCTGGCAACCGTCTAACAATATATTATATGTCATTATGTGCATATTGAATTGTTACTAATTGTCGTGTATTATAATCTATTTTGGTCTATATCTTAAGAACCATTTAACATATTTTCACGAAATAAAGCTCAAACTCGAGTACCAGCACTTCTCTCATAGCGTTCGCAAACTTGGGTCCCTATGGCTGAAACAAAGTACCTTATTCTCTACCATGTTTGTTACTACTTTATTCTTTTTTTCAAAATAACGCATATTTCACTGCATTTCCCTACACTGACACACCACTAGGTTGCTTGCATATGACACCCGAGGATCACATATGCGTATTTTTACGTAACACAAAGAGAAACTACCTAATTCTATCAAACTTATAAATTTTTCTGAAATCGAAGTGTTATTTTGTCTTCTGCAGCGCTATATTTTGATGCACCCTGTATATATATTTTCGATGTCAGAACAAAGTATGTTGTTTTCATATTCTACACATCAGGATATGTACGAAAAGCACAAATTAGCAGAATAAAAATAAAATAATGAAGTTAGAAACATATATTCTACATGAACGACTTTAACCCTTACCTTTTCAATGAGATCACATGACGCACACCTTCTGTCAAAAATTGATTCCAATTACCACGGAGCTATTCAATTTTGTTTTAATTTTCTTATTTCACGTAAAAATGTTGGCTGGCAACCGCCTAACAATATATTATATGTCATTATGTGCATATTGAATTGTTACTAATTGTCGTGTATTATAATCTATTTTGGTCTATATCTTAAGAACCATTTAACATATTTTCACGAAATAAAGCTCAAACTCGAGTACCAGCACTTCTCTCATAGCGGTCGCAAACCCGGGTCCCTATGGCTGAAACAAAGTACCTTATTCTCTACCATGTTTGTTACTACTTTATTCTTTTTTTCAAAATAACGCATATTTCACTGCATTTCCCTACACTGACACACCACTAGGTTGCTTGCATATGACACCCGAGGATCACATATGTGTATTTTTACGTAACACAAAGAGAAACTACCTAATTCTATCAAACTTATATATTTTTCTGAAATCGAAGTGTTATTTTGTCTTCTGCAGCGCTATATTTTGATGCACCCTGTATATATATTTTCGATGTCAGAACAAAATATGTTGTTTTCATATTCTACACATCAGGATATGTACGAAAAGCACAAATTAGCAGAATAAAAATAAAATAATGAAGTTAGAAACATATATTCTACATGAACGACTTTAACCCTTACCTTTTCAATGAGATCACATGACGCACACCTTCTGTCAAAAATTGATTCCAATTACCACAGAGCTATTCAATTTTTTTTTCTAATTTTCTTATTTCACGTAAAAATGTTAGCTGGCAACCGTCTAACAATATATTATATGTCATTATGTGCATATTGAATTGTTACTAATTGTCGTGTATTATAATCTATTTTGGTCTATATCTTAAGAACCATTTAACATATTTTCACGAAATAAAGCTCAAACTCGAGTACCAGCACTTCTCTCATAGCGGTCTCAAACCCGGGTCCCTATGGTTGAAAAAAAGTACCTTATCCTGTACCATGTTTGTTACTACTTTATTCTTTTTTTTTTAAATAACGCATATTTCACTGCATTTCCCTACACTGACACACCACTAGGTTGCTTGCATATGACACCCGAGGATCACATATGCGTATTTTTACGTAACACAAAGAGAAACTACCTAATTCTATCAAACTTATAATTTTTTTCTGAAATCGAAGTGTTATTTTGTCTTCTGCAGCGCTATATTTTGATGCACCCTGTATATATATTTTCGATGTCAGAACAAAGTATGTTGTTTTCATATTCTACACATCAGGATATGTACGAAAAGCACAAATTAGCAGAATAAAAATAAAATAATGAAGTTAGAAACATATATTCTACATGAACGACTTTAACCCTTACCTTTTCAATGAGATCACATGACGCACACCTTCTGTCAAAAATTGATTCCAATTACCACAGAGCTATTCAATTTTTTTTTAATTTTCTTATTTCACGTAAAAATGTTGGCTGGCAACCGTCTAACAATATATTATATGTCATTATGTGCATATTGAATTGTTACTAATTGTCGTGTATTATAATCTATTTTGGTCTATATCTTAAGAACCATTTAACATATTTTCACGAAATAAAGCTCAAACTCGAGTACCAGCACTTCTCTCATAGCGGTCGCAAACCCGGGTCCCTATGGCTGAAACAAAGTACCTTATTCTCTACCATGTTTGTTACTACTTTATTCTTTTTTTCAAAATAACGCATATTTCACTGCATTTCCCTACACTGACACACCACTAGGTTGCTTGCATATGACACCCGAGGATCACATATGCGTATTTTTACGTAACACAAAGAGAAACTACCTAATTCTATCAAACTTATAAATTTTTCTGAAATCGAAGTGTTATTTTGTCTTCTGCAGCGCTATATTTTGATGCACCCTGTATATATATTTTTGATGTCAGAACAAAGTATGTTTTTTTCATATTCTACACATCAGGATATGTACGAAAAGCACAAATTAGCAGAATAAAAATAAAATAATGAAGTTAGAAACATATATTCTACATGAACGACTTTAACCCTTACCTTTTCAATGAGATCACATGACGCACACCTTCTGTCAAAAATTGATTCCAATTACCACGGAGCTATTCAATTTTGTTTTAATTTTCTTATTTCACGTAAAAATGTTGGCTGGCAACCGCCTAACAATATATTATATGTCATTATGTGCATATTGAATTGTTACTAATTGTCGTGTATTATAATCTATTTTGGTCTATATCTTAAGAACCATTTAACATATTTTCACGAAATAAAGCTCAAACTCGAGTACCAGCACTTCTCTCATAGCGGTCGCAAACCCGGGTCCCTATGGCTGAAACAAAGTACCTTATTCTCTACCATGTTTGTTACTACTTTATTCTTTTTTTCAAAATAACGCATATTTCACTGCATTTCCCTACACTGACACACCACTAGGTTGCTTGCATATGACACCCGAGGATCACATATGTGTATTTTTACGTAACACAAAGAGAAACTACCTAATTCTATCAAACTTATATATTTTTCTGAAATCGAAGTGTTATTTTGTCTTCTGCAGCGCTATATTTTGATGCACCCTGTATATATATTTTCGATGTCAGAACAAAGTATGTTGTTTTCATATTCTACACATCAGGATATGTACGAAAAGCACAAATTAGCAGAATAAAAATAAAATAATGAAGTTAGAAACATATATTCTACATGAACGACTTTAACCCTTACCTTTTCAATGAGATCACATGACGCACACCTTCTGTCAAAAATTGATTCGAATTACCACGGACCTATTCAATTTTGTTTTAATTTTCTTATTTCACGTAAAAATGTTGGCTGGCAACCGCCTAACAATATATTATATGTCATTATGTGCATATTGAATTGTTACTAATTGTCGTGTATTATAATCTGTTTTGGTCTATATCCTAAGAACCATTTAACATATTTTCACGAAATAAAGCTCAAACTCGAGTACCAGCACTTCTCTCATAGAGGTCGTAAACCCGGGTCCCTACGGCTGAAAAAGGTACCTTATCCTGTACCATGTTTTTTACTACTTTATTCTTTTTTTCAAAATAACGCATATTTCACTGCATTTCCCTACAGTGACACACCACTAGGTTGCTTGCATATGACACCCGAGGATCACATATGTGTATTTTTACGTAACACAAAGAGAAACTACCTAATTCTATCAAACTTATATATTTTTCTGAAATCGAAGTGTTATTTTGTCTTCTGCAGCGGTATATTTTGATGCACCCTGTATATATATTTTCGATGTCAGAACAAAGTATGTTGTTTTCATATTCTACACATCAGGATATGTACGAAAAGCACAAATTAGCAGAATAAAAATAAAATAATGAAGTTAGAAACATATATTCTACATGAACGACTTTAACCCTTACCTTTTCAATGAGATCACATGACGCACACCTTCTGTCAAAAATTGATTCCAATTACCACGGAGCTATTCAATTTTGTTTTAATTTTCTTATTTCACGTAAAAATGTTGGCTGGCAACCGCCTAACAATATATTATATGTCATTATGTGCATATTGAATTGTTACTAATTGTCGTGTATTATAATCTATTTTGGTCTATATCTTAAGAACCATTTAACATATTTTCACGAAATAAAGCTCAAACTCGAGTACCAGCACTTCTCTCATAGCGGTCGCAAACCCGGGTCCCTATGGCTGAAACAAAGTACCTTATTCTCTACCATGTTTGTTACTACTTTATTCTTTTTTTCAAAATAACGCATATTTCACTGCATTTCCCTACAGTGACACACCACTAGGTTGCTTGCATATGACACCCGAGGATCACATATGTGTATTTTTACGTAACACAAAGAGAAACTACCTAATTCTATCAAACTTATAAATTTTTCTGAAATCGAAGTGTTAATTTGGCTTCTGCAGCGCTATATTTTGATGCACCCTGTATATATATTTTCGATGTCAGAACAAAGTATGTTGTTTTCATATTCTACACATCAGGATATGTACGAAAAGCACAAATTAGCAGAATAAAAATAAAATAATGAAGTTAGAAACATATATTCTACATGAACGACTTTAACCCTTACCTTTTCAATGAGATCACATGACGCACACCTTCTGTCAAAAATTGATTCCAATTACCACAGAGCTATTCAATTTTTTTTTAATTTTCTTATTTCACGTAAAAATGTTGGCTGGCAACCGCCTAACAATATATTATATGTCATTATGTGCATATTGAATTGTTACTAATTGTCGTGTATTATAATCTGTTTTGGTCTATATCCTAAGAACCATTTAACATATTTTCACGAAATAAAGCTCAAACTCGAGTACCAGCACTTCTCTCATAGAGGTCGTAAACCCGGGTCCCTACGGCTGAAAAAGGTACCTTATCCTGTACCATGTTTTTTACTACTTTATTCTTTTTTTCAAAATAACGCATATTTCACTGCATTTCCCTACAGTGACACACCACTAGGTTGCTTGCATATGACACCCGAGGATCACATATGTGTATTTTTACGTAACACAAAGAGAAACTACCTAATTCTATCAAACTTATATATTTTTCTGAAATCGAAGTGTTATTTTGTCTTCTGCAGCGCTATATTTTGATGCACCCTGTATATATATTTTCGATGTCAGAACAAAATATGTTGTTTTCATATTCTACACATCAGGATATGTACGAAAAGCACAAATTAGCAGAATAAAAATAAAATAATGAAGTTAGAAACATATATTCTACATGAACGACTTTAACCCTTACCTTTTCAATGAGATCACATGACGCACACCTTCTGTCAAAAATTGATTCCAATTACCACAGAGCTATTCAATTTTTTTTTAATTTTCTTATTTCACGTAAAAATGTTGGCTGGCAACCGTCTAACAATATATTATATGTCATTATGTGCATATTGAATTGTTACTAATTGTCGTGTATTATAATCTATTTTGGTCTATATCTTAAGAACCATTTAACATATTTTCACGAAATAAATCTCAAACTCGAGTACCAGCAGTTCTCTCATAGCGGTCGCAAACTTGGGTCCCTATGGCTGAAACAAAGTACCTTATTCTCTACCATGTTTGTTACTACTTTATTCATTTTTTCAAAATAACGCATATTTCACTGCATTTCCCTACACTGACACACCACTAGGTTGCTTGCATATGACACCCGAGGATCACATATGCGTATTTTTACGTAACACAAAGAGAAACTACCTAATTCTATCAAACTTATAAATTTTTCTGAAATCGAAGTGTTATTTTGTCTTCTGCAGCGCTATATTTTGATGCACCCTGTATATATATTTTCGATGTCAGAACAAAGTATGTTGTTTTCATATTCTACATATCAGGATATGTACGAAAAGCACAAATTAGCAGAATAAAAATAAAATAATGAAGTTAGAAACATATATTCTACATGAACGACTTTAACCCTTACCTTTTCAATGAGATCACATGACGCACACCTTCTGTCAAAAATTGATTCCAATTACCACAGAGCTATTCAATTTTTTTTTAATTTTCTTATTTCACGTAAAAATGTTGGCTGGCAACCGTCTAACAATATATTATATGTCATTATGTGCATATTGAATTGTTACTAATTGTCGTGTATTATAATCTATTTTGGTCTATATCTTAAGAACCATTTAACATATTTTCACGAAATAAATCTCAAACTCGAGTACCAGCACTTCTCTCATAGCGGTCGCAAACTTGGGTCCCTATGGCTGAAACAAAGTACCTTATTCTCTACCATGTTTGTTACTACTTTATTCATTTTTTCAAAATAACGCATATTTCACTGCATTTCCCTACACTGACACACCACTAGGTTGCTTGCATATGACACCCGAGGATCACATATGCGTATTTTTACGTAACACAAAGAGAAACTACCTAATTCTATCAAACTTATAAATTTTTCTGAAATCGAAGTGTTATTTTGTCTTCTGCAGCGGTATATTTTGATGCACCCTGTATATATATTTTCGATGTCAGAACAAAGTATGTTGTTTTCATATTCTACACATCAGGATATGTACGAAAAGCACAAATTAGCAGAATAAAAATAAAATAATGAAGTTAGAAACATATATTCTACATGAACGACTTTAACCCTTACCTTTTCAATGAGATCACATGACGCACACCTTCTGTCAAAAATTGATTCCAATTACCACGGAGCTATTCAATTTTGTTTTAATTTTCTTATTTCACGTAAAAATGTTGGCTGGCAACCGCCTAACAATATATTATATGTCATTATGTGCATATTGAATTGTTACTAATTGTCGTGTATTATAATCTATTTTGGTCTATATCTTAAGAACCATTTAACATATTTTCACGAAATAAAGCTCAAACTCGAGTACCAGCACTTCTCTCATAGGGGTCGCAAACCCGGGTCCCTATGGCTGAAACAAAGTACCTTATTCTCTACCATGTTTGTTACTACTTTATTCTTTTTTTCAAAATAACGCATATTTCACTGCATTTCCCTACACTGACACACCACTAGGTTGCTTGCATATGACACACGAGGATCACATATGTGTATTTTTACGTAACACAAAGAGAAACTACCTAATTCTATCAAACTTATATATTTTTCTGAAATCGAAGTGTTATTTTGTCTTCTGCAGCGCTATATTTTGATGCACCCTGTATATATATTTTCGATGTCAGAACAAAGTATGTTGTTTTCATATTCTACACATCAGGATATGTACGAAAAGCACAAATTAGCAGAATAAAAATAAAATAATGAAGTTAGAAACATATATTCTACATGAACGACTTTAACCCTTACCTTTTCAATGAGATCACATGACGCACACCTTCTGTCAAAAATTGATTCCAATTACCACGGAGCTATTCAATTTTGTTTTAATTTTCTTATTTCACGTAAAAATGTTGGCTGGCAACCGCCTAACAATATATTATATGTCATTATGTGCATATTGAATTGTTACTAATTGTCGTGTATTATAATCTATTTTGGTCTATATCTTAAGAACCATTTAACATATTTTCACGAAATAAAGCTCAAACTCGAGTACCAGCACTTCTCTCATAGCGGTCGCAAACCCGGGTCCCTATGGCTGAAACAAAGTACCTTATTCTCTACCATGTTTGTTACTACTTTATTCTTTTTTTCAAAATAACGCATATTTCACTGCATTTCCCTACAGTGACACACCACTAGGTTGCTTGCATATGACACCCGAGGATCACATATGTGTATTTTTACGTAACACAAAGAGAAACTACCTAATTCTATCAAACTTATAAATTTTTCTGAAATCGAAGTGTTATTTTGTCTTCTGCAGCGCTATATTTTGATGCACCCTGTATATATATTTTCGATGTCAGAACAAAGTATGTTGTTTTCATATTCTACACATCAGGATATGTACGAAAAGCACAAATTAGCAGAATAAAAATAAAATAATGAAGTTAGAAACATATATTCTACATGAACGACTTTAACCCTTACCTTTTCAATGAGATCACATGACGCACACCTTCTGTCAAAAATTGATTCCAATTACCACAGAGCTATTCAATTTTTTTTTAATTTTCTTATTTCACGTAAAAATGTTGGCTGGCAACCGCCTAACAATATATTATATGTCATTATGTGCATATTGAATTGTTACTAATTGTCGTGTATTATAATCTGTTTTGGTCTATATCCTAAGAACCATTTAACATATTTTCACGAAATAAAGCTCAAACTCGAGTACCAGCACTTCTCTCATAGAGGTCGTAAACCCGGGTCCCTACGGCTGAAAAAGGTACCTTATCCTGTACCATGTTTTTTACTACTTTATTCTTTTTTTCAAAATAACGCATATTTCACTGCATTTCCCTACAGTGACACACCACTAGGTTGCTTGCATATGACACCCGAGGATCACATATGTGTATTTTTACGTAACACAAAGAGAAACTACCTAATTCTATCAAACTTATATATTTTTCTGAAATCGAAGTGTTATTTTGTCTTCTGCAGCGCTATATTTTGATGCACCCTGTATATATATTTTCGATGTCAGAACAAAATATGTTGTTTTCATATTCTACACATCAGGATATGTACGAAAAGCACAAATTAGCAGAATAAAAATAAAATAATGAAGTTAGAAACATATATTCTACATGAACGACTTTAACCCTTACCTTTTCAATGAGATCACATGACGCACACCTTCTGTCAAAAATTGATTCCAATTACCACAGAGCTATTCAATTTTTTTTTAATTTTCTTATTTCACGTAAAAATGTTGGCTGGCAACCGTCTAACAATATATTATATGTCATTATGTGCATATTGAATTGTTACTAATTGTCGTGTATTATAATCTATTTTGGTCTATATCTTAAGAACCATTTAACATATTTTCACGAAATAAATCTCAAACTCGAGTACCAGCAGTTCTCTCATAGCGGTCGCAAACTTGGGTCCCTATGGCTGAAACAAAGTACCTTATTCTCTACCATGTTTGTTACTACTTTATTCATTTTTTCAAAATAACGCATATTTCACTGCATTTCCCTACACTGACACACCACTAGGTTGCTTGCATATGACACCCGAGGATCACATATGCGTATTTTTACGTAACACAAAGAGAAACTACCTAATTCTATCAAACTTATAAATTTTTCTGAAATCGAAGTGTTATTTTGTCTTCTGCAGCGCTATATTTTGATGCACCCTGTATATATATTTTCGATGTCAGAACAAAGTATGTTGTTTTCATATTCTACATATCAGGATATGTACGAAAAGCACAAATTAGCAGAATAAAAATAAAATAATGAAGTTAGAAACATATATTCTACATGAACGACTTTAACCCTTACCTTTTCAATGAGATCACATGACGCACACCTTCTGTCAAAAATTGATTCCAATTACCACAGAGCTATTCAATTTTTTTTTAATTTTCTTATTTCACGTAAAAATGTTGGCTGGCAACCGTCTAACAATATATTATATGTCATTATGTGCATATTGAATTGTTACTAATTGTCGTGTATTATAATCTATTTTGGTCTATATCTTAAGAACCATTTAACATATTTTCACGAAATAAATCTCAAACTCGAGTACCAGCACTTCTCTCATAGCGGTCGCAAACTTGGGTCCCTATGGCTGAAACAAAGTACCTTATTCTCTACCATGTTTGTTACTACTTTATTCATTTTTTCAAAATAACGCATATTTCACTGCATTTCCCTACACTGACACACCACTAGGTTGCTTGCATATGACACCCGAGGATCACATATGCGTATTTTTACGTAACACAAAGAGAAACTACCTAATTCTATCAAACTTATAAATTTTTCTGAAATCGAAGTGTTATTTTGTCTTCTGCAGCGGTATATTTTGATGCACCCTGTATATATATTTTCGATGTCAGAACAAAGTATGTTGTTTTCATATTCTACACATCAGGATATGTACGAAAAGCACAAATTAGCAGAATAAAAATAAAATAATGAAGTTAGAAACATATATTCTACATGAACGACTTTAACCCTTACCTTTTCAATGAGATCACATGACGCACACCTTCTGTCAAAAATTGATTCCAATTACCACGGAGCTATTCAATTTTGTTTTAATTTTCTTATTTCACGTAAAAATGTTGGCTGGCAACCGCCTAACAATATATTATATGTCATTATGTGCATATTGAATTGTTACTAATTGTCGTGTATTATAATCTATTTTGGTCTATATCTTAAGAACCATTTAACATATTTTCACGAAATAAAGCTCAAACTCGAGTACCAGCACTTCTCTCATAGGGGTCGCAAACCCGGGTCCCTATGGCTGAAACAAAGTACCTTATTCTCTACCATGTTTGTTACTACTTTATTCTTTTTTTCAAAATAACGCATATTTCACTGCATTTCCCTACACTGACACACCACTAGGTTGCTTGCATATGACACCCGAGGATCACATATGTGTATTTTTACGTAACACAAAGAGAAACTACCTAATTCTATCAAACTTATATATTTTTCTGAAATCGAAGTGTTATTTTGTCTTCTGCAGCGCTATATTTTGATGCACCCTGTATATATATTTTCGATGTCAGAACAAAATATGTTGTTTTCATATTCTACACATCAGGATATGTACGAAAAGCACAAATTAGCAGAATAAAAATAAAATAATGAAGTTAGAAACATATATTCTACATGAACGACTTTAACCCTTACCTTTTCAATGAGATCACATGACGCACACCTTCTGTCAAAAATTGATTCCAATTACCACAGAGCTATTCAATTTTTTTTCTAATTTTCTTATTTCACGTAAAAATGTTGGCTGGCAACCGTCTAACAATATATTATATGTCATTATGTGCATATTGAATTGTTACTAATTGTCGTGTATTATAATCTATTTTGGTCTATATCTTAAGAACCATTTAACATATTTTCACGAAATAAAGCTCAAACTCGAGTACCAGCACTTCTCTCATAGCGGTCTCAAACCCGGGTCCCTATGGTTGAAAAAAAGTACCTTATCCTGTACCATGTTTGTTACTACTTTATTCTTTTTTTTTTTAAATAACGCTTATTTCACTGCATTTCCCTACACTGACACACCACTAGGTTGCTTGCATATGACACCCGAGGATCACATATGCGTATTTTTACGTAACACAAAGAGAAACTACCTAATTCTATCAAACTTACAATTTTTTCTGAAATCGAAGTGTTATTTTGTCTTCTGCAGCGCTATATTTTGATGCACCCTGTATATATATTTTCGATGTCAGAACAAAGTATGTTGTTTTCATATTCTACACATCAGGATATGTACGAAAAGCACAAATTAGCAGAATAAAAATAAAATAATGAAGTTAGAAACATATATTCTACATGAACGACTTTAACCCTTACCTTTTCAATGAGATCACATGACGCACACCTTCTGTCATAAATTGATTCCAATTACCACAGAGCTATTCAATTTTTTTTTTTTAATTTTCTTATTTCACGTAAAAATGTTGGCTGGCAACCGTCTAACAATATATTATATGTCATTATGTGCATATTGAATTGTTACTAATTGTCGTGTATTATAATCTATTTTGGTCTATATCTTAAGAACCATTTAACATATTTTCACGAAATAAAGCTCAAACTCGAGTACCAGCACTTCTCTCATAGCGGTCGCAAACCCGGGTCCCTATGGCTGAAACAAAGTACCTTATTCTCTACCATGTTTGTTACTACTTTATTCTTTTTTTTTTAAATAACGCATATTTCACTGCATTTCCCTACACTGACACACCACTAGGTTGCTTGCATATGACACCCGAGGATCACATATGCGTATTTTTACGTAACACAAAGAGAAACTACCTAATTCTATCAAACTTATAATTTTTTCTGAAATCGAAGTGTTATTTTGTCTTCTGCAGCGCTATATTTTGATGCACCCTGTATATATATTTTCGATGTCAGAACAAAGTATGTTGTTTTCATATTCTACACATCAGGATATGTACGAAAAGCACAAATTAGCAGAATAAAAATAAAATAATGAAGTTAGAAACATATATTCTACATGAACGACTTTAACCCTTACCTTTTCAATGAGATCACATGACGCACACCTTCTGTCAAAAATTGATTCCAATTACCACAGAGCTATTCAATTTTTTTTTTTAATTTTCTTATTTCACGTAAAAATGTTGGCTGGCAACCGTCTAACAATATATTATATGTCATTATGTGCATATTGAATTGTTACTAATTGTCGTGTATTATAATCTATTTTGGTCTATATCTTAAGAACCATTTAACATATTTTCACGAAATAAAGCTCAAACTCGAGTACCAGCACTTCTCTCATAGCGGTCGCAAACCCGGGTCCCTATGGCTGAAACAAAGTACCTTATTCTCTACCATGTTTGTTACTACTTATTCTTTTTTTCAAAATAACGCATATTTCACTGCATTTACCCACACTGACACACCACTAGGTTGCTTGCATATGACACCCGAGGATCACATATGCGCATTTTTACGTAACACAAAGAGAAACTACCTAATTCTATCATACTTATAAATTTTTCTGAAATCGAAGTGTTATTTTGTCTTCTGCAGCGCTATATTTTGATGCACCCTGTATATATATTTTCGATGTCAGAACAAAGTATGTTGTTTTCATATTCTACACATCAGGATATGTACGAAAAGCACAAATTAGCAGAATAAAAATAAAATAATGAAGTTAGAAACATATATTCTACATGAACGACTTTAACCGTTACCTTTTCAATGAGATCACATGACGCACACCTTCTGTCAAAAATTGATTCCAATTACCACGGAGCTATTCAATTTTGTTTTAATTTTCTTATTTCACGTAAAAATGTTGGCTGGCAACCGCCTAACAATATATTATATGTCATTATGTGCATATTGAATTGTTACTAATTGTCGTGTATTATAATCTATTTTGGTCTATATCTTAAGAACCATTTAACATATTTTCACGAAATAAAGCTCAAACTCGAGTACCAGCACTTCTCTCATAGCGGTCTCAAACCCGGGTCCCTATGGTTGAAAAAAAGTACCTTATCCTGTACCATGTTTGTTACTACTTTATTCTTTTTTTTTTAAATAACGCTTATTTCACTGCATTTCCCTACACTGACACACCACTAGGTTGCTTGCATATGACACCCGAGGATCACATATGCGTATTTTTACGTAACACAAAGAGAAACTACCTAATTCTATCAAACTTATAATTTTTTCTGAAATCGAAGTGTTATTTTGTCTTCTGCAGCGCTATATTTTGATGCACCCTGTATATATATTTTCGATGTCAGAACAAAGTATGTTGTTTTCATATTCTACACATCAGCATATGTACGAAAAGCACAAATTAGCAGAATAAAAATAAAATAATGAAGTTAGAAACATATATTCTACATGAACGACTTTAACCGTTACCTTTTCAATGAGATCACATGACGCACACCTTCTGTCAAAAATTGATTCCAATTACCACAGAGCTATTCAATTTTTTTTTTAATTTTCTTATTTCACGTAAAAATGTTGGCTGGCAACCGTCTAACAATATATTATATGTCATTATGTGCATATTGAATTGTTACTAATTGTCGTGTATTATAATCTATTTTGGTCTATATCTTAAGAACCATTTAACATATTTTCACGAAATAAATCTCAAACTCGAGTACCAGCAGTTCTCTCATAGCGGTCGCAAACTTGGGTCCCTATGGCTGAAACAAAGTACCTTATTCTCTACCATGTTTGTTACTACTTTATTCATTTTTTCAAAATAACGCATATTTCACTGCATTTCCCTACACTGACACACCACTAGGTTGCTTGCATATGACACCCGAGGATCACATATGCGTATTTTTACGTAACACAAAGAGAAACTACCTAATTCTATCAAACTTATAAATTTTTCTGAAATCGAAGTGTTATTTTGTCTTCTGCAGCGCTATATTTTGATGCACCCTGTATATATATTTTCGATGTCAGAACAAAGTATGTTGTTTTCATATTCTACATATCAGGATATGTACGAAAAGCACAAATTAGCAGAATAAAAATAAAATAATGAAGTTAGAAACATATATTCTACATGAACGACTTTAACCCTTACCTTTTCAATGAGATCACATGACGCACACCTTCTGTCAAAAATTGATTCCAATTACCACAGAGCTATTCAATTTTTTTTTAATTTTCTTATTTCACGTAAAAATGTTGGCTGGCAACCGTCTAACAATATATTATATGTCATTATGTGCATATTGAATTGTTACTAATTGTCGTGTATTATAATCTATTTTGGTCTATATCTTAAGAACCATTTAACATATTTTCACGAAATAAATCTCAAACTCGAGTACCAGCACTTCTCTCATAGCGGTCGCAAACTTGGGTCCCTATGGCTGAAACAAAGTACCTTATTCTCTACCATGTTTGTTACTACTTTATTCATTTTTTCAAAATAACGCATATTTCACTGCATTTCCCTACACTGACACACCACTAGGTTGCTTGCATATGACACCCGAGGATCACATATGCGTATTTTTACGTAACACAAAGAGAAACTACCTAATTCTATCAAACTTATAAATTTTTCTGAAATCGAAGTGTTATTTTGTCTTCTGCAGCGGTATATTTTGATGCACCCTGTATATATATTTTCGATGTCAGAACAAAGTATGTTGTTTTCATATTCTACACATCAGGATATGTACGAAAAGCACAAATTAGCAGAATAAAAATAAAATAATGAAGTTAGAAACATATATTCTACATGAACGACTTTAACCCTTACCTTTTCAATGAGATCACATGACGCACACCTTCTGTCAAAAATTGATTCCAATTACCACGGAGCTATTCAATTTTGTTTTAATTTTCTTATTTCACGTAAAAATGTTGGCTGGCAACCGCCTAACAATATATTATATGTCATTATGTGCATATTGAATTGTTACTAATTGTCGTGTATTATAATCTATTTTGGTCTATATCTTAAGAACCATTTAACATATTTTCACGAAATAAAGCTCAAACTCGAGTACCAGCACTTCTCTCATAGGGGTCGCAAACCCGGGTCCCTATGGCTGAAACAAAGTACCTTATTCTCTACCATGTTTGTTACTACTTTATTCTTTTTTTCAAAATAACGCATATTTCACTGCATTTCCCTACACTGACACACCACTAGGTTGCTTGCATATGACACCCGAGGATCACATATGTGTATTTTTACGTAACACAAAGAGAAACTACCTAATTCTATCAAACTTATATATTTTTCTGAAATCGAAGTGTTATTTTGTCTTCTGCAGCGCTATATTTTGATGCACCCTGTATATATATTTTCGATGTCAGAACAAAGTATGTTGTTTTCATATTCTACACATCAGGATATGTACGAAAAGCACAAATTAGCAGAATAAAAATAAAATAATGAAGTTAGAAACATATATTCTACATGAACGACTTTAACCCTTACCTTTTCAATGAGATCACATGACGCACACCTTCTGTCAAAAATTGATTCCAATTACCACGGAGCTATTCAATTTTGTTTTAATTTTCTTATTTCACGTAAAAATGTTGGCTGGCAACCGCCTAACAATATATTATATGTCATTATGTGCATATTGAATTGTTACTAATTGTCGTGTATTATAATCTATTTTGGTCTATATCTTAAGAACCATTTAACATATTTTCACGAAATAAAGCTCAAACTCGAGTACCAGCACTTCTCTCATAGCGGTCGCAAACCCGGGTCCCTATGGCTGAAACAAAGTACCTTATTCTCTACCATGTTTGTTACTACTTTATTCTTTTTTTCAAAATAACGCATATTTCACTGCATTTCCCTACAGTGACACACCACTAGGTTGCTTGCATATGACACCCGAGGATCACATATGTGTATTTTTACGTAACACAAAGAGAAACTACCTAATTCTATCAAACTTATAAATTTTTCTGAAATCGAAGTGTTATTTTGTCTTCTGCAGCGCTATATTTTGATGCACCCTGTATATATATTTTCGATGTCAGAACAAAGTATGTTGTTTTCATATTCTACACATCAGGATATGTACGAAAAGCACAAATTAGCAGAATAAAAATAAAATAATGAAGTTAGAAACATATATTCTACATGAACGACTTTAACCCTTACCTTTTCAATGAGATCACATGACGCACACCTTCTGTCAAAAATTGATTCCAATTACCACAGAGCTATTCAATTTTTTTTTAATTTTCTTATTTCACGTAAAAATGTTGGCTGGCAACCGCCTAACAATATATTATATGTCATTATGTGCATATTGAATTGTTACTAATTGTCGTGTATTATAATCTGTTTTGGTCTATATCCTAAGAACCATTTAACATATTTTCACGAAATAAAGCTCAAACTCGAGTACCAGCACTTCTCTCATAGAGGTCGTAAACCCGGGTCCCTACGGCTGAAAAAGGTACCTTATCCTGTACCATGTTTTTTACTACTTTATTCTTTTTTTCAAAATAACGCATATTTCACTGCATTTCCCTACAGTGACACACCACTAGGTTGCTTGCATATGACACCCGAGGAT
Organism: Thermobia domestica; assembly: GCF_964235325.1. Classification (NCBI taxonomy): domain Eukaryota; kingdom Metazoa; phylum Arthropoda; class Insecta; order Zygentoma; family Lepismatidae; genus Thermobia; species Thermobia domestica. The sequence goes on from NC_137469.1 coordinate 167,255,090, forward strand.
CACATATGTGTATTTTTACGTAACACAAAGAGAAACTACCTAATTCTATCAAACTTATATATTTTTCTGAAATCGAAGTGTTATTTTGTCTTCTGCAGCGCTATATTTTGATGCACCCTGTATATATATTTTCGATGTCAGAACAAAATATGTTGTTTTCATATTCTACACATCAGGATATGTACGAAAAGCACAAATTAGCAGAATAAAAATAAAATAATGAAGTTAGAAACATATATTCTACATGAACGACTTTAACCCTTACCTTTTCAATGAGATCACATGACGCACACCTTCTGTCAAAAATTGATTCCAATTACCACAGAGCTATTCAATTTTTTTTTAATTTTCTTATTTCACGTAAAAATGTTGGCTGGCAACCGTCTAACAATATATTATATGTCATTATGTGCATATTGAATTGTTACTAATTGTCGTGTATTATAATCTATTTTGGTCTATATCTTAAGAACCATTTAACATATTTTCACGAAATAAATCTCAAACTCGAGTACCAGCAGTTCTCTCATAGCGGTCGCAAACTTGGGTCCCTATGGCTGAAACAAAGTACCTTATTCTCTACCATGTTTGTTACTACTTTATTCATTTTTTCAAAATAACGCATATTTCACTGCATTTCCCTACACTGACACACCACTAGGTTGCTTGCATATGACACCCGAGGATCACATATGCGTATTTTTACGTAACACAAAGAGAAACTACCTAATTCTATCAAACTTATAAATTTTTCTGAAATCGAAGTGTTATTTTGTCTTCTGCAGCGCTATATTTTGATGCACCCTGTATATATATTTTCGATGTCAGAACAAAGTATGTTGTTTTCATATTCTACATATCAGGATATGTACGAAAAGCACAAATTAGCAGAATAAAAATAAAATAATGAAGTTAGAAACATATATTCTACATGAACGACTTTAACCCTTACCTTTTCAATGAGATCACATGACGCACACCTTCTGTCAAAAATTGATTCCAATTACCACAGAGCTATTCAATTTTTTTTTAATTTTCTTATTTCACGTAAAAATGTTGGCTGGCAACCGTCTAACAATATATTATATGTCATTATGTGCATATTGAATTGTTACTAATTGTCGTGTATTATAATCTATTTTGGTCTATATCTTAAGAACCATTTAACATATTTTCACGAAATAAATCTCAAACTCGAGTACCAGCACTTCTCTCATAGCGGTCGCAAACTTGGGTCCCTATGGCTGAAACAAAGTACCTTATTCTCTACCATGTTTGTTACTACTTTATTCATTTTTTCAAAATAACGCATATTTCACTGCATTTCCCTACACTGACACACCACTAGGTTGCTTGCATATGACACCCGAGGATCACATATGCGTATTTTTACGTAACACAAAGAGAAACTACCTAATTCTATCAAACTTATAAATTTTTCTGAAATCGAAGTGTTATTTTGTCTTCTGCAGCGGTATATTTTGATGCACCCTGTATATATATTTTCGATGTCAGAACAAAGTATGTTGTTTTCATATTCTACACATCAGGATATGTACGAAAAGCACAAATTAGCAGAATAAAAATAAAATAATGAAGTTAGAAACATATATTCTACATGAACGACTTTAACCCTTACCTTTTCAATGAGATCACATGACGCACACCTTCTGTCAAAAATTGATTCCAATTACCACGGAGCTATTCAATTTTGTTTTAATTTTCTTATTTCACGTAAAAATGTTGGCTGGCAACCGCCTAACAATATATTATATGTCATTATGTGCATATTGAATTGTTACTAATTGTCGTGTATTATAATCTATTTTGGTCTATATCTTAAGAACCATTTAACATATTTTCACGAAATAAAGCTCAAACTCGAGTACCAGCACTTCTCTCATAGGGGTCGCAAACCCGGGTCCCTATGGCTGAAACAAAGTACCTTATTCTCTACCATGTTTGTTACTACTTTATTCTTTTTTTCAAAATAACGCATATTTCACTGCATTTCCCTACACTGACACACCACTAGGTTGCTTGCATATGACACCCGAGGATCACATATGTGTATTTTTACGTAACACAAAGAGAAACTACCTAATTCTATCAAACTTATATATTTTTCTGAAATCGAAGTGTTATTTTGTCTTCTGCAGCGCTATATTTTGATGCACCCTGTATATATATTTTCGATGTCAGAACAAAATATGTTGTTTTCATATTCTACACATCAGGATATGTACGAAAAGCACAAATTAGCAGAATAAAAATAAAATAATGAAGTTAGAAACATATATTCTACATGAACGACTTTAACCCTTACCTTTTCAATGAGATCACATGACGCACACCTTCTGTCAAAAATTGATTCCAATTACCACAGAGCTATTCAATTTTTTTTCTAATTTTCTTATTTCACGTAAAAATGTTGGCTGGCAACCGTCTAACAATATATTATATGTCATTATGTGCATATTGAATTGTTACTAATTGTCGTGTATTATAATCTATTTTGGTCTATATCTTAAGAACCATTTAACATATTTTCACGAAATAAAGCTCAAACTCGAGTACCAGCACTTCTCTCATAGCGGTCTCAAACCCGGGTCCCTATGGTTGAAAAAAAGTACCTTATCCTGTACCATGTTTGTTACTACTTTATTCTTTTTTTTTTTAAATAACGCTTATTTCACTGCATTTCCCTACACTGACACACCACTAGGTTGCTTGCATATGACACCCGAGGATCACATATGCGTATTTTTACGTAACACAAAGAGAAACTACCTAATTCTATCAAACTTACAATTTTTTCTGAAATCGAAGTGTTATTTTGTCTTCTGCAGCGCTATATTTTGATGCACCCTGTATATATATTTTCGATGTCAGAACAAAGTATGTTGTTTTCATATTCTACACATCAGGATATGTACGAAAAGCACAAATTAGCAGAATAAAAATAAAATAATGAAGTTAGAAACATATATTCTACATGAACGACTTTAACCCTTACCTTTTCAATGAGATCACATGACGCACACCTTCTGTCATAAATTGATTCCAATTACCACAGAGCTATTCAATTTTTTTTTTTTAATTTTCTTATTTCACGTAAAAATGTTGGCTGGCAACCGTCTAACAATATATTATATGTCATTATGTGCATATTGAATTGTTACTAATTGTCGTGTATTATAATCTATTTTGGTCTATATCTTAAGAACCATTTAACATATTTTCACGAAATAAAGCTCAAACTCGAGTACCAGCACTTCTCTCATAGCGGTCGCAAACCCGGGTCCCTATGGCTGAAACAAAGTACCTTATTCTCTACCATGTTTGTTACTACTTTATTCTTTTTTTTTTAAATAACGCATATTTCACTGCATTTCCCTACACTGACACACCACTAGGTTGCTTGCATATGACACCCGAGGATCACATATGCGTATTTTTACGTAACACAAAGAGAAACTACCTAATTCTATCAAACTTATAATTTTTTCTGAAATCGAAGTGTTATTTTGTCTTCTGCAGCGCTATATTTTGATGCACCCTGTATATATATTTTCGATGTCAGAACAAAGTATGTTGTTTTCATATTCTACACATCAGGATATGTACGAAAAGCACAAATTAGCAGAATAAAAATAAAATAATGAAGTTAGAAACATATATTCTACATGAACGACTTTAACCCTTACCTTTTCAATGAGATCACATGACGCACACCTTCTGTCAAAAATTGATTCCAATTACCACAGAGCTATTCAATTTTTTTTTTTAATTTTCTTATTTCACGTAAAAATGTTGGCTGGCAACCGTCTAACAATATATTATATGTCATTATGTGCATATTGAATTGTTACTAATTGTCGTGTATTATAATCTATTTTGGTCTATATCTTAAGAACCATTTAACATATTTTCACGAAATAAAGCTCAAACTCGAGTACCAGCACTTCTCTCATAGCGGTCGCAAACCCGGGTCCCTATGGCTGAAACAAAGTACCTTATTCTCTACCATGTTTGTTACTACTTATTCTTTTTTTCAAAATAACGCATATTTCACTGCATTTACCCACACTGACACACCACTAGGTTGCTTGCATATGACACCCGAGGATCACATATGCGCATTTTTACGTAACACAAAGAGAAACTACCTAATTCTATCATACTTATAAATTTTTCTGAAATCGAAGTGTTATTTTGTCTTCTGCAGCGCTATATTTTGATGCACCCTGTATATATATTTTCGATGTCAGAACAAAGTATGTTGTTTTCATATTCTACACATCAGGATATGTACGAAAAGCACAAATTAGCAGAATAAAAATAAAATAATGAAGTTAGAAACATATATTCTACATGAACGACTTTAACCGTTACCTTTTCAATGAGATCACATGACGCACACCTTCTGTCAAAAATTGATTCCAATTACCACGGAGCTATTCAATTTTGTTTTAATTTTCTTATTTCACGTAAAAATGTTGGCTGGCAACCGCCTAACAATATATTATATGTCATTATGTGCATATTGAATTGTTACTAATTGTCGTGTATTATAATCTATTTTGGTCTATATCTTAAGAACCATTTAACATATTTTCACGAAATAAAGCTCAAACTCGAGTACCAGCACTTCTCTCATAGCGGTCTCAAACCCGGGTCCCTATGGTTGAAAAAAAGTACCTTATCCTGTACCATGTTTGTTACTACTTTATTCTTTTTTTTTTAAATAACGCTTATTTCACTGCATTTCCCTACACTGACACACCACTAGGTTGCTTGCATATGACACCCGAGGATCACATATGCGTATTTTTACGTAACACAAAGAGAAACTACCTAATTCTATCAAACTTATAATTTTTTCTGAAATCGAAGTGTTATTTTGTCTTCTGCAGCGCTATATTTTGATGCACCCTGTATATATATTTTCGATGTCAGAACAAAGTATGTTGTTTTCATATTCTACACATCAGCATATGTACGAAAAGCACAAATTAGCAGAATAAAAATAAAATAATGAAGTTAGAAACATATATTCTACATGAACGACTTTAACCGTTACCTTTTCAATGAGATCACATGACGCACACCTTCTGTCAAAAATTGATTCCAATTACCACAGAGCTATTCAATTTTTTTTTTAATTTTCTTATTTCACGTAAAAATGTTGGCTGGCAACCGTCTAACAATATATTATATGTCATTATGTGCATATTGAATTGTTACTAATTGTCGTGTATTATAATCTATTTTGGTCTATATCTTAAGAACCATTTAACATATTTTCACGAAATAAAGCTCAAACTCGAGTACCAGCACTTCTCTCATAGCGGTCGCAAACCCGGGTCCCTATGGCTGAAACAAAGTACCTTATTCTCTACCATGTTTGTTACTACTTTATTCTTTTTTTCAAAATAACGCATATTTCACTGCATTTCCCTACAGTGACACACCACTAGGTTGCTTGCATATGACACCCGAGGATCACATATGTGTATTTTTACGTAACACAAAGAGAAACTACCTAATTCTATCAAACTTATATATTTTTCTGAAATCGAAGTGTTATTTTGTCTTCTGCAGCGCTATATTTTGATGCACCCTGTATATATATTTTCGATGTCAGAACAAAATATGTTGTTTTCATATTCTACACATCAGGATATGTACGAAAAGCACAAATTAGCAGAATAAAAATAAAAAATTGAAGTTAGAAACATATATTCTACATGAACGACTTTAACCCTTACCTTTTCAATGAGATCACATGACGCACACCTTCTGTCAAAAATTGATTCCAATTACCACAGAGCTATTCAATTTTTTTTTTAATTTTCTTATTTCACGTAAAAATGTTGGCTGGCAACCGTCTAACAATATATTATATGTCATTATGTGCATATTGAATTGTTACTAATTGTCGTGTATTATAATCTATTTTGGTCTATATCTTAAGAACCATTTAACATATTTTCACGAAATAAAGCTCAAACTCGAGTACCAGCACTTCTCTCATAGCGGTCGCAAACCCGGGTCCCTATGGCTGAAACAAAGTACCTTATTCTCTACCATGTTTGTTACTACTTTATTCTTTTTTTCAAAATAACGCATATTTCACTGCATTTCCCTACACTGACACACCACTAGGTTGCTTGCATATGACACCCGAGGATCACATATGCGTATTTTTACGTAACACAAAGAGAAACTACCTAATTCTATCAAACTTATAAATTTTTCTGAAATCGAAGTGTTATTTTGTCTTCTGCAGCGCTATATTTTGATGCACCCTGTATATATATTTTCGATGTCAGAACAAAGTATGTTGTTTTCATATTCTACACATCAGGATATGTACGAAAAGCACAAATTAGCAGAATAAAAATAAAATAATGAAGTTAGAAACATATATTCTACATGAACGACTTTAACCCTTACCTTTTCAATGAGATCACATGACGCACACCTTCTGACAAAAATTGATTCCAATTACCACAGAGCTATTCAATTTTTCTTTAATTTTCTTATTTCACGTAAAAATGTTGGCTGGCAACCGTCTAACAATATATTATATGTCATTATGTGCATATTGAATTATTACTAATTGTCGTGTATTATAATCTATTTTGGTCTATATCTTAAGAACCATTTAACATATTTTCACGAAATAAAGCTCAAACTCGAGTACCAGCACTTCTCTCATAGCGGTCGCAAACCCGGGTCCCTATGGCTGAAAAAAAGTACCTTATCCTGTACCATGTTTGTTACTACTTTATTCTTTTTTTCAAAATAACGCATATTTCACTGCATTTCCCTACACTGACACACCACTAGGTTGCTTGCATATGACACCCGAGGATCACATATGCGTATTTTTACGTAACACAAAGAGAAACTACCTAATTCTATCATACTTATAAATTTGTCTGAAATCGAAGTGTTATTTTGTCTTCTGCAGCGCTATATTTTGATGCACCCTGTATATATATTTTCGATGTCAGAACAAAATATGTTGTTTTCATATTTTACACATCAGGACATGTACGAAAAGCACAAATTAGCAGAATAAAAATAAAATAATGAAGTTAGAAACATATATTCTACATGAACGACTTTAACCCTTACCTTTTCAATGAGATCACATGACGCACACCTTCTGTCAAAAATTGATTCGAATTACCACGGAGCTATTCAATTTTGTTTTAATTTTCTTATTTCACGTAAAAATGTTGGCTGGCAACCGCCTAACAATATATTATATGTCATTATGTGCATATTGAATTGTTACTAATTGTCGTGTATTATAATCTGTTTTGGTCTATATCTTAAGAACCATTTAACATATTTTCACGAAATAAAGCTCAAACTCGAGTACCAGCACTTCTCTCATAGCGGTCGCAAACCCGGGTCCCTATGGCTGAAAAAAAGTACTTTATCCTGTACCATGTTTGTTACTACTTTATTCTTGTTTTCAAAATAACGCATATTTCACTGCATTTCCCTACACTGACACACCACTAGGTAGCTTGCATATGACACTCGAGGATCACATATGCGTATTTTTACGTAATACAAAGAGAAACTACCTAATTCTATCAAACTTATATATTTTTCTGAAATCGAAGTGTTATCTTGTCTTCTGCAACGGGTTATTTTGATGCACCCTGTATATATATTTTCAATGTTAGAACAAAAAAAATGTTTTCATATTCTACACATCAGGATAGGTACGAAAGGCACAAATTAGCAGAAAAAGCATAAAATAATGAATTTAGAAACAAATATTCTATATGAACGACTATAACCCTTATCTTTTCTATGAGATCACATGACGCACACCTTCTGTCAAAAATTGATTCCAATTACCACGGAGCTATTCAATTTTGTTTTAATTTTCTTATTTCACGTAAAAATGTTGGCTGGCAACCGCCTAACAATATATTATATGTCATTATGTGCATATTGAATTGTTACTAATTGTCGTGTATTATAATCTGTTTTGGTCTATATCTTAAGAACCATTTAACATATTTTCACGAAATAAAGCTCAAACTCGAGTACCAGCACTTCTCTCATAGAGGTCGTAAACCCGGGTCCCTATGGCTGAAAAAAGGTACCTTATCCTGTACCATGTTTGTTACTACTTTATTCTTGTTTTCAAAATAACGCATATTTCACTGCATTTCCCTACACTGACACACCACTAGGTTGCTTGCATATGACACCCGAGGATCACATATGCGTATTTTTACGTAACACAAAGAGAAACTACCTAATTCTATCAAACTTATATATTTTTCTGAAATCGAAGTGTTATCTTGTCTTCTGCAACGGGTTATTTTGATGCACCCTGTATATATATTTTCAATGTTAGAACAAAAAAATGTTTTCATATTCTACACATCAGGATAGGTACGAAAGGCACAAATTAGCAGAAAAAGCATAAAATAATGAAGTTAGAAACAAATATTCTATATGAACGACTATAACCCTTACCTTTTCTATGAGATCACATGACGCACACCTTCTGTCAAAAATTGATTCCAATTACCATGGAGCTATTCAATTTTGTTTTAATTTTCTTATTTCACGTAAAAATGTTGGCTGGCAACCGCCTAACAATATATTATATGTCATTATGTGAATATTGAATTGTTACTAATTGTCGTATATTATAATCAGTTTTGGTCTATATCTTAAGAACCATTTAACATATTTTCACGAAATAAAGCTCAAACTCGAGTACCAGCACTTCTCTCATAGCGGTCGAAAACCCGGGTCCCTATGGCTTAAACAAAGTACCTTATTCTCTACCATGTTTGTTACTACTTTATTCTTTTTTTCAAAATAACGCATATTTCACTGCATTTCCCCACACTGACACACCAGTAGGTTGCTTGTATATGACACCCGAGGATCACATATGCGTATTTTTACGTAACACAAAGAGAAACTACCTAATTATATCAAACTTTTAAAATTTTCTTAAATCGAAGTGTTATCTTGTCTTCTGCAACGGTTTATTTTGATGCACCCTGTATATATATTTTCAATGTTAAAACAAAAAAAAATGTTTTCATATTCTACACATCAGGATAGGTACGAAAGGCACAAATTAGCAGAAAAAGCATAAAATAATGAAGTTAGAAACAAATATTCTATATGAACGACTATAACCCTTACCTTTTCAATGAGATCACATGACGCACACCTTCTGACAAAAATTGATTCCAATTACCACAGAGCTATTCAATTTTTCTTTAATTTTCTTATTTCACGTAAAAATGTTGGCTGGCAACCGTCTAACAATATATTATATGTCATTATGAGCATATTGAATTATTACTAATTGTCGTGTATTATAATCTATTTTGGTCTATATCTTAAGAACCATTTAACATATTTTCACGAAATAAAGCTCAAACTCGAGTACCAGCACTTCTCTCATAGCGGTCGCAAACCCGGGTCCCTATGGCTGAAAAAAAGTACCTTATCCTGTACCATGTTTGTTACTACTTTATTCTTTTTTTCAAAATAACGCATATTTCACTGCATTTCCCTACACTGACACACCACTAGGTTGCTTGCATATGACACCCGAGGATCACATATGCGTATTTTTACGTAACACAAAGAGAAACTACCTAATTCTATCATACTTATAAATTTGCCTGAAATCGAAGTGTGATTTTGTCTTCTGCAGCGCTATATTTTGATGCACCCTGTATATATATTTTCGATGTCAGAACAAAATATGTTGTTTTCATATTCTACACATCAGGACATGTACGAAAAGCACAAATTAGCAGAATAAAAATAAAATAATGAAGTTAGAAACATATATTCTACATGAACGACTTTAACCCTTACCTTTTCAATGAGATCACATGACGCACACCTTCTGTCAAAAATTGATTCGAATTACCACGGAGCTATTCAATTTTGTTTTAATTTTCTTATTTCACGTAAAAATGTTGGCTGGCAACCGCCTAACAATATATTATATGTCATTATGTGCATATTGAATTGTTACTAATTGTCGTGTATTATAATCTGTTTTGGTCTATATCTTAAGAACCATTTAACATATTTTCACGAAATAAAGCTCAAACTCGAGTACCAGCACTTCTCTCATAGCGGTCGCAAACCCGGGTCCCTATGGCTGAAAAAAAGTACGTTATCCTGTACCATGTTTGTTACTACTTTATTCTTGTTTTCAAAATAACGCATATTTCACTGCATTTCCCTACACTGACACACCACTAGGTAGCTTGCATATGACACTCGAGGATCACATATGCGTATTTTTACGTAACACAAAGAGAAACTACCTAATTCTATCAAACTTATATATTTTTCTGAAATCGAAGTGTTATCTTGTCTTCTGCAACGGGTTATTTTGATGCACCCTGTATATATATTTTCAATGTTAGAACAAAAAAATGTTTTCATATTCTACACATCAGGATAGGTACGAAAGGCACAAATTAGCAGAAAAAGCATAAAATAATGAAGTTAGAAACAAATATTCTATATGAACGACTATAACCCTTACCTTTTCTATGAGATCACATGACGCACACCTTCTGTCAAAAATTGATTCCAATTACCATGGAGCTATTCAATTTTGTTTTAATTTTCTTATTTCACGTAAAAATGTTGGCTGGCAAGCGCCTAACAATATATTATATGTCATTATGTGAATATTGAATTGTTACTAATTGTCGTATATTATAATCAGTTTTGGTCTATATCTTAAGAACCATTTAACATATTTTCACGAAATAAAGCTCAAACTCGAGTACCAGCACTTCTCTCATAGCGGTCGAAAACCCGGGTCCCTATGGCTTAAACAAAGTACCTTATTCTCTACCATGTTTGTTACTACTTTATTCTTTTTTTCAAAATAACGCATATTTCACTGCATTTCCCCACACTGACACACCAGTAGGTTGCTTGTATATGACACCCGAGGATCACATATGCGTATTTTTACGTAACACAAAGAGAAACTACCTAATTATATCAAACTTTTAAAATTTTCTTAAATCGAAGTGTTATCTTGTCTTCTGCAACGGTTTATTTTGATGCACCCTGTATATATATTTTCAATGTTAAAACAAAAAAAAATGTTTTCATATTCTACACATCAGGATAGGTACGAAAGGCACAAATTAGCAGAAAAAGCATAAAATAATGAAGTTAGAAACAAATATTCTATATGAACGACTATAACCCTTACCTTTTCAATGAGATCACATGACGCACACCTTCTGACAAAAATTGATTCCAATTACCACAGAGCTATTCAATTTTTCTTTAATTTTCTTATTTCACGTAAAAATGTTGGCTGGCAACCGTCTAACAATATATTATATGTCATTATGTGCATATTGAATTATTACTAATTGTCGTGTATTATAATCTATTTTGGTCTATATCTTAAGAACCATTTAACATATTTTCACGAAATAAAGCTCAAACTCGAGTACCAGCACTTCTCTCATAGCGGTCGCAAACCCGGGTCCCTATGGCTGAAAAAAAGTACCTTATCCTGTACCATGTTTGTTACTACTTTATTCTTTTTTTCAAAATAACGCATATTTCACTGCATTTCCCTACACTGACACACCACTAGGTTGCTTGCATATGACACCCGAGGATCACATATGCGTATTTTTACGTAACACAAAGAGAAACTACCTAATTCTATCATACTTATAAATTTGTCTGAAATCGAAGTGTGATTTTGTCTTCTGCAGCGCTATATTTTGAAGCACCCTGTATATATATTTTCGATGTCAGAACAAAATATGTTGTTTTCATATTCTACACATCAGGATATGTACGAAAAGCACAAATTAGCAGAATAAAAATAAAATAATGAAGTTAGAAACATATATTCTACATGAACGACTTTAACCCTTACCTTTTCAATGAGATCACATGACGCACACCTTCTGTCAAAAATTGATTCGAATTACCACGGAGCTATTCAATTTTGTTTTAATTTTCTTATTTCACGTAAAAATGTTGGCTGGCAACCGCCTAACAATATATTATATGTCATTATGTGCATATTGAATTGTTACTAATTGTCGTGTATTATAATCTGTTTTGGTCTATATCTTAAGAACCATTTAACATATTTTCACGAAATAAAGCTCAAACTCGAGTACCAGCACTTCTCTCATAGCGGTCGCAAACCCGGGTCCCTATGGCTGAAAAAAAGTACGTTATCCTGTACCATGTTTGTTACTACTTTATTCTTGTTTTCAAAATAACGCATATTTCACTGCATTTCCCTACACTGACACACCACTAGGTAGCTTGCATATGACACTCGAGGATCACATATGCGTATTTTTACGTAACACAAAGAGAAACTACCTAATTCTATCAAACTTATATATTTTTCTGAAATCGAAGTGTTATCTTGTCTTCTGCAACGGGTTATTTTGATGCACCCTGTATATATATTTTCAATGTTAGAACAAAAAAATGTTTTCATATTCTACACATCAGGATAGGTACGAAAGGCACAAATTAGCAGAAAAAGCATAAAATAATGAAGTTAGAAACAAATATTCTATATGAACGACTATAACCCTTACCTTTTCTATGAGATCACATGACGCACACCTTCTGTCAAAAATTGATTCCAATTACCATGGAGCTATTCAATTTTGTTTTAATTTTCTTATTTCACGTAAAAATGTTGGCTGGCAAGCGCCTAACAATATATTATATGTCATTATGTGAATATTGAATTGTTACTAATTGTCGTATATTATAATCAGTTTTGGTCTATATCTTAAGAACCATTTAACATATTTTCACGAAATAAAGCTCAAACTCGAGTACCAGCACTTCTCTCATAGCGGTCGAAAACCCGGGTCCCTATGGCTTAAACAAAGTACCTTATTCTCTACCATGTTTGTTACTACTTTATTCTTTTTTTCAAAATAACGCATATTTCACTGCATTTCCCCACACTGACACACCAGTAGGTTGCTTGTATATGACACCCGAGGATCACATATGCGTATTTTTACGTAACACAAAGAGAAACTACCTAATTATATCAAACTTTTAAAATTTTCTTAAATCGAAGTGTTATCTTGTCTTCTGCAACGGTTTATTTTGATGCACCCTGTATATATATTTTCAATGTTAAAACAAAAAAAAATGTTTTCATATTCTACACATCAGGATAGGTACGAAAGGCACAAATTAGCAGAAAAAGCATAAAATAATGAAGTTAGAAACAAATATTCTATATGAACGACTATAACCCTTACCTTTTCAATGAGATCACATGACGCACACCTTCTGACAAAAATTGATTCCAATTACCACAGAGCTATTCAATTTTTCTTTAATTTTCTTATTTCACGTAAAAATGTTGGCTGGCAACCGTCTAACAATATATTATATGTCATTATGTGCATATTGAATTATTACTAATTGTCGTGTATTATAATCTATTTTGGTCTATATCTTAAGAACCATTTAACATATTTTCACGAAATAAAGCTCAAACTCGAGTACCAGCACTTCTCTCATAGCGGTCGCAAACCCGGGTCCCTATGGCTGAAAAAAAGTACCTTATCCTGTACCATGTTTGTTACTACTTTATTCTTTTTTTCAAAATAACGCATATTTCACTGCATTTCCCTACACTGACACACCACTAGGTTGCTTGCATATGACACCCGAGGATCACATATGCGTATTTTTACGTAACACAAAGAGAAACTACCTAATTCTATCATACTTATAAATTTGTCTGAAATCGAAGTGTGATTTTGTCTTCTGCAGCGCTATATTTTGAAGCACCCTGTATATATATTTTCGATGTCAGAACAAAATATGTTGTTTTCATATTCTACACATCAGGATATGTACGAAAAGCACAAATTAGCAGAATAAAAATAAAATAATGAAGTTAGAAACATATATTCTAAATGAACGACTTTAACCCTTACCTTTTCAATGAGATCACATGACGCACACCTTCTGTCAAAAATTGATTCGAATTACCACGGAGCTATTCAATTTTGTTTTAATTTTCTTATTTCACGTAAAAATGTTGGCTGGCAACCGCCTAACAATATATTATATGTCATTATGTGCATATTGAATTGTTACTAATTGTCGTGTATTATAATCAGTTTTGGTCTATATCTTAAGAACCATTTAACATATTTTCACGAAATAAAGCTCAAACTCGAGTACCAGCACTTCTCTCATAGCGGTCGAAAACCCGGGTCCCTATGGCTTAAACAAAGTACCTTATTCTCTACCATGTTTGTTACTACTTTATTCTTTTTTTCAAAATAACGCATATTTCACTGCATTTCCCCACACTGACACACCAGTAGGTTGCTTGTATATGACACCCGAGGATCACATATGCGTATTTTTACGTAACACAAAGAGAAACTACCTAATTATATCAAACTTTTAAAATTTTCTTAAATCGAAGTGTTATCTTGTCTTCTGCAACGGTTTATTTTGATGCACCCTGTATATATATTTTCAATGTTAAAACAAAAAAAAATGTTTTCATATTCTACACATCAGGATAGGTACGAAAGGCACAAATTAGCAGAAAAAGCATAAAATAATGAAGTTAGAAACAAATATTCTATATGAACGACTATAACCCTTACCTTTTCAATGAGATCACATGACGCACACCTTCTGACAAAAATTGATTCCAATTACCACAGAGCTATTCAATTTTTCTTTAATTTTCTTATTTCACGTAAAAATGTTGGCTGGCAACCGTCTAACAATATATTATATGTCATTATGTGCATATTGAATTATTACTAATTGTCGTGTATTATAATCTATTTTGGTCTATATCTTAAGAACCATTTAACATATTTTCACGAAATAAAGCTCAAACTCGAGTACCAGCACTTCTCTCATAGCGGCCGCAAACCCGGGTCCCTATGGCTGAAAAAAAGTACCTTATCCTGTACCATGTTTGTTACTACTTTATTCTTTTTTTCAAAATAACGCATATTTCACTGCATTTCCCTACACTGACACACCACTAGGTTGCTTGCATATGACACCCGAGGATCACATATGCGTATTTTTACGTAACACAAAGAGAAACTACCTAATTCTATCATACTTATAAATTTGTCTGAAATCGAAGTGTGATTTTGTCTTCTGCAGCGCTATATTTTGAAGCACCCTGTATATATATTTTCGATGTCAGAACAAAATATGTTGTTTTCATATTCTACACATCAGGATATGTACGAAAAGCACAAATTAGCAGAATAAAAATAAAATAATGAAGTTAGAAACATATATTCTACATGAACGACTTTAACCCTTACCTTTTCAATGAGATCACATGACGCACACCTTCTGTCAAAAATTGATTCGAATTACCACGGAGCTATTCAATTTTGTTTTAATTTTCTTATTTCACGTAAAAATGTTGGCTGGCAACCGCCTAACAATATATTATATGTCATTATGTGCATATTGAATTGTTACTAATTGTCGTGTATTATAATCTGTTTTGGTCTATATCTTAAGAACCATTTAACATATTTTCACGAAATAAAGCTCAAACTCGAGTACCAGCACTTCTCTCATAGCGGTCGCAAACCCGGGTCCCTATGGCTGAAAAAAAGTACGTTATCCTGTACCATGTTTGTTACTACTTTATTCTTGTTTTCAAAATAACGCATATTTCACTGCATTTCCCTACACTGACACACCACTAGGTAGCTTGCATATGACACTCGAGGATCACATATGCGTATTTTTACGTAATACAAAGAGAAACTACCTAATTCTATCAAACTTATATATTTTTCTGAAATCGAAGTGTTATCTTGTCTTCTGCAACGGGTTATTTTGATGCACCCTGTATATATATTTTCAATGTTAGAACAAAAAAAATGTTTTCATATTCTACACATCAGGATAGGTACGAAAGGCACAAATTAGCAGAAAAAGCATAAAATAATGAATTTAGAAACAAATATTCTATATGAACGACTATAACCCTTACCTTTTCTATGAGATCACATGACGCACACCTTCTGTCAAAAATTGATTCCAATTACCACGGAGCTATTCAATTTTGTTTTAATTTTCTTATTTCACGTAAAAATGTTGGCTGGCAACCGCCTAACAATATATTATATGTCATTATGTGCATATTGAATTGTTACTAATTGTCGTGTATTATAATCTGTTTTGGTCTATATCTTAAGAACCATTTAACATATTTTCACGAAATAAAGCTCAAACTCGAGTACCAGCACTTCTCTCATAGAGGTCGTAAACCCGGGTCCCTATGGCTGAAAAAAGGTACCTTATCCTGTACCATGTTTGTTACTACTTTATTCTTTTTTTCAAAATAACGCATATTTCACTGCATTTCCCTACACTGACACACCACTAGGTTGCTTGCATATGACACCCGAGGATCACATATGCGTATTTTTACGTAACACAAAGAGAAACTACCTAATTCTATCAAACTTATATATTTTTCTGAAATCGAAGTGTTATCTTGTCTTCTGCAACGGGTTATTTTGATGCACCCTGTATATATATTTTCAATGTTAGAACAAAAAAATGTTTTCATATTCTACACATCAGGATAGGTACGAAAGGCACAAATTAGCAGAAAAAGCATAAAATAATGAAGTTAGAAACAAATATTCTATATGAACGACTATAACCCTTACCTTTTCTATGAGATCACATGACGCACACCTTCTGTCAAAAATTGATTCCAATTACCATGGAGCTATTCAATTTTGTTTTAATTTTCTTATTTCACGTAAAAATGTTGGCTGGCAACCGCCTAACAATATATTATATGTCATTATGTGAATATTGAATTGTTACTAATTGTCGTATATTATAATCAGTTTTGGTCTATATCTTAAGAACCATTTAACATATTTTCACGAAATAAAGCTCAAACTCGAGTACCAGCACTTCTCTCATAGAGGTCGTAAACCCGGGTCCCTATGGCTGAAAAAAGGTACCTTATCCTCTACCATGTTTGTTACTACTTTATTCTTTTTTTCAAAATAACGCATATTTCACTGCATTTCCCTACACTGACACACCACTAGGTTGCTTGCATATGACACCCGAGGATCACATATGCGTATTTTTACGTAACACAAAGAGAAACTACCTAAATCTATCAAACTTATATATTTTTCTGAAATCGAAGTGTTATTTTGTCTTCTGCAGCGCTATATTTTGATGCACCCTGTATATATATTTTCGATGTCAGAGCAAAATATGTTGTTTTCATATTCTACACATCAAGATAGGTAGGAAAAGCGCAAATTAGCAGAAAAAGCATAAAATAATGAAGTTAGAAACATATATTCTACATGAACGACTTTAACCCTTACCTTTTCAATGAGATCACATGACGCACACCTTCTGTCAAAAATTGATTCAAATTACCACGGAGCTATTCAATTTTGTTTTAATTTTCTTATTTCACGTAAAAATGTTGGCTGGCAACCGCCTAACAATATATTATATGTCATTATGTGCATATTGAATTGTTACTAATTGTCGTGTATTATAATCTGTTTTGGTCTATATCTTAAGAACCATTTAACATATTTTCACGAAATAAAGCTCAAACTCGAGTACCAGCACTTCTCTCATAGCGGTCGCAAACCCGGGTCCCTATGGCTGAAAAAAAGTACGTTATCCTGTACCATGTTTGTTACTACTTTATTCTTTTTTTCAAAATAACGCATATTTCACTGCATTTCCCTACACTGACACACCACTAGGTTGCTTGCATATGACACCCGAGGATCACATATGCGTATTTTTACGTAACACAAAGAGAAACTACCTAATTCTATCAAACTTATAAATTTTTCTGAAATCGAAGTGTTATTTTGTCTTCTGCAGCGCTATATTTTGATGCACCCTGTATATATATTTTCGATGTCAGAACAAAGTATGTTGTTTTCATATTCTACACATCAGGATATGTACGAAAAGCACAAATTAGCAGAATAAAAATAAAATAATGAAGTTAGAAACATATATTCTACATGAACGACTTTAACCCTTACCTTTTCAATGAGATCACATGACGCACACCTTCTGTCAAAAATTGATTCCAATTACCACGGAGCTATTCAATTTTGTTTTAATTTTCTTATTTCACGTAAAAATGTTGGCTGGCAACCGCCTAACAATATATTATATGTCATTATGTGCATATTGAATTGTTACTAATTGTCGTGTATTATAATCTATTTTGGTCTATATCTTAAGAACCATTTAACATATTTTCACGAAATAAAGCTCAAACTCGAGTACCAGCACTTCTCTCATAGCGGTCGCAAACCCGGGTCCCTATGGCTGAAACAAAGTACCTTATTCTCTACCATGTTTGTTACTACTTTATTCTTTTTTTCAAAATAACGCATATTTCACTGCATTTCCCTACACTGACACACCACTAGGTTGCTTGCATATGACACCCGAGGATCACATATGTGTATTTTTACGTAACACAAAGAGAAACTACCTAATTCTATCAAACTTATATATTTTTCTGAAATCGAAGTGTTATTTTGTCTTCTGCAGCGCTATATTTTGATGCACCCTGTATATATATTTTCGATGTCAGAACAAAATATGTTGTTTTCATATTCTACACATCAGGATATGTACGAAAAGCACAAATTAGCAGAATAAAAATAAAATAATGAAGTTAGAAACATATATTCTACATGAACGACTTTAACCCTTACCTTTTCAATGAGATCACATGACGCACACCTTCTGTCAAAAATTGATTCCAATTACCACAGAGCTATTCAATTTTTTTTTCTAATTTTCTTATTTCACGTAAAAATGTTAGCTGGCAACCGTCTAACAATATATTATATGTCATTATGTGCATATTGAATTGTTACTAATTGTCGTGTATTATAATCTATTTTGGTCTATATCTTAAGAACCATTTAACATATTTTCACGAAATAAAGCTCAAACTCGAGTACCAGCACTTCTCTCATAGCGGTCTCAAACCCGGGTCCCTATGGTTGAAAAAAAGTACCTTATCCTGTACCATGTTTGTTACTACTTTATTCTTTTTTTTTTTAAATAACGCATATTTCACTGCATTTCCCTACACTGACACACCACTAGGTTGCTTGCATATGACACCCGAGGATCACATATGCGTATTTTTACGTAACACAAAGAGAAACTACCTAATTCTATCAAACTTATAATTTTTTCTGAAATCGAAGTGTTATTTTGTCTTCTGCAGCGCTATATTTTGATGCACCCTGTATATATATTTTCGATGTCAGAACAAAGTATGTTGTTTTCATATTCTACACATCAGGATATGTACGAAAAGCACAAATTAGCAGAATAAAAATAAAATAATGAAGTTAGAAACATATATTCTACATGAACGACTTTAACCCTTACCTTTTCAATGAGATCACATGACGCACACCTTCTGTCAAAAATTGATTCCAATTACCACAGAGCTATTCAATTTTTTTTTTAATTTTCTTATTTCACGTAAAAATGTTGGCTGGCAACCGTCTAACAATATATTATATGTCATTATGTGCATATTGAATTGTTACTAATTGTCGTGTATTATAATCTATTTTGGTCTATATCTTAAGAACCATTTAACATATTTTCACGAAATAAAGCTCAAACTCGAGTACCAGCACTTCTCTCATAGCGGTCGCAAACCCGGGTCCCTATGGCTGAAACAAAGTACCTTATTCTCTACCATGTTTGTTACTACTTATTCTTTTTTTCAAAATAACGCATATTTCACTGCATTTACCCACACTGACACACCACTAGGTTGCTTGCATATGACACCCGAGGATCACATATGCGCGTTTTTACGTAACACAAAGAGAAACTACCTAATTCTATCATACTTATAAATTTTTCTGAAATCGAAGTGTTATTTTGTCTTCTGCAGCGCTATATTTTGATGCACCCTGTATATACAAATTTTCGATGTCAGAACAAAGTATGTTGTTTTCATATTCTACACATCAGGATATGTACGAAAAGCACAAATTAGCAGAATAAAAATAAAATAATGAAGTTAGAAACATATATTCTACATGAACGACTTTAAC
The DNA here is from genome assembly GCF_964235325.1 of Thermobia domestica. Classification (NCBI taxonomy): domain Eukaryota; kingdom Metazoa; phylum Arthropoda; class Insecta; order Zygentoma; family Lepismatidae; genus Thermobia; species Thermobia domestica. The sequence continues at coordinate 167,275,279 of NC_137469.1, forward strand.
CGTTACCTTTTCAATGAGATCACATGACGCACACCTTCTGTCAAAAATTGATTCCAATTACCACGGAGCTATTCAATTTTGTTTTAATTTTCTTATTTCACGTAAAAATGTTGGCTGGCAACCGCCTAACAATATATTATATGTCATTATGTGCATATTGAATTGTTACTAATTGTCGTGTATTATAATCTGTTTTGGTCTATATCCTAAGAACCATTTAACATATTTTCACGAAATAAAGCTCAAACTCGAGTACCAGCACTTCTCTCATAGAGGTCGTAAACCCGGGTCCCTACGGCTGAAAAAGGTACCTTATCCTGTACCATGTTTTTTACTACTTTATTCTTTTTTTCAAAATAACGCATATTTCACTGCATTTCCCTACAGTGACACACCACTAGGTTGCTTGCATATGACACCCGAGGATCACATATGTGTATTTTTACGTAACACAAAGAGAAACTACCTAATTCTATCAAACTTATATATTTTTCTGAAATCGAAGTGTTATTTTGTCTTCTGCAGCGCTATATTTTGATGCACCCTGTATATATATTTTCGATGTCAGAACAAAATATGTTGTTTTCATATTCTACACATCAGGATATGTACGAAAAGCACAAATTAGCAGAATAAAAATAAAATAATGAAGTTAGAAACATATATTCTACATGAACGACTTTAACCCTTACCTTTTCAATGAGATCACATGACGCACACCTTCTGTCAAAAATTGATTCCAATTACCACAGAGCTATTCAATTTTTTTTAAATTTTCTTATTTCACGTAAAAATGTTGGCTGGCAACCGTCTAACAATATATTATATGTCATTATGTGCATATTGAATTGTTACTAATTGTCGTGTATTATAATCTATTTTGGTCTATATCTTAAGAACCATTTAACATATTTTCACGAAATAAATCTCAAACTCGAGTACCAGCACTTCTCTCATAGCGGTCGCAAACTTGGGTCCCTATGGCTGAAACAAAGTACCTTATTCTCTACCATGTTTGTTACTACTTTATTCATTTTTTCAAAATAACGCATATTTCACTGCATTTCCCTACACTGACACACCACTAGGTTGCTTGCATATGACACCCGAGGATCACATATGCGTATTTTTACGTAACACAAAGAGAAACTACCTAATTCTATCAAACTTATAAATTTTTCTGAAATCGAAGTGTTATTTTGTCTTCTGCAGCGCTATATTTTGATGCACCCTGTATATATATTTTCGATGTCAGAACAAAGTATGTTGTTTTCATATTCTACACATCAGGATATGTACGAAAAGCACAAATTAGCAGAATAAAAATAAAATAATGAAGTTAGAAACATATATTCTACATGAACGACTTTAACCCTTACCTTTTCAATGAGATCACATGACGCACACCTTCTGTCAAAAATTGATTCCAATTACCACGGAGCTATTCAATTTTGTTTTAATTTTCTTATTTCACGTAAAAATGTTGGCTGGCAACCGCCTAACAATATATTATATGTCATTATGTGCATATTGAATTGTTACTAATTGTCGTGTATTATAATCTATTTTGGTCTATATCTTAAGAACCATTTAACATATTTTCACGAAATAAAGCTCAAACTCGAGTACCAGCACTTCTCTCATAGCGGTCGCAAACCCGGGTCCCTATGGCTGAAACAAAGTACCTTATTCTCTACCATGTTTGTTACTACTTTATTCTTTTTTTCAAAATAACGCATATTTCACTGCATTTCCCTACACTGACACACCACTAGGTTGCTTGCATATGACACCCGAGGATCACATATGTGTATTTTTACGTAACACAAAGAGAAACTACCTAATTCTATCAAACTTATATATTTTTCTGAAATCGAAGTGTTATTTTGTCTTCTGCAGCGCTATATTTTGATGCACCCTGTATATATATTTTCGATGTCAGAACAAAATATGTTGTTTTCATATTCTACACATCAGGATATGTACGAAAAGCACAAATTAGCAGAATAAAAATAAAATAATGAAGTTAGAAACATATATTCTACATGAACGACTTTAACCCTTACCTTTTCAATGAGATCACATGACGCACACCTTCTGTCAAAAATTGATTCCAATTACCACAGAGCTATTCAATTTTTTTTTAATTTTCTTATTTCACGTAAAAATGTTGGCTGGCAACCGTCTAACAATATATTATATGTCATTATGTGCATATTGAATTGTTACTAATTGTCGTGTATTATAATCTATTTTGGTCTATATCTTAAGAACAATTTAACATATTTTCACGAAATAAATCTCAAACTCGAGTACCAGCACTTCTCTCATAGCGGTCGCAAACTTGGGTCCCTATGGCTGAAACAAAGTACCTTATTCTCTACCATGTTTGTTACTACTTTATTCATTTTTTCAAAATAACGCATATTTCACTGCATTTCCCTACACTGACACACCACTAGGTTGCTTGCATATGACACCCGAGGATCACATATGCGTATTTTTACGTAACACAAAGAGAAACTACCTAATTCTATCAAACTTATAAATTTTTCTGAAATCGAAGTGTTATTTTGTCTTCTGCAGCGCTATATTTTGATGCACCCTGTATATATATTTTCGATGTCAGAACAAAGTATGTTGTTTTCATATTCTACACATCAGGATATGTACGAAAAGCACAAATTAGCAGAATAAAAATAAAATAATGAAGTTAGAAACATATATTCTACATGAACGACTTTAACCCTTACCTTTTCAATGAGATCACATGACGCACACCTTCTGTCAAAAATTGATTCCAATTACCACGGAGCTATTCAATTTTGTTTTAATTTTCTTATTTCACGTAAAAATGTTGGCTGGCAACCGCCTAACAATATATTATATGTCATTATGTGCATATTGAATTGTTACTAATTGTCGTGTATTATAATCTATTTTGGTCTATATCTTAAGAACCATTTAACATATTTTCACGAAATAAAGCTCAAACTCGAGTACCAGCACTTCTCTCATAGCGGTCGCAAACCCGGGTCCCTATGGCTGAAACAAAGTACCTTATTCTCTACCATGTTTGTTACTACTTTATTCTTTTTTTCAAAATAACGCATATTTCACTGCATTTCCCTACACTGACACACCACTAGGTTGCTTGCATATGACACCCGAGGATCACATATGCGTATTTTTACGTAACACAAAGAGAAACTACCTAATTCTATCAAACTTATAAATTTTTCTGAAATCGAAGTGTTATTTTGTCTTCTGCAGCGCTATATTTTGATGCACCCTGTATATATATTTTCGATGTCAGAACAAAGTATGTTGTTTTCATATTCTACACATCAGGATATGTACGAAAAGCACAAATTAGCAGAATAAAAATAAAATAATGAAGTTAGAAACATATATTCTACATGAACGACTTTAACCGTTACCTTTTCAATGAGATCACATGACGCACACCTTCTGTCAAAAATTGATTCCAATTACCACGGAGCTATTCAATTTTGTTTTAATTTTCTTATTTCACGTAAAAATGTTGGCTGGCAACCGCCTAACAATATATTATATGTCATTATGTGCATATTGAATTGTTACTAATTGTCGTGTATTATAATCTATTTTGGTCTATATCTTAAGAACCATTTAACATATTTTCACGAAATAAAGCTCAAACTCGAGTACCAGCACTTCTCTCATAGCGGTCGCAAACCCGGGTCCCTATGGCTGAAACAAAGTACCTTATTCTCTACCATGTTTGTTACTACTTATTCTTTTTTTCAAAATAACGCATATTTCACTGCATTTACCCACACTGACACACCACTAGGTTGCTTGCATATGACACCCGAGGATCACATATGCGCGTTTTTACGTAACACAAAGAGAAACTACCTAATTCTATCATACTTATAAATTTTTCTGAAATCGAAGTGTTATTTTGTCTTCTGCAGCGCTATATTTTGATGCACCCTGTATATACAAATTTTCGATGTCAGAACAAAGTATGTTGTTTTCATATTCTACACATCAGGATATGTACGAAAAGCACAAATTAGCAGAATAAAAATAAAATAATGAAGTTAGAAACATATATTCTACATGAACGACTTTAACCGTTACCTTTTCAATGAGATCACATGACGCACACCTTCTGTCAAAAATTGATTCCAATTACCACGGAGCTATTCAATTTTGTTTTAATTTTCTTATTTCACGTAAAAATGTTGGCTGGCAACCGCCTAACAATATATTATATGTCATTATGTGCATATTGAATTGTTACTAATTGTCGTGTATTATAATCTATTTTGGTCTATATCTTAAGAACCATTTAACATATTTTCACCAAATAAAGCTCAAACTCGAGTACCAGCACTTCTCTCATAGCGGTCGCAAACCCGGGTCCCTATGGCTGAAACAAAGTACCTTATTCTCTACCATGTTTGTTACTACTTTATTCTTTTTTTCAAAATAACGCATATTTCACTGCATTTCCCTACAGTGACACACCACTAGGTTGCTTGCATATGACACCCGAGGATCACATATGTGTATTTTTACGTAACACAAAGAGAAACTACCTAATTCTATCAAACTTATAAATTTTTCTGAAATCGAAGTGTTATTTTGTCTTCTGCAGCGCTATATTTTGATGCACCCTGTATATATATTTTCGATGTCAGAACAAAGTATGTTGTTTTCATATTCTACACATCAGGATATGTACGAAAAGCACAAATTAGCAGAATAAAAATAAAATAATGAAGTTAGAAACATATATTCTACATGAACGACTTTAACCCTTACCTTTTCAATGAGATCACATGACGCACACCTTCTGTCAAAAATTGATTCGAATTACCACGGACCTATTCAATTTTGTTTTAATTTTCTTATTTCACGTAAAAATGTTGGCTGGCAACCGCCTAACAATATATTATATGTCATTATGTGCATATTGAATTGTTACTAATTGTCGTGTATTATAATCTGTTTTGGTCTATATCCTAAGAACCATTTAACATATTTTCACGAAATAAAGCTCAAACTCGAGTACCAGCACTTCTCTCATAGAGGTCGTAAACCCGGGTCCCTACGGCTGAAAAAGGTACCTTATCCTGTACCATGTTTTTTACTACTTTATTCTTTTTTTCAAAATAACGCATATTTCACTGCATTTCCCTACAGTGACACACCACTAGGTTGCTTGCATATGACACCCGAGGATCACATATGTGTATTTTTACGTAACACAAAGAGAAACTACCTAATTCTATCAAACTTATATATTTTTCTGAAATCGAAGTGTTATTTTGTCTTCTGCAGCGCTATATTTTGATGCACCCTGTATATATATTTTCGATGTCAGAACAAAATATGTTGTTTTCATATTCTACACATCAGGATATGTACGAAAAGCACAAATTAGCAGAATAAAAATAAAATAATGAAGTTAGAAACATATATTCTACATGAACGACTTTAACCCTTACCTTTTCAATGAGATCACATGACGCACACCTTCTGTCAAAAATTGATTCCAATTACCACAGAGCTATTCAATTTTTTTTAAATTTTCTTATTTCACGTAAAAATGTTGGCTGGCAACCGTCTAACAATATATTATATGTCATTATGTGCATATTGAATTGTTACTAATTGTCGTGTATTATAATCTATTTTGGTCTATATCTTAAGAACCATTTAACATATTTTCACGAAATAAATCTCAAACTCGAGTACCAGCACTTCTCTCATAGCGGTCGCAAACTTGGGTCCCTATGGCTGAAACAAAGTACCTTATTCTCTACCATGTTTGTTACTACTTTATTCATTTTTTCAAAATAACGCATATTTCACTGCATTTCCCTACACTGACACACCACTAGGTTGCTTGCATATGACACCCGAGGATCACATATGCGTATTTTTACGTAACACAAAGAGAAACTACCTAATTCTATCAAACTTATAAATTTTTCTGAAATCGAAGTGTTATTTTGTCTTCTGCAGCGCTATATTTTGATGCACCCTGTATATATATTTTCGATGTCAGAACAAAGTATGTTGTTTTCATATTCTACACATCAGGATATGTACGAAAAGCACAAATTAGCAGAATAAAAATAAAATAATGAAGTTAGAAACATATATTCTACATGAACGACTTTAACCCTTACCTTTTCAATGAGATCACATGACGCACACCTTCTGTCAAAAATTGATTCCAATTACCACGGAGCTATTCAATTTTGTTTTAATTTTCTTATTTCACGTAAAAATGTTGGCTGGCAACCGCCTAACAATATATTATATGTCATTATGTGCATATTGAATTGTTACTAATTGTCGTGTATTATAATCTATTTTGGTCTATATCTTAAGAACCATTTAACATATTTTCACGAAATAAAGCTCAAACTCGAGTACCAGCACTTCTCTCATAGCGGTCGCAAACCCGGGTCCCTATGGCTGAAACAAAGTACCTTATTCTCTACCATGTTTGTTACTACTTTATTCTTTTTTTCAAAATAACGCATATTTCACTGCATTTCCCTACACTGACACACCACTAGGTTGCTTGCATATGACACCCGAGGATCACATATGCGTATTTTTACGTAACACAAAGAGAAACTACCTAATTCTATCAAACTTATAAATTTTTCTGAAATCGAAGTGTTATTTTGTCTTCTGCAGCGCTATATTTTGATGCACCCTGTATATATATTTTCGATGTCAGAACAAAGTATGTTGTTTTCATATTCTACACATCAGGATATGTACGAAAAGCACAAATTAGCAGAATAAAAATAAAATAATGAAGTTAGAAACATATATTCTACATGAACGACTTTAACCCTTACCTTTTCAATGAGATCACATGACGCACACCTTCTGTCAAAAATTGATTCCAATTACCACGGAGCTATTCAATTTTGTTTTAATTTTCTTATTTCACGTAAAAATGTTGGCTGGCAACCGCCTAACAATATATTATATGTCATTATGTGCATATTGAATTGTTACTAATTGTCGTGTATTATAATCTATTTTGGTCTATATCTTAAGAACCATTTAACATATTTTCACGAAATAAAGCTCAAACTCGAGTACCAGCACTTCTCTCATAGCGGTCGCAAACCCGGGTCCCTATGGCTGAAACAAAGTACCTTATTCTCTACCATGTTTGTTACTACTTTATTCTTTTTTTCAAAATAACGCATATTTCACTGCATTTCCCTACACTGACACACCACTAGGTTGCTTGCATATGACACCCGAGGATCACATATGTGTATTTTTACGTAACACAAAGAGAAACTACCTAATTCTATCAAACTTATATATTTTTCTGAAATCGAAGTGTTATTTTGTCTTCTGCAGCGCTATATTTTGATGCACCCTGTATATATATTTTCGATGTCAGAACAAAATATGTTGTTTTCATATTCTACACATCAGGATATGTACGAAAAGCACAAATTAGCAGAATAAAAATAAAATAATGAAGTTAGAAACATATATTCTACATGAACGACTTTAACCCTTACCTTTTCAATGAGATCACATGACGCACACCTTCTGTCAAAAATTGATTCCAATTACCACAGAGCTATTCAATTTTTTTTTAATTTTCTTATTTCACGTAAAAATGTTGGCTGGCAACCGTCTAACAATATATTATATGTCATTATGTGCATATTGAATTGTTACTAATTGTCGTGTATTATAATCTATTTTGGTCTATATCTTAAGAACAATTTAACATATTTTCACGAAATAAATCTCAAACTCGAGTACCAGCACTTCTCTCATAGCGGTCGCAAACTTGGGTCCCTATGGCTGAAACAAAGTACCTTATTCTCTACCATGTTTGTTACTACTTTATTCATTTTTTCAAAATAACGCATATTTCACTGCATTTCCCTACACTGACACACCACTAGGTTGCTTGCATATGACACCCGAGGATCACATATGCGTATTTTTACGTAACACAAAGAGAAACTACCTAATTCTATCAAACTTATAAATTTTTCTGAAATCGAAGTGTTATTTTGTCTTCTGCAGCGCTATATTTTGATGCACCCTGTATATATATTTTCGATGTCAGAACAAAGTATGTTGTTTTCATATTCTACACATCAGGATATGTACGAAAAGCACAAATTAGCAGAATAAAAATAAAATAATGAAGTTAGAAACATATATTCTACATGAACGACTTTAACCCTTACCTTTTCAATGAGATCACATGACGCACACCTTCTGTCAAAAATTGATTCCAATTACCACGGAGCTATTCAATTTTGTTTTAATTTTCTTATTTCACGTAAAAATGTTGGCTGGCAACCGCCTAACAATATATTATATGTCATTATGTGCATATTGAATTGTTACTAATTGTCGTGTATTATAATCTATTTTGGTCTATATCTTAAGAACCATTTAACATATTTTCACGAAATAAAGCTCAAACTCGAGTACCAGCACTTCTCTCATAGCGGTCGCAAACCCGGGTCCCTATGGCTGAAACAAAGTACCTTATTCTCTACCATGTTTGTTACTACTTTATTCTTTTTTTCAAAATAACGCATATTTCACTGCATTTCCCTACACTGACACACCACTAGGTTGCTTGCATATGACACCCGAGGATCACATATGCGTATTTTTACGTAACACAAAGAGAAACTACCTAATTCTATCAAACTTATAAATTTTTCTGAAATCGAAGTGTTATTTTGTCTTCTGCAGCGCTATATTTTGATGCACCCTGTATATATATTTTCGATGTCAGAACAAAGTATGTTGTTTTCATATTCTACACATCAGGATATGTACGAAAAGCACAAATTAGCAGAATAAAAATAAAATAATGAAGTTAGAAACATATATTCTACATGAACGACTTTAACCGTTACCTTTTCAATGAGATCACATGACGCACACCTTCTGTCAAAAATTGATTCCAATTACCACGGAGCTATTCAATTTTGTTTTAATTTTCTTATTTCACGTAAAAATGTTGGCTGGCAACCGCCTAACAATATATTATATGTCATTATGTGCATATTGAATTGTTACTAATTGTCGTGTATTATAATCTATTTTGGTCTATATCTTAAGAACCATTTAACATATTTTCACCAAATAAAGCTCAAACTCGAGTACCAGCACTTCTCTCATAGCGGTCGCAAACCCGGGTCCCTATGGCTGAAACAAAGTACCTTATTCTCTACCATGTTTGTTACTACTTTATTCTTTTTTTCAAAATAACGCATATTTCACTGCATTTCCCTACAGTGACACACCACTAGGTTGCTTGCATATGACACCCGAGGATCACATATGTGTATTTTTACGTAACACAAAGAGAAACTACCTAATTCTATCAAACTTATAAATTTTTCTGAAATCGAAGTGTTATTTTGTCTTCTGCAGCGCTATATTTTGATGCACCCTGTATATATATTTTCGATGTCAGAACAAAGTATGTTGTTTTCATATTCTACACATCAGGATATGTACGAAAAGCACAAATTAGCAGAATAAAAATAAAATAATGAAGTTAGAAACATATATTCTACATGAACGACTTTAACCCTTACCTTTTCAATGAGATCACATGACGCACACCTTCTGTCAAAAATTGATTCGAATTACCACGGACCTATTCAATTTTGTTTTAATTTTCTTATTTCACGTAAAAATGTTGGCTGGCAACCGCCTAACAATATATTATATGTCATTATGTGCATATTGAATTGTTACTAATTGTCGTGTATTATAATCTGTTTTGGTCTATATCCTAAGAACCATTTAACATATTTTCACGAAATAAAGCTCAAACTCGAGTACCAGCACTTCTCTCATAGAGGTCGTAAACCCGGGTCCCTACGGCTGAAAAAGGTACCTTATCCTGTACCATGTTTTTTACTACTTTATTCTTTTTTTCAAAATAACGCATATTTCACTGCATTTCCCTACAGTGACACACCACTAGGTTGCTTGCATATGACACCCGAGGATCACATATGTGTATTTTTACGTAACACAAAGAGAAACTACCTAATTCTATCAAACTTATATATTTTTCTGAAATCGAAGTGTTATTTTGTCTTCTGCAGCGCTATATTTTGATGCACCCTGTATATATATTTTCGATGTCAGAACAAAATATGTTGTTTTCATATTCTACACATCAGGATATGTACGAAAAGCACAAATTAGCAGAATAAAAATAAAATAATGAAGTTAGAAACATATATTCTACATGAACGACTTTAACCCTTACCTTTTCAATGAGATCACATGACGCACACCTTCTGTCAAAAATTGATTCCAATTACCACAGAGCTATTCAATTTTTTTTTAATTTTCTTATTTCACGTAAAAATGTTGGCTGGCAACCGTCTAACAATATATTATATGTCATTATGTGCATATTGAATTGTTACTAATTGTCGTGTATTATAATCTATTTTGGTCTATATCTTAAGAACCAATTAACATATTTTCACGAAATAAATCTCAAACTCGAGTACCAGCACTTCTCTCATAGCGGTCGCAAACTTGGGTCCCTATGGCTGAAACAAAGTACCTTATTCTCTACCATGTTTGTTACTACTTTATTCATTTTTTCAAAATAACGCATATTTCACTGCATTTCCCTACACTGACACACCACTAGGTTGCTTGCATATGACACCCGAGGATCACATATGCGTATTTTTACGTAACACAAAGAGAAACTACCTAATTCTATCAAACTTATAAATTTTTCTGAAATCGAAGTGTTATTTTGTCTTCTGCAGCGCTATATTTTGATGCACCCTGTATATATATTTTCGATGTCAGAACAAAGTATGTTGTTTTCATATTCTACACATCAGGATATGTACGAAAAGCACAAATTAGCAGAATAAAAATAAAATAATGAAGTTAGAAACATATATTCTACATGAACGACTTTAACCCTTACCTTTTCAATGAGATCACATGACGCACACCTTCTGTCAAAAATTGATTCCAATTACCACGGAGCTATTCAATTTTGTTTTAATTTTCTTATTTCACGTAAAAATGTTGGCTGGCAACCGCCTAACAATATATTATATGTCATTATGTGCATATTGAATTGTTACTAATTGTCGTGTATTATAATCTATTTTGGTCTATATCTTAAGAACCATTTAACATATTTTCACGAAATAAAGCTCAAACTCGAGTACCAGCACTTCTCTCATAGCGGTCGCAAACCCGGGTCCCTATGGCTGAAACAAAGTACCTTATTCTCTACCATGTTTGTTACTACTTTATTCTTTTTTTCAAAATAACGCATATTTCACTGCATTTCCCTACACTGACACACCACTAGGTTGCTTGCATATGACACCCGAGGATCACATATGCGTATTTTTACGTAACACAAAGAGAAACTACCTAATTCTATCAAACTTATAAATTTTTCTGAAATCGAAGTGTTATTTTGTCTTCTGCAGCGCTATATTTTGATGCACCCTGTATATATATTTTCGATGTCAGAACAAAGTATGTTGTTTTCATATTCTACACATCAGGATATGTACGAAAAGCACAAATTAGCAGAATAAAAATAAAATAATGAAGTTAGAAACATATATTCTACATGAACGACTTTAACCCTTACCTTTTCAATGAGATCACATGACGCACACCTTCTGTCAAAAATTGATTCCAATTACCACGGAGCTATTCAATTTTGTTTTAATTTTCTTATTTCACGTAAAAATGTTGGCTGGCAACCGCCTAACAATATATTATATGTCATTATGTGCATATTGAATTGTTACTAATTGTCGTGTATTATAATCTATTTTGGTCTATATCTTAAGAACCATTTAACATATTTTCACGAAATAAAGCTCAAACTCGAGTACCAGCACTTCTCTCATAGCGGTCGCAAACCCGGGTCCCTATGGCTGAAACAAAGTACCTTATTCTCTACCATGTTTGTTACTACTTTATTCTTTTTTTCAAAATAACGCATATTTCACTGCATTTCCCTACACTGACACACCACTAGGTTGCTTGCATATGACACCCGAGGATCACATATGTGTATTTTTACGTAACACAAAGAGAAACTACCTAATTCTATCAAACTTATATATTTTTCTGAAATCGAAGTGTTATTTTGTCTTCTGCAGCGCTATATTTTGATGCACCCTGTATATATATTTTCGATGTCAGAACAAAATATGTTGTTTTCATATTCTACACATCAGGATATGTACGAAAAGCACAAATTAGCAGAATAAAAATAAAATAATGAAGTTAGAAACATATATTCTACATGAACGACTTTAACCCTTACCTTTTCAATGAGATCACATGACGCACACCTTCTGTCAAAAATTGATTCCAATTACCACAGAGCTATTCAATTTTTTTTTAATTTTCTTATTTCACGTAAAAATGTTGGCTGGCAACCGTCTAACAATATATTATATGTCATTATGTGCATATTGAATTGTTACTAATTGTCGTGTATTATAATCTATTTTGGTCTATATCTTAAGAACCATTTAACATATTTTCACGAAATAAATCTCAAACTCGAGTACCAGCACTTCTCTCATAGCGGTCGCAAACTTGGGTCCCTATGGCTGAAACAAAGTACCTTATTCTCTACCATGTTTGTTACTACTTTATTCATTTTTTCAAAATAACGCATATTTCACTGCATTTCCCTACACTGACACACCACTAGGTTGCTTGCATATGACACCCGAGGATCACATATGCGTATTTTTACGTAACACAAAGAGAAACTACCTAATTCTATCAAACTTATAAATTTTTCTGAAATCGAAGTGTTATTTTGTCTTCTGCAGCGCTATATTTTGATGCACCCTGTATATATATTTTCGATGTCAGAACAAAGTATGTTGTTTTCATATTCTACACATCAGGATATGTACGAAAAGCACAAATTAGCAGAATAAAAATAAAATAATGAAGTTAGAAACATATATTCTACATGAACGACTTTAACCCTTACCTTTTCAATGAGATCACATGACGCACACCTTCTGTCAAAAATTGATTCCAATTACCACGGAGCTATTCAATTTTGTTTTAATTTTCTTATTTCACGTAAAAATGTTGGCTGGCAACCGCCTAACAATATATTATATGTCATTATGTGCATATTGAATTGTTACTAATTGTCGTGTATTATAATCTATTTTGGTCTATATCTTAAGAACCATTTAACATATTTTCACGAAATAAAGCTCAAACTCGAGTACCAGCACTTCTCTCATAGCGGTCGCAAACCCGGGTCCCTATGGCTGAAACAAAGTACCTTATTCTCTACCATGTTTGTTACTACTTTATTCTTTTTTTCAAAATAACGCATATTTCACTGCATTTCCCTACACTGACACACCACTAGGTTGCTTGCATATGACACCCGAGGATCACATATGCGTATTTTTACGTAACACAAAGAGAAACTACCTAATTCTATCAAACTTATAAATTTTTCTGAAATCGAAGTGTTATTTTGTCTTCTGCAGCGCTATATTTTGATGCACCCTGTATATATATTTTCGATGTCAGAACAAAGTATGTTGTTTTCATATTCTACACATCAGGATATGTACGAAAAGCACAAATTAGCAGAATAAAAATAAAATAATGAAGTTAGAAACATATATTCTACATGAACGACTTTAACCCTTACCTTTTCAATGAGATCACATTACGCACACCTTCTGTCAAAAATTGATTCCAATTACCACGGAGCTATTCAATTTTGTTTTAATTTTCTTATTTCACGTAAAAATGTTGGCTGGCAACCGCCTAACAATATATTATATGTCATTATGTGCATATTGAATTGTTACTAATTGTCGTGTATTATAATCTATTTTGGTCTATATCTTAAGAACCATTTAACATATTTTCACCAAATAAAGCTCAAACTCGAGTACCAGCACTTCTCTCATAGCGGTCGCAAACCCGGGTCCCTATGGCTGAAACAAAGTACCTTATTCTCTACCATGTTTGTTACTACTTTATTCTTTTTTTCAAAATAACGCATATTTCACTGCATTTCCCTACACTGACACACCACTAGGTTGCTTGCATATGACACCCGAGGATCACATATGTGTATTTTTACGTAACACAAAGAGAAACTACCTAATTCTATCAAACTTATATATTTTTCTGAAATCGAAGTGTTATTTTGTCTTCTGCAGCGCTATATTTTGATGCACCCTGTATATATATTTTCGATGTCAGAACAAAATATGTTGTTTTCATATTCTACACATCAGGATATGTACGAAAAGCACAAATTAGCAGAATAAAAATAAAATAATGAAGTTAGAAACATATATTCTACATGAACGACTTTAACCCTTACCTTTTCAATGAGATCACATGACGCACACCTTCTGTCAAAAATTGATTCCAATTACCACAGAGCTATTCAATTTTTTTTTCTAATTTTCTTATTTCACGTAAAAATGTTAGCTGGCAACCGTCTAACAATATATTATATGTCATTATGTGCATATTGAATTGTTACTAATTTTCGTGTATTATAATCTATTTTGGTCTATATCTTAAGAACCATTTAACATATTTTCACGAAATAAAGCTCAAACTCGAGTACCAGCACTTCTCTCATAGCGGTCTCAAACCCGGGTCCCTATGGTTGAAAAGAAGTACCTTATCCTGTACCATGTTTGTTACTACTTTATTCTTTTTTTTTTAAATAACGCATATTTCACTGCATTTCCCTACACTGACACACCACTAGGTTTCTTGCATATGACACCCGAGGATCACATATGCGTATTTTTACGTAACACAAAGAGAAACTACCTAATTCTATCAAACTTATAATTTTTTCTGAAATCGAAGTGTTATTTTGTCTTCTGCAGCGCTATATTTTGATGCACCCTGTATATATATTTTCGATGTCAGAACAAAGTATGTTGTTTTCATATTCTACACATCAGGATATGTACGAAAAGCACAAATTAGCAGAATAAAAATAAAATAATGAAGTTAGAAACATATATTCTACATGAACGACTTTAACCGTTACCTTTTCAATGAGATCACATGACGCACACCTTCTGTCAAAAATTGATTCCAATTACCACAGAGCTATTCAATTTTTTTTTTAATTTTCTTATTTCACGTAAAAATGTTGGCTGGCAACCGTCTAACAATATATTATATGTCATTATGTGCATATTGAATTGTTACTAATTGTCGTGTATTATAATCTATTTTGGTCTATATCTTAAGAACCATTTAACATATTTTCACGAAATAAAGCTCAAACTCGAGTACCAGCACTTCTCTCATAGCGGTCGCAAACCCGGGTCCCTATGGCTGAAACAAAGTACCTTATTCTCTACCATGTTTGTTACTACTTTATTCTTTTTTTCAAAATAACGCATATTTCACTGCATTTCCCTACAGTGACACACCACTAGGTTGCTTGCATATGACACCCGAGGATCACATATGTGTATTTTTACGTAACACAAAGAGAAACTACCTAATTCTATCAAACTTATAAATTTTTCTGAAATCGAAGTGTTATTTTGTCTTCTGCAGCGCTATATTTTGATGCACCCTGTATATATATTTTCGATGTCAGAACAAAGTATGTTGTTTTCATATTCTACACATCAGGATATGTACGAAAAGCACAAATTAGCAGAATAAAAATAAAATAATGAAGTTAGAAACATATATTCTACATGAACGACTTTAACCCTTACCTTTTCAATGAGATCACATGACGCACACCTTCTGTCAAAAATTGATTCCAATTACCACGGAGCTATTCAATTTTGTTTTAATTTTCTTATTTCACGTAAAAATGTTGGCTGGCAACCGCCTAACAATATATTATATGTCATTATGTGCATATTGAATTGTTACTAATTGTCGTGTATTATAATCTATTTTGGTCTATATCTTAAGAACCATTTAACATATTTTCACGAAATAAAGCTCAAACTCGAGTACCAGCACTTCTCTCATAGCGGTCGCAAACCCGGGTCCCTATGGCTGAAACAAAGTACCTTATTCTCTACCATGTTTGTTACTACTTTATTCTTTTTTTCAAAATAACGCATATTTCACTGCATTTCCCTACACTGACACACCACTAGGTTGCTTGCATATGACACCCGAGGATCACATATGCGTATTTTTACGTAACACAAAGAGAAACTACCTAATTCTATCAAACTTATAAATTTTTCTGAAATCGAAGTGTTATTTTGTCTTCTGCAGCGCTATATTTTGATGCACCCTGTATATATATTTTCGATGTCAGAACAAAGTATGTTGTTTTCATATTCTACACATCAGGATATGTACGAAAAGCACAAATTAGCAGAATAAAAATAAAATAATGAAGTTAGAAACATATATTCTACATGAACGACTTTAACCCTTACCTTTTCAATGAGATCACATGACGCACACCTTCTGTCAAAAATTGATTCCAATTACCACGGAGCTATTCAATTTTGTTTTAATTTTCTTATTTCACGTAAAAATGTTGGCTGGCAACCGCCTAACAATATATTATATGTCATTATGTGCATATTGAATTGTTACTAATTGTCGTGTATTATAATCTATTTTGGTCTATATCTTAAGAACCATTTAACATATTTTCACGAAATAAAGCTCAAACTCGAGTACCAGCACTTCTCTCATAGCGGTCGCAAACCCGGGTCCCTATGGCTGAAACAAAGTACCTTATTCTCTACCATGTTTGTTACTACTTTATTCTTTTTTTCAAAATAACGCATATTTCACTGCATTTCCCTACACTGACACACCACTAGGTTGCTTGCATATGACACCCGAGGATCACATATGTGTATTTTTACGTAACACAAAGAGAAACTACCTAATTCTATCAAACTTATATATTTTTCTGAAATCGAAGTGTTATTTTGTCTTCTGCAGCGCTATATTTTGATGCACCCTGTATATATATTTTCGATGTCAGAACAAAATATGTTGTTTTCATATTCTACACATCAGGATATGTACGAAAAGCACAAATTAGCAGAATAAAAATAAAATAATGAAGTTAGAAACAAATATTCTACATGAACGACTTTAACCCTTACCTTTTCAATGAGATCACATGACGCACACCTTCTGTCAAAAATTGATTCCAATTACCACAGAGCTATTCAATTTTTTTTTAATTTTCTTATTTCACGTAAAAATGTTGGCTGGCAACCGTCTAACAATATATTATATGTCATTATGTGCATATTGAATTGTTACTAATTGTCGTGTATTATAATCTATTTTGGTCTATATCTTAAGAACCATTTAACATATTTTCACGAAATAAATCTCAAACTCGAGTACCAGCACTTCTCTCATAGCGGTCGCAAACTTGGGTCCCTATGGCTGAAACAAAGTACCTTATTCTCTACCATGTTTGTTACTACTTTATTCATTTTTTCAAAATAACGCATATTTCACTGCATTTCCCTACACTGACACACCACTAGGTTGCTTGCATATGACACCCGAGGATCACATATGCGTATTTTTACGTAACACAAAGAGAAACTACCTAATTCTATCAAACTTATAAATTTTTCTGAAATCGAAGTGTTATTTTGTCTTCTGCAGCGCTATATTTTGATGCACCCTGTATATATATTTTCGATGTCAGAACAAAGTATGTTGTTTTCATATTCTACACATCAGGATATGTACGAAAAGCACAAATTAGCAGAATAAAAATAAAATAATGAAGTTAGAAACATATATTCTACATGAACGACTTTAACCCTTACCTTTTCAATGAGATCACATGACGCACACCTTCTGTCAAAAATTGATTCCAATTACCACGGAGCTATTCAATTTTGTTTTAATTTTCTTATTTCACGTAAAAATGTTGGCTGGCAACCGCCTAACAATATATTATATGTCATTATGTGCATATTGAATTGTTACTAATTGTCGTGTATTATAATCTATTTTGGTCTATATCTTAAGAACCATTTAACATATTTTCACGAAATAAAGCTCAAACTCGAGTACCAGCACTTCTCTCATAGCGGTCGCAAACCCGGGTCCCTATGGCTGAAACAAAGTACCTTATTCTCTACCATGTTTGTTACTACTTTATTCTTTTTTTCAAAATAACGCATATTTCACTGCATTTCCCTACACTGACACACCACTAGGTTGCTTGCATATGACACCCGAGGATCACATATGCGTATTTTTACGTAACACAAAGAGAAACTACCTAATTCTATCAAACTTATAAATTTTTCTGAAATCGAAGTGTTATTTTGTCTTCTGCAGCGCTATATTTTGATGCACCCTGTATATATATTTTCGATGTCAGAACAAAGTATGTTGTTTTCATATTCTACACATCAGGATATGTACGAAAAGCACAAATTAGCAGAATAAAAATAAAATAATGAAGTTAGAAACATATATTCTACATGAACGACTTTAACCCTTACCTTTTCAATGAGATCACATTACGCACACCTTCTGTCAAAAATTGATTCCAATTACCACGGAGCTATTCAATTTTGTTTTAATTTTCTTATTTCACGTAAAAATGTTGGCTGGCAACCGCCTAACAATATATTATATGTCATTATGTGCATATTGAATTGTTACTAATTGTCGTGTATTATAATCTATTTTGGTCTATATCTTAAGAACCATTTAACATATTTTCACCAAATAAAGCTCAAACTCGAGTACCAGCACTTCTCTCATAGCGGTCGCAAACCCGGGTCCCTATGGCTGAAACAAAGTACCTTATTCTCTACCATGTTTGTTACTACTTTATTCTTTTTTTCAAAATAACGCATATTTCACTGCATTTCCCTACACTGACACACCACTAGGTTGCTTGCATATGACACCCGAGGATCACATATGTGTATTTTTACGTAACACAAAGAGAAACTACCTAATTCTATCAAACTTATATATTTTTCTGAAATCGAAGTGTTATTTTGTCTTCTGCAGCGCTATATTTTGATGCACCCTGTATATATATTTTCGATGTCAGAACAAAATATGTTGTTTTCATATTCTACACATCAGGATATGTACGAAAAGCACAAATTAGCAGAATAAAAATAAAATAATGAAGTTAGAAACATATATTCTACATGAACGACTTTAACCCTTACCTTTTCAATGAGATCACATGACGCACACCTTCTGTCAAAAATTGATTCCAATTACCACAGAGCTATTCAATTTTTTTTCTAATTTTCTTATTTCACGTAAAAATGTTAGCTGGCAACCGTCTAACAATATATTATATGTCATTATGTGCATATTGAATTGTTACTAATTGTCGTGTATTATAATCTATTTTGGTCTATATCTTAAGAACCATTTAACATATTTTCACGAAATAAAGCTCAAACTCGAGTACCAGCACTTCTCTCATAGCGGTCTCAAACCCGGGTCCCTATGGTTGAAAAAAAGTACCTTATCCTGTACCATGTTTGTTACTACTTTATTCTTTTTTTTTTAAATAACGCATATTTCACTGCATTTCCCTACACTGACACACCACTAGGTTTCTTGCATATGACACCCGAGGATCACATATGCGTATTTTTACGTAACACAAAGAGAAACTACCTAATTCTATCAAACTTATAATTTTTTCTGAAATCGAAGTGTTATTTTGTCTTCTGCAGCGCTATATTTTGATGCACCCTGTATATATATTTTCGATGTCAGAACAAAGTATGTTGTTTTCATATTCTACACATCAGGATATGTACGAAAAGCACAAATTAGCAGAATAAAAATAAAATAATGAAGTTAGAAACATATATTCTACATGAACGACTTTAACCGTTACCTTTTCAATGAGATCACATGACGCACACCTTCTGTCAAAAATTGATTCCAATTACCACAGAGCTATTCAATTTTTTTTTTAATTTTCTTATTTCACGTAAAAATGTTGGCTGGCAACCGTCTAACAATATATTATATGTCATTATGTGCATATTGAATTGTTACTAATTGTCGTGTATTATAATCTATTTTGGTCTATATCTTAAGAACCATTTAACATATTTTCACGAAATAAAGCTCAAACTCGAGTACCAGCACTTCTCTCATAGCGGTCGCAAACCCGGGTCCCTATGGCTGAAACAAAGTACCTTATTCTCTACCATGTTTGTTACTACTTTATTCTTTTTTTCAAAATAACGCATATTTCACTGCATTTCCCTACAGTGACACACCACTAGGTTGCTTGCATATGACACCCGAGGATCACATATGTGTATTTTTACGTAACACAAAGAGAAACTACCTAATTCTATCAAACTTATATATTTTTCTGAAATCGAAGTGTTATTTTGTCTTCTGCAGCGCTATATTTTGATGCACCCTGTATATATATTTTCGATGTCAGAACAAAATATGTTGTTTTCATATTCTACACATCAGGATATGTACGAAAAGCACAAATTAGCAGAATAAAAATAAAAAATTGAAGTTAGAAACATATATTCTACATGAACGACTTTAACCCTTACCTTTTCAATGAGATCACATGACGCACACCTTCTGTCAAAAATTGATTCCAATTACCACAGAGCTATTCAATTTTTTTTTAATTTTCTTATTTCACGTAAAAATGTTGGCTGGCAACCGTCTAACAATATATTATATGTCATTATGTGCATATTGAATTGTTACTAATTGTCGTGTATTATAATCTATTTTGGTCTATATCTTAAGAACCATTTAACATATTTTCACGAAATAAAGCTCAAACTCGAGTACCAGCACTTCTCTCATAGCGGTCGCAAACCCGGGTCCCTATGGCTGAAACAAAGTACCTTATTCTCTACCATGTTTGTTACTACTTTATTCTTTTTTTCAAAATAACGCATATTTCACTGCATTTCCCTACACTGACACACCACTAGGTTGCTTGCATATGACACCCGAGGATCACATATGCGTATTTTTACGTAACACAAAGAGAAACTACCTAATTCTATCAAACTTATAAATTTTTCTGAAATCGAAGTGTTATTTTGTCTTCTGCAGCGCTATATTTTGATGCACCCTGTATATATATTTTCGATGTCAGAACAAAGTATGTTGTTTTCATATTCTACACATCAGGATATGTACGAAAAGCACAAATTAGCAGAATAAAAATAAAATAATGAAGTTAGAAACATATATTCTACATGAACGACTTTAACCGTTACCTTTTCAATGAGATCACATGACGCACACCTTCTGTCAAAAATTGATTCCAATTACCACGGAGCTATTCAATTTTGTTTTAATTTTCTTATTTCACGTAAAAATGTTGGCTGGCAACCGCCTAACAATATATTATATGTCATTATGTGCATATTGAATTGTTACTAATTGTCGTGTATTATAATCTATTTTGGTCTATATCTTAAGAACCATTTAACATATTTTCACCAAATAAAGCTCAAACTCGAGTACCAGCACTTCTCTCATAGCGGTCGCAAACCCGGGTCCCTATGGCTGAAACAAAGTACCTTATTCTCTACCATGTTTGTTACTACTTTATTCTTTTTTTCAAAATAACGCATATTTCACTGCATTTCCCTACACTGACACACCACTAGGTTGCTTGCATATGACACCCGAGGATCACATATGTGTATTTTTACGTAACACAAAGAGAAACTACCTAATTCTATCAAACTTATATATTTTTCTGAAATCGAAGTGTTATTTTGTCTTCTGCAGCGCTATATTTTGATGCACCCTGTATATATATTTTCGATGTCAGAACAAAATATGTTGTTTTCATATTCTACACATCAGGATATGTACGAAAAGCACAAATTAGCAGAATAAAAATAAAATAATGAAGTTAGAAACATATATTCTACATGAACGACTTTAACCCTTACCTTTTCAATGAGATCACATGACGCACACCTTCTGTCAAAAATTGATTCCAATTACCACAGAGCTATTCAATTTTTTTTTCTAATTTTCTTATTTCACGTAAAAATGTTAGCTGGCAACCGTCTAACAATATATTATATGTCATTATGTGCATATTGAATTGTTACTAATTGTCGTGTATTATAATCTATTTTGGTCTATATCTTAAGAACCATTTAACATATTTTCACGAAATAAAGCTCAAACTCGAGTACCAGCACTTCTCTCATAGCGGTCTCAAACCCGGGTCCCTATGGTTGAAAAAAAGTACCTTATCCTGTACCATGTTTGTTACTACTTTATTCTTTTTTTTTTTTAAATAACGCATATTTCACTGCATTTCCCTACACTGACACACCACTAGGTTGCTTGCATATGACACCCGAGGATCACATATGCGTATTTTTACGTAACACAAAGAGAAACTACCTAATTATATCAAACTTATAATTTTTTCTGAAATCGAAGTGTTATTTTGTCTTCTGCAGCGCTATATTTTGATGCACCCTGTATATATATTTTCGATGTCAGAACAAAGTATGTTGTTTTCATATTCTACACATCAGGATATGTACGAAAAGCACAAATTAGCAGAATAAAAATAAAATAATGAAGTTAGAAACATATATTCTACATGAACGACTTTAACCGTTACCTTTTCAATGAGATCACATGACGCACACCTTCTGTCAAAAATTGATTCCAATTACCACAGAGCTATTCAATTTTTTTTTTAATTTTCTTATTTCACGTAAAAATGTTGGCTGGCAACCGTCTAACAATATATTATATGTCATTATGTGCATATTGAATTGTTACTAATTGTCGTGTATTATAATCTATTTTGGTCTATATCTTAAGAACCATTTAACATATTTTCACGAAATAAAGCTCAAACTCGAGTACCAGCACTTCTCTCATAGCGGTCGCAAACCCGGGTCCCTATGGCTGAAACAAAGTACCTTATTCTCTACCATGTTTGTTACTACTTTATTCTTTTTTTCAAAATAACGCATATTTCACTGCATTTCCCTACAGTGACACACCACTAGGTTGCTTGCATATGACACCCGAGGATCACATATGTGTATTTTTACGTAACACAAAGAGAAACTACCTAATTCTATCAAACTTATATATTTTTCTGAAATCGAAGTGTTATTTTGTCTTCTGCAGCGCTATATTTTGATGCACCCTGTATATATATTTTCGATGTCAGAACAAAATATGTTGTTTTCATATTCTACACATCAGGATATGTTCGAAAAGCACAAATTAGCAGAATAAAAATAAAAAATTGAAGTTAGAAACATATATTCTACATGAACGACTTTAACCCTTACCTTTTCAATGAGATCACATGACGCACACCTTCTGTCAAAAATTGATTCCAATTACCACAGAGCTATTCAATTTTTTTTTAATTTTCTTATTTCACGTAAAAATGTTGGCTGGCAACCGTCTAACAATATATTATATGTCATTATGTGCATATTGAATTGTTACTAATTGTCGTGTATTATAATCTATTTTGGTCTATATCTTAAGAACCATTTAACATATTTTCACGAAATAAAGCTCAAACTCGAGTACCAGCACTTCTCTCATAGCGGTCGCAAACCCGGGTCCCTATGGCTGAAACAAAGTACCTTATTCTCTACCATGTTTGTTACTACTTTATTCTTTTTTTCAAAATAACGCATATTTCACTGCATTTCCCTACACTGACACACCACTAGGTTGCTTGCATATGACACCCGAGGATCACATATGCGTATTTTTACGTAACACAAAGAGAAACTACCTAATTCTATCAAACTTATAAATTTTTCTGAAATCGAAGTGTTATTTTGTCTTCTGCAGCGCTATATTTTGATGCACCCTGTATATATATTTTCGATGTCAGAACAAAGTATGTTGTTTTCATATTCTACACATCAGGATATGTACGAAAAGCACAAATTAGCAGAATAAAAATAAAATAATGAAGTTAGAAACATATATTCTACATGAACGACTTTAACCGTTACCTTTTCAATGAGATCACATGACGCACACCTTCTGTCAAAAATTGATTCCAATTACCACGGAGCTATTCAATTTTGTTTTAATTTTCTTATTTCACGTAAAAATGTTGGCTGGCAACCGCCTAACAATATATTATATGTCATTATGTGCATATTGAATTGTTACTAATTGTCGTGTATTATAATCTATTTTGGTCTATATCTTAAGAACCATTTAACATATTTTCACGAAATAAAGCTCAAACTCGAGTACCAGCACTTCTCTCATAGCGGTCGCAAACCCGGGTCCCTATGGCTGAAACAAAGTACCTTATTCTCTACCATGTTTGTTACTACTTTATTCTTTTTTTCAAAATAACGCATATTTCACTGCATTTCCCTACACTGACACACCACTAGGTTGCTTGCATATGACACCCGAGGATCACATATGTGTATTTTTACGTAACACAAAGAGAAACTACCTAATTCTATCAAACTTATATATTTTTCTGAAATCGAAGTGTTATTTTGTCTTCTGCAGCGCTATATTTTGATGCACCCTGTATATATATTTTCGATGTCAGAACAAAATATGTTGTTTTCATATTCTACACATCAGGATATGTACGAAAAGCACAAATTAGCAGAATAAAAATAAAATAATGAAGTTAGAAACATATATTCTACATGAACGACTTTAACCCTTACCTTTTCAATGAGATCACATGACGCACACCTTCTGTCAAAAATTGATTCCAATTACCACAGAGCTATTCAATTTTTTTTTCTAATTTTCTTATTTCACGTAAAAATGTTAGCTGGCAACCGTCTAACAATATATTATATGTCATTATGTGCATATTGAATTGTTACTAATTGTCGTGTATTATAATCTATTTTGGTCTATATCTTAAGAACCATTTAACATATTTTCACGAAATAAAGCTCAAACTCGAGTACCAGCACTTCTCTCATAGCGGTCTCAAACCCGGGTCCCTATGGTTGAAAAAAAGTACCTTATCCTGTACCATGTTTGTTACTACTTTATTTTTTTTTTTTAAATAACGCATATTTCACTGCATTTCCCTACACTGACACACCACTAGGTTTCTTGCATATGACACCCGAGGATCACATATGCGTATTTTTACGTAACACAAAGAGAAACTACCTAATTCTATCAAACTTATAATTTTTTCTGAAATCGAAGTGTTATTTTGTCTTCTGCAGCGCTATATTTTGATGCACCCTGTATATATATTTTCGATGTCAGAACAAAGTATGTTGTTTTCATATTCTACACATCAGGATATGTACGAAAAGCACAAATTAGCAGAATAAAAATAAAATAATGAAGTTAGAAACATATATTCTACATGAACGACTTTAACCGTTACCTTTTCAATGAGATCACATGACGCACACCTTCTGTCAAAAATTGATTCCAATTACCACAGAGCTATTCAATTTTTTTTTTAATTTTCTTATTTCACGTAAAAATGTTGGCTGGCAACCGTCTAACAATATATTATATGTCATTATGTGCATATTGAATTGTTACTAATTGTCGTGTATTATAATCTATTTTGGTCTATATCTTAAGAACCATTTAACATATTTTCACGAAATAAAGCTCAAACTCGAGTACCAGCACTTCTCTCATAGCGGTCGCAAACCCGGGTCCCTATGGCTGAAACAAAGTACCTTATTCTCTACCATGTTTGTTACTACTTTATTCTTTTTTTCAAAATAACGCATATTTCACTGCATTTCCCTACAGTGACACACCACTAGGTTGCTTGCATATGACACCCGAGGATCACATATGTGTATTTTTACGTAACACAAAGAGAAACTACCTAATTCTATCAAACTTATATATTTTTCTGAAATCGAAGTGTTATTTTGTCTTCTGCAGCGCTATATTTTGATGCACCCTGTATATATATTTTCGATGTCAGAACAAAATATGTTGTTTTCATATTCTACACATCAGGATATGTTCGAAAAGCACAAATTAGCAGAATAAAAATAAAAAATTGAAGTTAGAAACATATATTCTACATGAACGACTTTAACCCTTACCTTTTCAATGAGATCACATGACGCACACCTTCTGTCAAAAATTGATTCCAATTACCACAGAGCTATTCAATTTTTTTTTAATTTTCTTATTTCACGTAAAAATGTTGGCTGGCAACCGTCTAACAATATATTATATGTCATTATGTGCATATTGAATTGTTACTAATTGTCGTGTATTATAATCTATTTTGGTCTATATCTTAAGAACCATTTAACATATTTTCACGAAATAAAGCTCAAACTCGAGTACCAGCACTTCTCTCATAGCGGTCGCAAACCCGGGTCCCTATGGCTGAAACAAAGTACCTTATTCTCTACCATGTTTGTTACTACTTTATTCTTTTTTTCAAAATAACGCATATTTCACTGCATTTCCCTACACTGACACACCACTAGGTTGCTTGCATATGACACCCGAGGATCACATATGCGTATTTTTACGTAACACAAAGAGAAACTACCTAATTCTATCAAACTTATAAATTTTTCTGAAATCGAAGTGTTATTTTGTCTTCTGCAGCGCTATATTTTGATGCACCCTGTATATATATTTTCGATGTCAGAACAAAGTATGTTGTTTTCATATTCTACACATCAGGATATGTACGAAAAGCACAAATTAGCAGAATAAAAATAAAATAATGAAGTTAGAAACATATATTCTACATGAACGACTTTAACCGTTACCTTTTCAACGAGATCACATGACGCACACCTTCTGTCAAAAATTGATTCCAATTACCACGGAGCTATTCAATTTTGTTTTAATTTTCTTATTTCACGTAAAAATGTTGGCTGGCAACCGCCTAACAATATATTATATGTCATTATGTGCATATTGAATTGTTACTAATTGTCGTGTATTATAATCTATTTTGGTCTATATCTTAAGAACCATTTAACATATTTTCACGAAATAAAGCTCAAACTCGAGTACCAGCACTTCTCTCATAGCGGTCGCAAACCCGGGTCCCTATGGCTGAAACAAAGTACCTTATTCTCTACCATGTTTGTTACTACTTTATTCTTTTTTTCAAAATAACGCATATTTCACTGCATTTCCCTACACTGACACACCACTAGGTTGCTTGCATATGACACCCGAGGATCACATATGTGTATTTTTACGTAACACAAAGAGAAACTACCTAATTCTATCAAACTTATATATTTTTCTGAAATCGAAGTGTTATTTTGTCTTCTGCAGCGCTATATTTTGATGCACCCTGTATATATATTTTCGATGTCAGAACAAAATATGTTGTTTTCATATTCTACACATCAGGATATGTACGAAAAGCACAAATTAGCAGAATAAAAATAAAATAATGAAGTTAGAAACATATATTCTACATGAACGACTTTAACCCTTACCTTTTCAATGAGATCACATGACGCACACCTTCTGTCAAAAATTGATTCCAATTACCACAGAGCTATTCAATTTTTTTTTCTAATTTTCTTATTTCACGTAAAAATGTTAGCTGGCAACCGTCTAACAATATATTATATGTCATTATGTGCATATTGAATTGTTACTAATTGTCGTGTATTATAATCTATTTTGGTCTATATCTTAAGAACCATTTAACATATTTTCACGAAATAAAGCTCAAACTCGAGTACCAGCACTTCTCTCATAGCGGTCTCAAACCCGGGTCCCTATGGTTGAAAAAAAGTACCTTATCCTGTACCATGTTTGTTACTACTTTATTCTTTTTTTTTTAAATAACGCATATTTCAATGCATTTCCCTACACTGACACACCACTAGGTTTCTTGCATATGACACCCGAGGATCACATATGCGTATTTTTACGTAACACAAAGAGAAACTACCTAATTCTATCAAACTTATAATTTTTTCTGAAATCGAAGTGTTATTTTGTCTTCTGCAGCGCTATATTTTGATGCACCCTGTATATATATTTTCGATGTCAGAACAAAGTATGTTGTTTTCATATTCTACACATCAGGATATGTACGAAAAGCACAAATTAGCAGAATAAAAATAAAATAATGAAGTTAGAAACATATATTCTACATGAACGACTTTAACCGTTACCTTTTCAATGAGATCACATGACGCACACCTTCTGTCAAAAATTGATTCCAATTACCACAGAGCTATTCAATTTTTTTTTTAATTTTCTTATTTCACGTAAAAATGTTGGCTGGCAACCGTCTAACAATATATTATATGTCATTATGTGCATATTGAATTGTTACTAATTGTCGTGTATTATAATCTATTTTGGTCTATATCTTAAGAACCATTTAACATATTTTCACGAAATAAAGCTCAAACTCGAGTACCAGCACTTCTCTCATAGCGGTCGCAAACCCGGGTCCCTATGGCTGAAACAAAGTACCTTATTCTCTACCATGTTTGTTACTACTTTATTCTTTTTTTCAAAATAACGCATATTTCACTGCATTTCCCTACAGTGACACACCACTAGGTTGGTTGCATATGACACCCGAGGATCACATATGTGTATTTTTACGTAACACAAAGAGAAACTACCTAATTCTATCAAACTTATATATTTTTCTGAAATCGAAGTGTTATTTTGTCTTCTGCAGCGCTATATTTTGATGCACCCTGTATATATATTTTCGATGTCAGAACAAAATATGTTGTTTTCATATTCTACACATCAGGATATGTACGAAAAGCACAAATTAGCAGAATAAAAATAAAAAATTGAAGTTAGAAACATATATTCTACATGAACGACTTTAACCCTTACCTTTTCAATGAGATCACATGACGCACACCTTCTGTCAAAAATTGATTCCAATTACCACAGAGCTATTCAATTTTTTTTTAATTTTCTTATTTCACGTAAAAATGTTGGCTGGCAACCGTCTAACAATATATTATATGTCATTATGTGCATATTGAATTGTTACTAATTGTCGTGTATTATAATCTATTTTGGTCTATATCTTAAGAACCATTTAACATATTTTCACGAAATAAAGCTCAAACTCGAGTACCAGCACTTCTCTCATAGCGGTCGCAAACCCGGGTCCCTATGGCTGAAACAAAGTACCTTATTCTCTACCATGTTTGTTACTACTTTATTCTTTTTTTCAAAATAACGCATATTTCACTGCATTTCCCTACACTGACACACCACTAGGTTGCTTGCATATGACACCCGAGGATCACATATGCGTATTTTTACGTAACACAAAGAGAAACTACCTAATTCTATCAAACTTATAAATTTTTCTGAAATCGAAGTGTTATTTTGTCTTCTGCAGCGCTATATTTTGATGCACCCTGTATATATATTTTCGATGTCAGAACAAAGTATGTTGTTTTCATATTCTACACATCAGGATATGTACGAAAAGCACAAATTAGCAGAATAAAAATAAAATAATGAAGTTAGAAACATATATTCTACATGAACGACTTTAACCGTTACCTTTTCAATGAGATCACATGACGCACACCTTCTGTCAAAAATTGATTCCAATTACCACGGAGCTATTCAATTTTGTTTTAATTTTCTTATTTCACGTAAAAATGTTGGCTGGCAACCGCCTAACAATATATTATATGTCATTATGTGCATATTGAATTGTTACTAATTGTCGTGTATTATAATCTATTTTGGTCTATATCTTAAGAACCATTTAACATATTTTCACCAAATAAAGCTCAAACTCGAGTACCAGCACTTCTCTCATAGCGGTCGCAAACCCGGGTCCCTATGGCTGAAACAAAGTACCTTATTCTCTACCATGTTTGTTACTACTTTATTCTTTTTTTCAAAATAACGCATATTTCACTGCATTTCCCTACACTGACACACCACTAGGTTGCTTGCATATGACACCCGAGGATCACATATGTGTATTTTTACGTAACACAAAGAGAAACTACCTAATTCTATCAAACTTATATATTTTTCTGAAATCGAAGTGTTATTTTGTCTTCTGCAGCGCTATATTTTGATGCACCCTGTATATATATTTTCGATGTCAGAACAAAATATGTTGTTTTCATATTCTACACATCAGGATATGTACGAAAAGCACAAATTAGCAGAATAAAAATAAAATAATGAAGTTAGAGACATATATTCTACATGAACGACTTTAACCCTTACCTTTTCAATGAGATCACATGACGCACACCTTCTGTCAAAAATTGATTCCAATTACCACAGAGCTATTCAATTTTTTTTTCTAATTTTCTTATTTCACGTAAAAATGTTAGCTGGCAACCGTCTAACAATATATTATATGTCATTATGTGCATATTGAATTGTTACTAATTGTCGTGTATTATAATCTATTTTGGTCTATATCTTAAGAACCATTTAACATATTTTCACGAAATAAAGCTCAAACTCGAGTACCAGCACTTCTCTCATAGCGGTCTCAAACCCGGGTCCCTATGGTTGAAAAAAAGTACCTTATCCTGTACCATGTTTGTTACTACTTTATTCTTTTTTTTTTAAATAACGCATATTTCACTGCATTTCCCTACACTGACACACCACTAGGTTGCTTGCATATGACACCCGAGGATCACATATGCGTATTTTTACGTAACACAAAGAGAAACTACCTAATTCTATCAAACTTATAATTTTTTCTGAAATCGAAGTGTTATTTTGTCTTCTGCAGCGCTATATTTTGATGCACCCTGTATATATATTTTCGATGTCAGAACAAAGTATGTTGTTTTCATATTCTACACATCAGGATATGTACGAAAAGCACAAATTAGCAGAATAAAAATAAAATAATGAAGTTAGAAACATATATTCTACATGAACGACTTTAACCGTTACCTTTTCAATGAGATCACATGACGCACACCTTCTGTCAAAAATTGATTCCAATTACCACAGAGCTATTCAATTTTTTTTTTAATTTTCTTATTTCACGTAAAAATGTTGGCTGGCAACCGTCTAACAATATATTATATGTCATTATGTGCATATTGAATTGTTACTAATTGTCGTGTATTATAATCTATTTTGGTCTATATCTTAAGAACCATTTAACATATTTTCACGAAATAAAGCTCAAACTCGAGTACCAGCACTTCTCTCATAGCGGTCGCAAACCCGGGTCCCTATGGCTGAAACAAAGTACCTTATTCTCTACCATGTTTGTTACTACTTTATTCTTTTTTTCAAAATAACGCATATTTCACTGCATTTCCCTACAGTGACACACCACTAGGTTGCTTGCATATGACACCCGAGGATCACATATGTGTATTTTTACGTAACACAAAGAGAAACTACCTAATTCTATCAAACTTATATATTTTTCTGAAATCGAAGTGTTATTTTGTCTTCTGCAGCGCTATATTTTGATGCACCCTGTATATATATTTTCGATGTCAGAACAAAATATGTTGTTTTCATATTCTACACATCAGGATATGTTCGAAAAGCACAAATTAGCAGAATAAAAATAAAAAATTGAAGTTAGAAACATATATTCTACATGAACGACTTTAACCCTTACCTTTTCAATGAGATCACATGACGCACACCTTCTGTCAAAAATTGATTCCAATTACCACAGAGCTATTCAATTTTTTTTTAATTTTCTTATTTCACGTAAAAATGTTGGCTGGCAACCGCCTAACAATATATTATATGTCATTATGTGCATATTGAATTGTTACTAATTGTCGTGTATTATAATCTATTTTGGTCTATATCTTAAGAACCATTTAACATATTTTCACGAAATAAAGCGCAAACTCGAGTACCAGCACTTCTCTCATAGCGGTCGCAAACCAGGGTCCCTATGGCTGAAACAAAGTACCTTATTCTCTACCATGTTTGTTACTACTTTATTCTTTTTTTCAAAATAACGCATATTTCACTGCATTTCCCTACACTGACACACCACTAGGTTGCTTGCATATGACACCCGAGGATCACATATGCGTATTTTTACGTAACACAAAGAGAAACTACCTAATTCTATCAAACTTATAAATTTTTCTGAAATCGAAGTGTTATTTTGTCTTCTGCAGCGCTATATTTTGATGCACCCTGTATATATATTTTCGATGTCAGAACAAAGTATGTTGTTTTCATATTCTACACATCAGGATATGTACGAAAAGCACAAATTAGCAGAATAAAAATAAAATAATGAAGTTAGAAACATATATTCTACATGAACGACTTTAACCGTTACCTTTTCAATGAGATCACATGACGCACACCTTCTGTCAAAAATTGATTCCAATTACCACGGAGCTATTCAATTTTGTTTTAATTTTCTTATTTCACGTAAAAATGTTGGCTGGCAACCGCCTAACAATATATTATATGTCATTATGTGCATATTGAATTGTTACTAATTGTCGTGTATTATAATCTATTTTGGTCTATATCTTAAGAACCATTTAACATATTTTCACCAAATAAAGCTCAAACTCGAGTACCAGCACTTCTCTCATAGCGGTCGCAAACCCGGGTCCCTATGGCTGAAACAAAGTACCTTATTCTCTACCATGTTTGTTACTACTTTATTCTTTTTTTCAAAATAACGCATATTTCACTGCATTTCCCTACAGTGACACACCACTAGGTTGCTTGCATATGACACCCGAGGATCACATATGTGTATTTTTACGTAACACAAAGAGAAACTACCTAATTCTATCAAACTTATAAATTTTTCTGAAATCGAAGTGTTATTTTGTCTTCTGCAGCGCTATATTTTGATGCACCCTGTATATATATTTTCGATGTCAGAACAAAGTATGTTGTTTTCATATTCTACACATCAGGATATGTACGAAAAGCACAAATTAGCAGAATAAAAATAAAATAATGAAGTTAGAAACATATATTCTACATGAACGACTTTAACCCTTACCTTTTCAATGAGATCACATGACGCACACCTTCTGTCAAAAATTGATTCCAATTACCACAGAGCTATTCAATTTTTTTTTAATTTTCTTATTTCACGTAAAAATGTTGGCTGGCAACCGTCTAACAATATATTATATGTCATTATGTGCATATTGAATTGTTACTAATTGTCGTGTATTATAATCTATTTTGGTCTATATCTTAAGAACCATTTAACATATTTTCACGAAATAAATCTCAAACTCGAGTACCAGCACTTCTCTCATAGCGGTCGCAAACTTGGGTCCCTATGGCTGAAACAAAGTACCTTATTCTCTACCATGTTTGTTACTACTTTATTCATTTTTTCAAAATAACGCATATTTCACTGCATTTCCCTACACTGACACACCACTAGGTTGCTTGCATATGACACCCGAGGATCACATATGCGTATTTTTACGTAACACAAAGAGAAACTACCTAATTCTATCAAACTTATAAATTTTTCTGAAATCGAAGTGTTATTTTGTCTTCTGCAGCGCTATATTTTGATGCACCCTGTATATATATTTTCGATGTCAGAACAAAGTATGTTGTTTTCATATTCTACGCATCAGGATATGTACGAAAAGCACAAATTAGCAGAATAAAAATAAAATAATGAAGTTAGAAACATATATTCTACATGAACGACTTTAACCCTTACCTTTTCAATGAGATCACATGACGCACACCTTCTGTCAAAAATTGATTCCAATTACCACAGAGCTATTCAATTTTTTTTTAATTTTCTTATTTCACGTAAAAATGTTGGCTGGCAACCGTCTAACAATATATTATATGTCATTATGTGCATATTGAATTGTTACTAATTGTCGTGTATTATAATCTATTTTGGTCTATATCTTAAGAACCATTTAACATATTTTCACGAAATAAAGCTCAAACTCGAGTACCAGCACTTCTCTCATACAGGTCGCAAACTTGGGTCCCTATGGCTGAAACAAAGTACCTTATTCTCTACCATGTTTGTTACTACTTTATTCATTTTTTCAAAATAACGCATATTTCACTGCATTTCCCTACACTGACACACCACTAGGTTGCTTGCATATGACACCCGAGGATCACATATGCGTATTTTTACGTAACACAAAGAGAAACTACCTAATTCTATCAAACTTATAAATTTTTCTGAAATCGAAGTGTTATTTTGTCTTCTGCAGCGGTATATTTTGATGCACCCTGTATATATATTTTCGATGTCAGAACAAAGTATGTTGTTTTCATATTCTACACATCAGGATATGTACGAAAAGCACAAATTAGCAGAATAAAAATAAAATAATGAAGTTAGAAACATATATTCTACATGAACGACTTTAACCCTTACCTTTTCAATGAGATCACATGACGCACACCTTCTGTCAAAAATTGATTCCAATTACCACGGAGCTATTCAATTTTGTTTTAATTTTCTTATTTCACGTAAAAATGTTGGCTGGCAACCGCCTAACAATATATTATATGTCATTATGTGCATATTGAATTGTTACTAATTGTTGTGTATTATAATCTATTTTGGTCTATATCTTAAGAACCATTTAACATATTTTCACGAAATAAAGCTCAAACTCGAGTACCAGCACTTCTCTCATAGGGGTCGCAAACCCGGGTCCCTATGGCTGAAACAAAGTACCTTATTCTCTACCATGTTTGTTACTACTTTATTCTTTTTTTCAAAATAACGCATATTTCACTGCATTTCCCTACACTGACACACCACTAGGTTGCTTGCATATGACACCCGAGGATCACATATGTGTATTTTTACGTAACACAAAGAGAAACTACCTAATTCTATCAAACTTATATATTTTTCTGAAATCGAAGTGTTATTTTGTCTTCTGCAGCGCTATATTTTGATGCACCCAGTATATATATTTTCGATGTCAGAACAAAATATGTTGTTTTCATATTCTACACATCAGGATATGTACGAAAAGCACAAATTAGCAGAATAAAAATAAAATAATGAAGTTAGAAACATATATTCTACATGAACGACTTTAACCCTTACCTTTTCAATGAGATCACATGACGCACACCTTCTGTCAAAAATTGATTCCAATTACCACAGAGCTATTCAATTTTTTTTTTAATTTTCTTATTTCACGTAAAAATGTTGGCTGGCAACCGTCTAACAATATATTATATGTCATTATGTGCATATTGAATTGTTACTAATTGTCGTGTATTATAATCTATTTTGGTCTATATCTTAAGAACCATTTAACATATTTTCACGAAATAAAGCTCAAACTCGAGTACCAGCACTTCTCTCATAGCGGTCGCAAACCCGGGTCCCTATGGCTGAAACAAAGTACCTTATTCTCTACCATGTTTGTTACTACTTATTCTTTTTTTCAAAATAACGCATATTTCACTGCATTTACCCACACTGACACACCACTAGGTTGCTTGCATATGACACCCGAGGATCACATATGCGCATTTTTACGTAACACAAAGAGAAACTACCTAATTCTATCATACTTATAAATTTTTCTGAAATCGAAGTGTTATTTTGTCTTCTGCAGCGCTATATTTTGATGCACCCTGTATATATATTTTCGATGTCAGAACAAAGTATGTTGTTTTCATATTCTACACATCAGGATATGTACGAAAAGCACAAATTAGCAGAATAAAAATAAAATAATGAAGTTAGAAACATATATTCTACATGAACGACTTTAACCCTTACCTTTTCAATGAGATCACATGACGCACACCTTCTGTCAAAAATTGATTCCAATTACCACGGAGCTATTCAATTTTGTTTTAATTTTCTTATTTCACGTAAAAATGTTGGCTGGCAACCGCCTAACAATATATTATATGTCATTATGTGCATATTGAATTGTTACTAATTGTCGTGTATTATAATCTATTTTGGTCTATATCTTAAGAACCATTTAACATATTTTCACGAAATAAAGCTCAAACTCGAGTACCAGCACTTCTCTCATAGCGGTCGCAAACCCGGGTCCCTATGGCTGAAACAAAGTACCTTATTCTCTACCATGTTTGTTACTACTTTATTCTTTTTTTCAAAATAACGCATATTTCACTGCATTTCCCTACAGTGACACACCACTAGGTTGCTTGCATATGACACCCGAGGATCACATATGTGTATTTTTACGTAACACAAAGAGAAACTACCTAATTCTATCAAACTTATATATTTTTCTGAAATCGAAGTGTTATTTTGTCTTCTGCAGCGCTATATTTTGATGCACCCTGTATATATATTTTCGATGTCAGAACAAAATATGTTGTTTTCATATTCTACACATCAGGATATGTACGAAAAGCACAAATTAGCAGAATAAAAATAAAAAATTGAAGTTAGAAACATATATTCTACATGAACGACTTTAACCCTTACCTTTTCAATGAGATCACATGACGCACACCTTCTGTCAAAAATTGATTCCAATTACCACAGAGCTATTCAATTTTTTTTTAATTTTCTTATTTCACGTAAAAATGTTGGCTGGCAACCGTCTAACAATATATTATATGTCATTATGTGCATATTGAATTGTTACTAATTGTCGTGTATTATAATCTATTTTGGTCTATATCTTAAGAACCATTTAACATATTTTCACGAAATAAAGCTCAAACTCGAGTACCAGCACTTCTCTCATAGCGGTCGCAAACCCGGGTCCCTATGGCTGAAACAAAGTACCTTATTCTCTACCATGTTTGTTACTACTTTATTCTTTTTTTCAAAATAACGCATATTTCACTGCATTTCCCTACACTGACACACCACTAGGTTGCTTGCATATGACACCCGAGGATCACATATGCGTATTTTTACGTAACACAAAGAGAAACTACCTAATTCTATCAAACTTATAAATTTTTCTGAAATCGAAGTGTTATTTTGTCTTCTGCAGCGCTATATTTTGATGCACCCTGTATATATATTTTCGATGTCAGAACAAAGTATGTTGTTTTCATATTCTACACATCAGGATATGTACGAAAAGCACAAATTAGCAGAATAAAAATAAAATAATGAAGTTAGAAACATATATTCTACATGAACGACTTTAACCGTTACCTTTTCAATGAGATCACATGACGCACACCTTCTGTCAAAAATTGATTCCAATTACCACGGAGCTATTCAATTTTGTTTTAATTTTCTTATTTCACGTAAAAATGTTGGCTGGCAACCGCCTAACAATATATTATATGTCATTATGTGCATATTGAATTGTTACTAATTGTCGTGTATTATAATCTATTTTGGTCTATATCTTAAGAACCATTTAACATATTTTCACCAAATAAAGCTCAAACTCGAGTACCAGCACTTCTCTCATAGCGGTCGCAAACCCGGGTCCCTATGGCTGAAACAAAGTACCTTATTCTCTACCATGTTTGTTACTACTTTATTTTTTTTTTCAAAATAACGCATATTTCACTGCATTTCCCTACAGTGACACACCACTAGGTTGCTTGCATATGACACCCGAGGATCACATATGTGTATTTTTACGTAACACAAAGAGAAACTACCTAATTCTATCAAACTTATAAATTTTTCTGAAATCGAAGTGTTATTTTGTCTTCTGCAGCGCTATATTTTGATGCACCCTGTATATATATTTTCGATGTCAGAACAAAGTATGTTGTTTTCATATTCTACACATCAGGATATGTACGAAAAGCACAAATTAGCAGAATAAAAATAAAATAATGAAGTTAGAAACATATATTCTACATGAACGACTTTAACCCTTACCTTTTCAATGAGATCACATGACGCACACCTTCTGTCAAAAATTGATTCCAATTACCACAGAGCTATTCAATTTTTTTTTAATTTTCTTATTTCACGTAAAAATGTTGGCTGGCAACCGTCTAACAATATATTATATGTCATTATGTGCATATTGAATTGTTACTAATTGTCGTGTATTATAATCTATTTTGGTCTATATCTTAAGAACCATTTAACATATTTTCACGAAATAAATCTCAAACTCGAGTACCAGCACTTCTCTCATAGCGGTCGCAAACTTGGGTCCCTATGGCTGAAACAAAGTACCTTATTCTCTACCATGTTTGTTACTACTTTATTCATTTTTTCAAAATAACGCATATTTCACTGCATTTCCCTACACTGACACACCACTAGGTTGCTTGCATATGACACCCGAGGATCACATATGCGTATTTTTACGTAACACAAAGAGAAACTACCTAATTCTATCAAACTTATAAATTTTTCTGAAATCGAAGTGTTATTTTGTCTTCTGCAGCGCTATATTTTGATGCACCCTGTATATATATTTTCGATGTCAGAACAAAGTATGTTGTTTTCATATTCTACACATCAGGATATGTACGAAAAGCACAAATTAGCAGAATAAAAATAAAATAATGAAGTTAGAAACATATATTCTACATGAACGACTTTAACCCTTACCTTTTCAATGAGATCACATGACGCACACCTTCTGTCAAAAATTGATTCCAATTACCACAGAGCTATTCAATTTTTTTTAATTTTCTTATTTCACGTAAAAATGTTGGCTGGCAACCGTCTAACAATATATTATATGTCATTATGTGCATATTGAATTGTTACTAATTGTCGTGTATTATAATCTATTTTGGTCTATATCTTAAGAACCATTTAACATATTTTCACGAAATAAAGCTCAAACTCGAGTACCAGCACTTCTCTCATACAGGTCGCAAACTTGGGTCCCTATGGCTGAAACAAAGTACCTTATTCTCTACCATGTTTGTTACTACTTTATTCATTTTTTCAAAATAACGCATATTTCACTGCATTTCCCTACACTGACACACCACTAGGTTGCTTGCATATGACACCCGAGGATCACATATGCGTATTTTTACGTAACACAAAGAGAAACTACCTAATTCTATCAAACTTATAAATTTTTCTGAAATCGAAGTGTTATTTTGTATTCTGCAGCGGTATATTTTGATGCACCCTGTATATATATTTTCGATGTCAGAACAAAGTATGTTGTTTTCATATTCTACACATCAGGATATGTACGAAAAGCACAAATTAGCAGAATAAAAATAAAATAATGAAGTTAGAAACATATATTCTACATGAACGACTTTAACCCTTACCTTTTCAATGAGATCACATGACGCACACCTTCTGTCAAAAATTGATTCCAATTACCACGGAGCTATTCAATTTTGTTTTAATTTTCTTATTTCACGTAAAAATGTTGGCTGGCAACCGCCTAACAATATATTATATGTCATTATGTGCATATTGAATTGTTACTAATTGTTGTGTATTATAATCTATTTTGGTCTATATCTTAAGAACCATTTAACATATTTTCACGAAATAAAGCTCAAACTCGAGTACCAGCACTTCTCTCATAGGGGTCGCAAACCCGGGTCCCTATGGCTGAAACAAAGTACCTTATTCTCTACCATGTTTGTTACTACTTTATTCTTTTTTTCAAAATAACGCATATTTCACTGCATTTCCCTACACTGACACACCACTAGGTTGCTTGCATATGACACCCGAGGATCACATATGTGTATTTTTACGTAACACAAAGAGAAACTACCTAATTCTATCAAACTTATATATTTTTCTGAAATCGAAGTGTTATTTTGTCTTCTGCAGCGCTATATTTTGATGCACCCAGTATATATATTTTCGATGTCAGAACAAAATATGTTGTTTTCATATTCTACACATCAGGATATGTACGAAAAGCACAAATTAGCAGAATAAAAATAAAATAATGAAGTTAGAAACATATATTCTACATGAACGACTTTAACCCTTACCTTTTCAATGAGATCACATGACGCACACCTTCTGTCAAAAATTGATTCCAATTACCACAGAGCTATTCAATTTTTTTTCTAATTTTCTTATTTCACGTAAAAATGTTGGCTGGCAACCGTCTAACAATATATTATATGTCATTATGTGCATATTGAATTGTTACTAATTGTCGTGTATTATAATCTATTTTGGTCTATATCTTAAGAACCATTTAACATATTTTCACGAAATAAAGCTCAAACTCGAGTACCAGCACTTCTCTCATAGCGGTCTCAAACCCGGGTCCCTATGGTTGAAAAAAAGTACCTTATCCTGTACCATGTTTGTTACTACTTTATTCTTTTTTTTTTTAAATAACGCTTATTTCACTGCATTTCCCTACACTGACACACCACTAGGTTGCTTGCATATGACACCCGAGGATCACATATGCGTATTTTTACGTAACACAAAGAGAAACTACCTAATTCTATCAAACTTATAATTTTTTCTGAAATCGAAGTGTTATTTTGTCTTCTGCAGCGCTATATTTTGATGCACCCTGTATATATATTTTCGATGTCAGAACAAAGTATGTTGTTTTCATATTCTACACATCAGGATATGTACGAAAAGCACAAATTAGCAGAATAAAAATAAAATAATGAAGTTAGAAACATATATTCTACATGAACGACTTTAACCGTTACCTTTTCAATGAGATCACATGACGCACACCTTCTGTCAAAAATTGATTCCAATTACCACAGAGCTATTCAATTTTTTTTTTAATTTTCTTATTTCACGTAAAAATGTTGGCTGGCAACCGTCTAACAATATATTATATGTCATTATGTGCATATTGAATTGTTACTAATTGTCGTGTATTATAATCTATTTTGGTCTATATCTTAAGAACCATTTAACATATTTTCACGAAATAAAGCTCAAACTCGAGTACCAGCACTTCTCTCATAGCGGTCGCAAACCCGGGTCCCTATGGCTGAAACAAAGTACCTTATTCTCTACCATGTTTGTTACTACTTTATTCTTTTTTTTTTAAATAACGCATATTTCACTGCATTTCCCTACACTGACACACCACTAGGTTGCTTGCATATGACACCCGAGGATCACATATGCGTATTTTTACGTAACACAAAGAGAAACTACCTAATTCTATCAAACTTATAATTTTTTCTGAAATCGAAGTGTTATTTTGTCTTCTGCAGCGCTATATTTTGATGCACCCTGTATATATATTTTCGATGTCAGAACAAAGTATGTTGTTTTCATATTCTACACATCAGGATATGTACGAAAAGCACAAATTAGCAGAATAAAAATAAAATAATGAAGTTAGAAACATATATTCTACATGAACGACTTTAACCCTTACCTTTTCAATGAGATCACATGACGCACACCTTCTGTCAAAAATTGATTCCAATTACCACAGAGCTATTCAATTTTTTTTTTAATTTTCTTATTTCACGTAAAAATGTTGGCTGGCAACCGTCTAACAATATATTATATGTCATTATGTGCATATTGAATTGTTACTAATTGTCGTGTATTATAATCTATTTTGGTCTATATCTTAAGAACCATTTAACATATTTTCACGAAATAAAGCTCAAACTCGAGTACCAGCACTTCTCTCATAGCGGTCGCAAACCCGGGTCCCTATGGCTGAAACAAAGTACCTTATTCTCTACCATGTTTGTTACTACTTATTCTTTTTTTCAAAATAACGCATATTTCACTGCATTTACCCACACTGACACACCACTAGGTTGCTTGCATATGACACCCGAGGATCACATATGCGCATTTTTACGTAACACAAAGAGAAACTACCTAATTCTATCATACTTATAAATTTTTCTGAAATCGAAGTGTTATTTTGTCTTCTGCAGCGCTATATTTTGATGCACCCTGTATATATATTTTCGATGTCAGAACAAAGTATGTTGTTTTCATATTCTACACATCAGGATATGTACGAAAAGCACAAATTAGCAGAATAAAAATAAAAT
Source organism: Thermobia domestica (assembly GCF_964235325.1). Classification (NCBI taxonomy): domain Eukaryota; kingdom Metazoa; phylum Arthropoda; class Insecta; order Zygentoma; family Lepismatidae; genus Thermobia; species Thermobia domestica. The sequence continues at coordinate 167,317,171 of NC_137469.1, forward strand.
AATGAAGTTAGAAACATATATTCTACATGAACGACTTTAACCCTTACCTTTTCAATGAGATCACATGACGCACACCTTCTGTCAAAAATTGATTCCAATTACCACGGAGCTATTCAATTTTGTTTTAATTTTCTTATTTCACGTAAAAATGTTGGCTGGCAACCGCCTAACAATATATTATATGTCATTATGTGCATATTGAATTGTTACTAATTGTCGTGTATTATAATCTATTTTGGTCTATATCTTAAGAACCATTTAACATATTTTCACGAAATAAAGCTCAAACTCGAGTACCAGCACTTCTCTCATAGCGGTCGCAAACCCGGGTCCCTATGGCTGAAACAAAGTACCTTATTCTCTACCATGTTTGTTACTACTTTATTCTTTTTTTCAAAATAACGCATATTTCACTGCATTTCCCTACAGTGACACACCACTAGGTTGCTTGCATATGACACCCGAGGATCACATATGTGTATTTTTACGTAACACAAAGAGAAACTACCTAATTCTATCAAACTTATATATTTTTCTGAAATCGAAGTGTTATTTTGTCTTCTGCAGCGCTATATTTTGATGCACCCTGTATATATATTTTCGATGTCAGAACAAAATATGTTGTTTTCATATTCTACACATCAGGATATGTACGAAAAGCACAAATTAGCAGAATAAAAATAAAAAATTGAAGTTAGAAACATATATTCTACATGAACGACTTTAACCCTTACCTTTTCAATGAGATCACATGACGCACACCTTCTGTCAAAAATTGATTCCAATTACCACAGAGCTATTCAATTTTTTTTTAATTTTCTTATTTCACGTAAAAATGTTGGCTGGCAACCGTCTAACAATATATTATATGTCATTATGTGCATATTGAATTGTTACTAATTGTCGTGTATTATAATCTATTTTGGTCTATATCTTAAGAACCATTTAACATATTTTCACGAAATAAAGCTCAAACTCGAGTACCAGCACTTCTCTCATAGCGGTCGCAAACCCGGGTCCCTATGGCTGAAACAAAGTACCTTATTCTCTACCATGTTTGTTACTACTTTATTCTTTTTTTCAAAATAACGCATATTTCACTGCATTTCCCTACACTGACACACCACTAGGTTGCTTGCATATGACACCCGAGGATCACATATGCGTATTTTTACGTAACACAAAGAGAAACTACCTAATTCTATCAAACTTATAAATTTTTCTGAAATCGAAGTGTTATTTTGTCTTCTGCAGCGCTATATTTTGATGCACCCTGTATATATATTTTCGATGTCAGAACAAAGTATGTTGTTTTCATATTCTACACATCAGGATATGTACGAAAAGCACAAATTAGCAGAATAAAAATAAAATAATGAAGTTAGAAACATATATTCTACATGAACGACTTTAACCCTTACCTTTTCAATGAGATCACATGACGCACACCTTCTGTCAAAAATTGATTCCAATTACCACGGAGCTATTCAATTTTGTTTTAATTTTCTTATTTCACGTAAAAATGTTGGCTGGCAACCGCCTAACAATATATTATATGTCATTATGTGCATATTGAATTATTACTAATTGTCGTGTATTATAATCTATTTTGGTCTATATCTTAAGAACCATTTAACATATTTTCACGAAATAAAGCTCAAACTCGAGTACCAGCACTTCTCTCATAGCGGTCGAAAACCCGGGTCCCTATGGCTTAAACAAAGTACCTTATTCTCTACCATGTTTGTTACTACTTTATTCTTTTTTTCAAAATAACGCATATTTCACTGCATTTCCCCACACTGACACACCAGTAGGTTGCTTGTATATGACACCCGAGGATCACATATGCGTATTTTTACGTAACACAAAGAGAAACTACCTAATTATATCAAACTTTTAAAATTTTCTTAAATCGAAGTGTTATCTTGTCTTCTGCAACGGTTTATTTTGATGCACCCTGTATATATATTTTCAATGTTAAAACAAAAAAAAATGTTTTCATATTCTACACATCAGGATAGGTACGAAAGGCACAAATTAGCAGAAAAAGCATAAAATAATGAAGTTAGAAACAAATATTCTATATGAACGACTATAACCCTTACCTTTTCAATGAGATCACATGACGCACACCTTCTGACAAAAATTGATTCCAATTACCACAGAGCTATTCAATTTTTCTTTAATTTTCTTATTTCACGTAAAAATGTTGGCTGGCAACCGTCTAACAATATATTATATGTCATTATGTGCATATTGAATTATTACTAATTGTCGTGTATTATAATCTATTTTGGTCTATATCTTAAGAACCATTTAACATATTTTCACGAAATAAAGCTCAAACTCGAGTACCAGCACTTCTCTCATAGCGGTCGCAAACCCGGGTCCCTATGGCTGAAAAAAAGTACCTTATCCTGTACCATGTTTGTTACTACTTTATTCTTTTTTTCAAAATAACGCATATTTCACTGCATTTCCCTACACTGACACACCACTAGGTTGCTTGCATATGACACCCGAGGATCACATATGCGTATTTTTACGTAACACAAAGAGAAACTACCTAATTCTATCATACTTATAAATTTGTCTGAAATCGAAGTGTTATTTTGTCTTCTGCAGCGCTATATTTTGATGCACCCTGTATATATATTTTCGATGTCAGAACAAAATATGTTGTTTTCATATTCTACACATCAGGACATGTACGAAAAGCACAAATTAGCAGAATAAAAATAAAATAATGAAGTTAGAAACATATATTCTACATGAACGACTTTAACCCTTACCTTTTCAATGAGATCACATGACGCACACCTTCTGTCAAAAATTGATTCGAATTACCACGGAGCTATTCAATTTTGTTTTAATTTTCTTATTTCACGTAAAAATGTTGGCTGGCAACCGTCTAACAATATATTATATGTCATTATGTGCATATTGAATTGTTACTAATTGTCGTGTATTATAATCTATTTTGGTCTATATCTTAAGAACCATTTAACATATTTTCACGAAATAAATCTCAAACTCGAGTACCAGCACTTCTCTCATAGCGGTCGCAAACTTGGGTCCCTATGGCTGAAACAAAGTACCTTATTCTCTACCATGTTTGTTACTACTTTATTCATTTTTTTCAAAATAACGCATATTTCACTGCATTTCCCTACACTGACACACCACTAGGTTGCTTGCATATGACACCCGAGGATCACATATGCGTATTTTTACGTAACACAAAGAGAAACTACCTAATTCTATCAAACTTATAAATTTTTCTGAAATCGAAGTGTTATTTTGTCTTCTGCAGCGCTATATTTTGATGCACCCTGTATATATATTTTCGATGTCAGAACAAAGTATGTTGTTTTCATATTCTACACATCAGGATATGTACGAAAAGCACAAATTAGCAGAATAAAAATAAAATAATGAAGTTAGAAACATATATTCTACATGAACGACTTTAACCCTTACCTTTTCAATGAGATCACATGACGCACACCTTCTGTCAAAAATTGATTCCAATTACCACAGAGCTATTCAATTTTTTTTAATTTTCTTATTTCACGTAAAAATGTTGGCTGGCAACCGTCTAACAATATATTATATGTCATTATGTGCATATTGAATTGTTACTAATTGTCGTGTATTATAATCTATTTTGGTCTATATCTTAAGAACCATTTAACATATTTTCACGAAATAAAGCTCAAACTCGAGTACCAGCACTTCTCTCATACAGGTCGCAAACTTGGGTCCCTATGGCTGAAACAAAGTACCTTATTCTCTACCATGTTTGTTACTACTTTATTCATTTTTTCAAAATAACGCATATTTCACTGCATTTCCCTACACTGACACACCACTAGGTTGCTTGCATATGACACCCGAGGATCACATATGCGTATTTTTACGTAACACAAAGAGAAACTACCTAATTCTATCAAACTTATAAATTTTTCTGAAATCGAAGTGTTATTTTGTCTTCTGCAGCGCTATATTTTGATGCACCCTGTATATATATTTTCGATGTCAGAACAAAGTATGTTGTTTTCATATTCTACACATCAGGATATGTACGAAAAGCACAAATTAGCAGAATAAAAATAAAATAATGAAGTTAGAAACATATATTCTACATGAACGACTTTAACCCTTACCTTTTCAATGAGATCACATGACGCACACCTTCTGTCAAAAATTGATTCCAATTACCACGGAGCTATTCAATTTTGTTTTAATTTTCTTATTTCACAGTAAAAATGTTGGCTGGCAACCGCCCAACAATATATTATATGTCATTATGTGCATATTGAATTGTTACTAATTGTTGTGTATTATAATCTATTTTGGTCTATATCTTAAGAACCATTTAACATATTTTCACGAAATAAAGCTCAAACTCGAGTACCAGCACTTCTCTCATAGGGGTCGCAAACCCGGGTCCCTATGGCTGAAACAAAGTACCTTATTCTCTACCATGTTTGTTACTACTTTATTCTTTTTTTCAAAATAACGCATATTTCACTGCATTTCCCTACACTGACACACCACTAGGTTGCTTGCATATGACACCCGAGGATCACATATGTGTATTTTTACGTAACACAAAGAGAAACTACCTAATTCTATCAAACTTATATATTTTTCTGAAATCGAAGTGTTATTTTGTCTTCTGCAGCGCTATATTTTGATGCACCCAGTATATATATTTTCGATGTCAGAACAAAATATGTTGTTTTCATATTCTACACATCAGGATATGTACGAAAAGCACAAATTAGCAGAATAAAAATAAAATAATGAAGTTAGAAACATATATTCTACATGAACGACTTTAACCCTTACCTTTTCAATGAGATCACATGACGCACACCTTCTGTCAAAAATTGATTCCAATTACCACAGAGCTATTCAATTTTTTTTCTAATTTTCTTATTTCACGTAAAAATGTTGGCTGGCAACCGTCTAACAATATATTATATGTCATTATGTGCATATTGAATTGTTACTAATTGTCGTGTATTATAATCTATTTTGGTCTATATCTTAAGAACCATTTAACATATTTTCACGAAATAAAGCTCAAACTCGAGTACCAGCACTTCTCTCATAGCGGTCTCAAACCCTGGTCCCTATGGTTGAAAAAAAGTACCTTATCCTGTACCATGTTTGTTACTACTTTATTCTTTTTTTTTTAAATAACGCTTATTTCACTGCATTTCCCTACACTGACACACCACTAGGTTGCTTGCATATGACACCCGAGGATCACATATGCGTATTTTTACGTAACACAAAGAGAAACTACCTAATTCTATCAAACTTATAAATTTTTCTGAAATCGAAGTGTTATTTTGTCTTCTGCAGCGCTATATTTTGATGCACCCTGTATATATATTTTCGATGTCAGAACAAAGTATGTTGTTTTCATATTCTACACATCAGGATATGTACGAAAAGCACAAATTAGCAGAATAAAAATAAAATAATGAAGTTAGAAACATATATTCTACATGAACGACTTTAACCCTTACCTTTTCAATGAGATCACATGACGCACACCTTCTGTCAAAAATTGATTCCAATTACCACAGAGCTATTCAATTTTTTTTTTAATTTTCTTATTTCACGTAAAAATGTTGGCTGGCAACCGTCTAACAATATATTATATGTCATTATGTGCATATTGAATTGTTACTAATTGTCGTGTATTATAATCTATTTTGGTCTATATCTTAAGAACCATTTAACATATTTTCACGAAATAAAGCTCAAACTCGAGTACCAGCACTTCTCTCATAGCGGTCGCAAACCCGGGTCCCTATGGCTGAAACAAAGTACCTTATTCTCTACCATGTTTGTTACTACTTTATTCTTTTTTTTTTAAATAACGCATATTTCACTGCATTTCCCTACACTGACACACCACTAGGTTGCTTGCATATGACACCCGAGGATCACATATGCGTATTTTTACGTAACACAAAGAGAAACTACCTAATTCTATCAAACTTATAATTTTTTCTGAAATCGAAGTGTTATTTTGTCTTCTGCAGCGCTATATTTTGATGCACCCTGTATATATATTTTCGATGTCAGAACAAAGTATGTTGTTTTCATATTCTACACATCAGGATATGTACGAAAAGCACAAATTAGCAGAATAAAAATAAAATAATGAAGTTAGAAACATATATTCTACATGAACGACTTTAACCCTTACCTTTTCAATGAGATCACATGACGCACACCTTCTGTCAAAAATTGATTCCAATTACCACAGAGCTATTCAATTTTTTTTTTAATTTTCTTATTTCACGTAAAAATGTTGGCTGGCAACCGTCTAACAATATATTATATGTCATTATGTGCATATTGAATTGTTACTAATTGTCGTGTATTATAATCTATTTTGGTCTATATCTTAAGAACCATTTAACATATTTTCACGAAATAAAGCTCAAACTCGAGTACCAGCACTTCTCTCATAGCGGTCGCAAACCCGGGTCCCTATGGCTGAAACAAAGTACCTTATTCTCTACCATGTTTGTTACTACTTATTCTTTTTTTCAAAATAACGCATATTTCACTGCATTTACCCACACTGACACACCACTAGGTTGCTTGCATATGACACCCGAGGATCACATATGCGCATTTTTACGTAACACAAAGAGAAACTACCTAATTCTATCATACTTATAAATTTTTCTGAAATCGAAGTGTTATTTTGTCTTCTGCAGCGCTATATTTTGATGCACCCTGTATATATATTTTCGATGTCAGAACAAAGTATGTTGTTTTCATATTCTACACATCAGGATATGTACGAAAAGCACAAATTAGCAGAATAAAAATAAAATAATGAAGTTAGAAACATATATTCTACATGAACGACTTTAACCCTTACCTTTTCAATGAGATCACATGACGCACACCTTCTGTCAAAAATTGATTCCAATTACCACGGAGCTATTCAATTTTGTTTTAATTTTCTTATTTCACGTAAAAATGTTGGCTGGCAACCGCCTAACAATATATTATATGTCATTATGTGCATATTGAATTGTTACTAATTGTCGTGTATTATAATCTATTTTGGTCTATATCTTAAGAACCATTTAACATATTTTCACGAAATAAAGCTCAAACTCGAGTACCAGCACTTCTCTCATAGCGGTCGCAAACCCGGGTCCCTATGGCTGAAACAAAGTACCTTATTCTCTACCATGTTTGTTACTACTTTATTCTTTTTTTCAAAATAACGCATATTTCACTGCATTTCCCTACAGTGACACACCACTAGGTTGCTTGCATATGACACCCGAGGATCACATATGTGTATTTTTACGTAACACAAAGAGAAACTACCTAATTCTATCAAACTTATATATTTTTCTGAAATCGAAGTGTTATTTTGTCTTCTGCAGCGCTATATTTTGATGCACCCTGTATATATATTTTCGATGTCAGAACAAAGTATGTTGTTTTCATATTCTACACATCAGGATATGTACGAAAAGCACAAATTAGCAGAATAAAAATAAAATAATGAAGTTAGAAACATATATTCTACATGAACGACTTTAACCCTTACCTTTTCAATGAGATCACATGACGCACACCTTCTGTCAAAAATTGATTCCAATTACCACGGAGCTATTCAATTTTGTTTTAATTTTCTTATTTCACGTAAAAATGTTGGCTGGCAACCGCCTAACAATATATTATATGTCATTATGTGCATATTGAATTGTTACTAATTGTCGTGTATTATAATCTATTTTGGTCTATATCTTAAGAACCATTTAACATATTTTCACGAAATAAAGCTCAAACTCGAGTACCAGCACTTCTCTCATAGCGGTCGCAAACCCGGGTCCCTATGGCTGAAACAAAGTACCTTATTCTCTACCATGTTTGTTACTACTTTATTCTTTTTTTCAAAATAACGCATATTTCACTGCATTTCCCTACAGTGACACACCACTAGGTTGCTTGCATATGACACCCGAGGATCACATATGTGTATTTTTACGTAACACAAAGAGAAACTACCTAATTCTATCAAACTTATATATTTTTCTGAAATCGAAGTGTTATTTTGTCTTCTGCAGCGCTATATTTTGATGCACCCTGTATATATATTTTCGATGTCAGAACAAAATATGTTGTTTTCATATTCTACACATCAGGATATGTACGAAAAGCACAAATTAGCAGAATAAAAATAAAAAATTGAAGTTAGAAACATATATTCTACATGAACGACTTTAACCCTTACCTTTTCAATGAGATCACATGACGCACACCTTCTGTCAAAAATTGATTCCAATTACCACAGAGCTATTCAATTTTTTTTTAATTTTCTTATTTCACGTAAAAATGTTGGCTGGCAACCGTCTAACAATATATTATATGTCATTATGTGCATATTGAATTGTTACTAATTGTCGTGTATTATAATCTATTTTGGTCTATATCTTAAGAACCATTTAACATATTTTCACGAAATAAAGCTCAAACTCGAGTACCAGCACTTCTCTCATAGCGGTCGCAAACCCGGGTCCCTATGGCTGAAACAAAGTACCTTATTCTCTACCATGTTTGTTACTACTTTATTCTTTTTTTCAAAATAACGCATATTTCACTGCATTTCCCTACACTGACACACCACTAGGTTGCTTGCATATGACACCCGAGGATCACATATGCGTATTTTTACGTAACACAAAGAGAAACTACCTAATTCTATCAAACTTATAAATTTTTCTGAAATCGAAGTGTTATTTTGTCTTCTGCAGCGCTATATTTTGATGCACCCTGTATATATATTTTCGATGTCAGAACAAAGTATGTTGTTTTCATATTCTACACATCAGGATATGTACGAAAAGCACAAATTAGCAGAATAAAAATAAAATAATGAAGTTAGAAACATATATTCTACATGAACGACTTTAACCCTTACCTTTTCAATGAGATCACATGACGCACACCTTCTGTCAAAAATTGATTCCAATTACCACGGAGCTATTCAATTTTGTTTTAATTTTCTTATTTCACGTAAAAATGTTGGCTGGCAACCGCCTAACAATATATTATATGTCATTATGTGCATATTGAATTATTACTAATTGTCGTGTATTATAATCTATTTTGGTCTATATCTTAAGAACCATTTAACATATTTTCACGAAATAAAGCTCAAACTCGAGTACCAGCACTTCTCTCATAGCGGTCGAAAACCCGGGTCCCTATGGCTTAAACAAAGTACCTTATTCTCTACCATGTTTGTTACTACTTTATTCTTTTTTTCAAAATAACGCATATTTCACTGCATTTCCCCACACTGACACACCAGTAGGTTGCTTGTATATGACACCCGAGGATCACATATGCGTATTTTTACGTAACACAAAGAGAAACTACCTAATTATATCAAACTTTTAAAATTTTCTTAAATCGAAGTGTTATCTTGTCTTCTGCAACGGTTTATTTTGATGCACCCTGTATATATATTTTCAATGTTAAAACAAAAAAAAATGTTTTCATATTCTACACATCAGGATAGGTACGAAAGGCACAAATTAGCAGAAAAAGCATAAAATAATGAAGTTAGAAACAAATATTCTATATGAACGACTATAACCCTTACCTTTTCAATGAGATCACATGACGCACACCTTCTGACAAAAATTGATTCCAATTACCACAGAGCTATTCAATTTTTCTTTAATTTTCTTATTTCACGTAAAAATGTTGGCTGGCAACCGTCTAACAATATATTATATGTCATTATGTGCATATTGAATTATTACTAATTGTCGTGTATTATAATCTATTTTGGTCTATATCTTAAGAACCATTTAACATATTTTCACGAAATAAAGCTCAAACTCGAGTACCAGCACTTCTCTCATAGCGGTCGCAAACCCGGGTCCCTATGGCTGAAAAAAAGTACCTTATCCTGTACCATGTTTGTTACTACTTTATTCTTTTTTTCAAAATAACGCATATTTCACTGCATTTCCCTACACTGACACACCACTAGGTTGCTTGCATATGACACCCGAGGATCACATATGCGTATTTTTACGTAACACAAAGAGAAACTACCTAATTCTATCATACTTATAAATTTGTCTGAAATCGAAGTGTTATTTTGTCTTCTGCAGCGCTATATTTTGATGCACCCTGTATATATATTTTCGATGTCAGAACAAAATATGTTGTTTTCATATTCTACACATCAGGACATGTACGAAAAGCACAAATTAGCAGAATAAAAATAAAATAATGAAGTTAGAAACATATATTCTACATGAACGACTTTAACCATTACCTTTTCAATGAGATCACATGACGCACACCTTCTGTCAAAAATTGATTCGAATTACCACGGAGCTATTCAATTTTGTTTTAATTTTCTTATTTCACGTAAAAATGTTGGCTGGCAACCGTCTAACAATATATTATATGTCATTATGTGCATATTGAATTGTTACTAATTGTCGTGTATTATAATCTATTTTGGTCTATATCTTAAGAACCATTTAACATATTTTCACGAAATAAATCTCAAACTCGAGTACCAGCACTTCTCTCATAGCGGTCGCAAACTTGGGTCCCTATGGCTGAAACAAAGTACCTTATTCTCTACCATGTTTGTTACTACTTTATTCATTTTTTTCAAAATAACGCATATTTCACTGCATTTCCCTACACTGACACACCACTAGGTTGCTTGCATATGACACCCGAGGATCACATATGCGTATTTTTACGTAACACAAAGAGAAACTACCTAATTCTATCAAACTTATAAATTTTTCTGAAATCGAAGTGTTATTTTGTCTTCTGCAGCGCTATATTTTGATGCACCCTGTATATATATTTTCGATGTCAGAACAAAGTATGTTGTTTTCATATTCTACACATCAGGATATGTACGAAAAGCACAAATTAGCAGAATAAAAATAAAATAATGAAGTTAGAAACATATATTCTACATGAACGACTTTAACCCTTACCTTTTCAATGAGATCACATGACGCACACCTTCTGTCAAAAATTGATTCCAATTACCACAGAGCTATTCAATTTTTTTTAATTTTCTTATTTCACGTAAAAATGTTGGCTGGCAACCGTCTAACAATATATTATATGTCATTATGTGCATATTGAATTGTTACTAATTGTCGTGTATTATAATCTATTTTGGTCTATATCTTAAGAACCATTTAACATATTTTCACGAAATAAAGCTCAAACTCGAGTACCAGCACTTCTCTCATACAGGTCGCAAACTTGGGTCCCTATGGCTGAAACAAAGTACCTTATTCTCTACCATGTTTGTTACTACTTTATTCATTTTTTCAAAATAACGCATATTTCACTGCATTTCCCTACACTGACACACCACTAGGTTGCTTGCATATGACACCCGAGGATCACATATGCGTATTTTTACGTAACACAAAGAGAAACTACCTAATTCTATCAAACTTATAAATTTTTCTGAAATCGAAGTGTTATTTTGTCTTCTGCAGCGGTATATTTTGATGCACCCTGTATATATATTTTCGATGTCAGAACAAAGTATGTTGTTTTCATATTCTACACATCAGGATATGTACGAAAAGCACAAATTAGCAGAATAAAAATAAAATAATGAAGTTAGAAACATATATTCTACATGAACGACTTTAACCCTTACCTTTTCAATGAGATCACATGACGCACACCTTCTGTCAAAAATTGATTCCAATTACCACGGAGCTATTCAATTTTGTTTTAATTTTCTTATTTCACAGTAAAAATGTTGGCTGGCAACCGCCCAACAATATATTATATGTCATTATGTGCATATTGAATTGTTACTAATTGTTGTGTATTATAATCTATTTTGGTCTATATCTTAAGAACCATTTAACATATTTTCACGAAATAAAGCTCAAACTCGAGTACCAGCACTTCTCTCATAGGGGTCGCAAACCCGGGTCCCTATGGCTGAAACAAAGTACCTTATTCTCTACCATGTTTGTTACTACTTTATTCTTTTTTTCAAAATAACGCATATTTCACTGCATTTCCCTACACTGACACACCACTAGGTTGCTTGCATATGACACCCGAGGATCACATATGTGTATTTTTACGTAACACAAAGAGAAACTACCTAATTCTATCAAACTTATATATTTTTCTGAAATCGAAGTGTTATTTTGTCTTCTGCAGCGCTATATTTTGATGCACCCAGTATATATATTTTCGATGTCAGAACAAAATATGTTGTTTTCATATTCTACACATCAGGATATGTACGAAAAGCACAAATTAGCAGAATAAAAATAAAATAATGAAGTTAGAAACATATATTCTACATGAACGACTTTAACCCTTACCTTTTCAATGAGATCACATGACGCACACCTTCTGTCAAAAATTGATTCCAATTACCACAGAGCTATTCAATTTTTTTTCTAATTTTCTTATTTCACGTAAAAATGTTGGCTGGCAACCGTCTAACAATATATTATATGTCATTATGTGCATATTGAATTGTTACTAATTGTCGTGTATTATAATCTATTTTGGTCTATATCTTAAGAACCATTTAACATATTTTCACGAAATAAAGCTCAAACTCGAGTACCAGCACTTCTCTCATAGCGGTCTCAAACCCTGGTCCCTATGGTTGAAAAAAAGTACCTTATCCTGTACCATGTTTGTTACTACTTTATTCTTTTTTTTTTAAATAACGCTTATTTCACTGCATTTCCCTACACTGACACACCACTAGGTTGCTTGCATATGACACCCGAGGATCACATATGCGTATTTTTACGTAACACAAAGAGAAACTACCTAATTCTATCAAACTTATAAATTTTTCTGAAATCGAAGTGTTATTTTGTCTTCTGCAGCGCTATATTTTGATGCACCCTGTATATATATTTTCGATGTCAGAACAAAGTATGTTGTTTTCATATTCTACACATCAGGATATGTACGAAAAGCACAAATTAGCAGAATAAAAATAAAATAATGAAGTTAGAAACATATATTCTACATGAACGACTTTAACCCTTACCTTTTCAATGAGATCACATGACGCACACCTTCTGTCAAAAATTGATTCCAATTACCACAGAGCTATTCAATTTTTTTTTTAATTTTCTTATTTCACGTAAAAATGTTGGCTGGCAACCGTCTAACAATATATTATATGTCATTATGTGCATATTGAATTGTTACTAATTGTCGTGTATTATAATCTATTTTGGTCTATATCTTAAGAACCATTTAACATATTTTCACGAAATAAAGCTCAAACTCGAGTACCAGCACTTCTCTCATAGCGGTCGCAAACCCGGGTCCCTATGGCTGAAACAAAGTACCTTATTCTCTACCATGTTTGTTACTACTTTATTCTTTTTTTTTTAAATAACGCATATTTCACTGCATTTCCCTACACTGACACACCACTAGGTTGCTTGCATATGACACCCGAGGATCACATATGCGTATTTTTACGTAACACAAAGAGAAACTACCTAATTCTATCAAACTTATAATTTTTTCTGAAATCGAAGTGTTATTTTGTCTTCTGCAGCGCTATATTTTGATGCACCCTGTATATATATTTTGGATGTCAGAACAAAGTATGTTGTTTTCATATTCTACACATCAGGATATGTACGAAAAGCACAAATTAGCAGAATAAAAATAAAATAATGAAGTTAGAAACATATATTCTACATGAACGACTTTAACCCTTACCTTTTCAATGAGATCACATGACGCACACCTTCTGTCAAAAATTGATTCCAATTACCACAGAGCTATTCAATTTTTTTTTTAATTTTCTTATTTCACGTAAAAATGTTGGCTGGCAACCGTCTAACAATATATTATATGTCATTATGTGCATATTGAATTGTTACTAATTGTCGTGTATTATAATCTATTTTGGTCTATATCTTAAGAACCATTTAACATATTTTCACGAAATAAAGCTCAAACTCGAGTACCAGCACTTCTCTCATAGCGGTCGCAAACCCGGGTCCCTATGGCTGAAACAAAGTACCTTATTCTCTACCATGTTTGTTACTACTTATTCTTTTTTTCAAAATAACGCATATTTCACTGCATTTACCCACACTGACACACCACTAGGTTGCTTGCATATGACACCCGAGGATCACATATGCGCATTTTTACGTAACACAAAGAGAAACTACCTAATTCTATCATACTTATAAATTTTTCTGAAATCGAAGTGTTATTTTGTCTTCTGCAGCGCTATATTTTGATGCACCCTGTATATATATTTTCGATGTCAGAACAAAGTATGTTGTTTTCATATTCTACACATCAGGATATGTACGAAAAGCACAAATTAGCAGAATAAAAATAAAATAATGAAGTTAGAAACATATATTCTACATGAACGACTTTAACCCTTACCTTTTCAATGAGATCACATGACGCACACCTTCTGTCAAAAATTGATTCCAATTACCACGGAGCTATTCAATTTTGTTTTAATTTTCTTATTTCACGTAAAAATGTTGGCTGGCAACCGCCTAACAATATATTATATGTCATTATGTGCATATTGAATTGTTACTAATTGTCGTGTATTATAATCTATTTTGGTCTATATCTTAAGAACCATTTAACATATTTTCACGAAATAAAGCTCAAACTCGAGTACCAGCACTTCTCTCATAGCGGTCGCAAACCCGGGTCCCTATGGCTGAAACAAAGTACCTTATTCTCTACCATGTTTGTTACTACTTTATTCTTTTTTTCAAAATAACGCATATTTCACTGCATTTCCCTACAGTGACACACCACTAGGTTGCTTGCATATGACACCCGAGGATCACATATGTGTATTTTTACGTAACACAAAGAGAAACTACCTAATTCTATCAAACTTATATATTTTTCTGAAATCGAAGTGTTATTTTGTCTTCTGCAGCGCTATATTTTGATGCACCCTGTATATATATTTTCGATGTCAGAACAAAATATGTTGTTTTCATATTCTACACATCAGGATATGTACGAAAAGCACAAATTAGCAGAATAAAAATAAAAAATTGAAGTTAGAAACATATATTCTAGATGAACGACTTTAACCCTTACCTTTTCAATGAGATCACATGACGCACACCTTCTGTCAAAAATTGATTCCAATTACCACAGAGCTATTCAATTTTTTTTTAATTTTCTTATTTCACGTAAAAATGTTGGCTGGCAACCGTCTAACAATATATTATATGTCATTATGTGCATATTGAATTGTTACTAATTGTCGTGTATTATAATCTATTTTGGTCTATATCTTAAGAACCATTTAACATATTTTCACGAAATAAAGCTCAAACTCGAGTACCAGCACTTCTCTCATAGCGGTCGCAAACCCGGGTCCCTATGGCTGAAACAAAGTACCTTATTCTCTACCATGTTTGTTACTACTTTATTCTTTTTTTCAAAATAACGCATATTTCACTGCATTTCCCTACACTGACACACCACTAGGTTGCTTGCATATGACACCCGAGGATCACATATGCGTATTTTTACGTAACACAAAGAGAAACTACCTAATTCTATCAAACTTATAAATTTTTCTGAAATCGAAGTGTTATTTTGTCTTCTGCAGCGCTATATTTTGATGCACCCTGTATATATATTTTCGATGTCAGAACAAAGTATGTTGTTTTCATATTCTACACATCAGGATATGTACGAAAAGCACAAATTAGCAGAATAAAAATAAAATAATGAAGTTAGAAACATATATTCTACATGAACGACTTTAACCCTTACCTTTTCAATGAGATCACATGACGCACACCTTCTGTCAAAAATTGATTCCAATTACCACGGAGCTATTCAATTTTGTTTTAATTTTCTTATTTCACGTAAAAATGTTGGCTGGCAACCGCCTAACAATATATTATATGTCATTATGTGCATATTGAATTGTTACTAATTGTCGTGTATTATAATCTATTTTGGTCTATATCTTAAGAACCATTTAACATATTTTCACGAAATAAAGCTCAAACTCGAGTACCAGCACTTCTCTCATAGCGGTCGCAAACCCGGGTCCCTATGGCTGAAGCAAAGTACCTTATTCTCTACCATGTTTGTTACTACTTTATTCTTTTTTTCAAAATAACGCATATTTCACTGCATTTCCCTACAGTGACACACCACTAGGTTGCTTGCATATGACACCCGAGGATCACATATGTGTATTTTTACGTAACACAAAGAGAAACTACCTAATTCTATCAAACTTATATATTTTTCTGAAATCGAAGTGTTATTTTGTCTTCTGCAGCGCTATATTTTGATGCACCCTGTATATATATTTTCGATGTCAGAACAAAATATGTTGTTTTCATATTCTACACATCAGGATATGTACGAAAAGCACAAATTAGCAGAATAAAAATAAAAAATTGAAGTTAGAAACATATATTCTAGATGAACGACTTTAACCCTTACCTTTTCAATGAGATCACATGACGCACACCTTCTGTCAAAAATTGATTCCAATTACCACAGAGCTATTCAATTTTTTTTTAATTTTCTTATTTCACGTAAAAATGTTGGCTGGCAACCGTCTAACAATATATTATATGTCATTATGTGCATATTGAATTGTTACTAATTGTCGTGTATTATAATCTATTTTGGTCTATATCTTAAGAACCATTTAACATATTTTCACGAAATAAAGCTCAAACTCGAGTACCAGCACTTCTCTCATAGCGGTCGCAAACCCGGGTCCCTATGGCTGAAACAAAGTACCTTATTCTCTACCATGTTTGTTACTACTTTATTCTTTTTTTCAAAATAACGCATATTTCACTGCATTTCCCTACAGTGACACACCACTAGGTTGCTTGCATATGACACCCGAGGATCACATATGTGTATTTTTACGTAACACAAAGAGAAACTACCTAATTCTATCAAACTTATATATTTTTCTGAAATCGAAGTGTTATTTTGTCTTCTGCAGCGCTATATTTTGATGCACCCTGTATATATATTTTCGATGTCAGAACAAAATATGTTGTTTTCATATTCTACACATCAGGATATGTACGAAAAGCACAAATTAGCAGAATAAAAATAAAAAATTGAAGTTAGAAACATATATTCTAGATGAACGACTTTAACCCTTACCTTTTCAATGAGATCACATGACGCACACCTTCTGTCAAAAATTGATTCCAATTACCACAGAGCTATTCAATTTTTTTTTAATTTTCTTATTTCACGTAAAAATGTTGGCTGGCAACCGTCTAACAATATATTATATGTCATTATGTGCATATTGAATTGTTACTAATTGTCGTGTATTATAATCTATTTTGGTCTATATCTTAAGAACCATTTAACATATTTTCACGAAATAAAGCTCAAACTCGAGTACCAGCACTTCTCTCATAGCGGTCGCAAACCCGGGTCCCTATGGCTGAAACAAAGTACCTTATTCTCTACCATGTTTGTTACTACTTTATTCTTTTTTTCAAAATAACGCATATTTCACTGCATTTCCCTACACTGACACACCACTAGGTTGCTTGCATATGACACCCGAGGATCACATATGCGTATTTTTACGTAACACAAAGAGAAACTACCTAATTATATCAAACTTTTAAAATTTTCTTAAATCGAAGTGTTATCTTGTCTTCTGCAACGGTTTATTTTGATGCACCCTGTATATATATTTTCAATGTTAAAACAAAAAAAAATGTTTTCATATTCTACACATCAGGATAGGTACGAAAGGCACAAATTAGCAGAAAAAGCATAAAATAATGAAGTTAGAAACAAATATTCTATATGAACGACTATAACCCTTACCTTTTCAATGAGATCACATGACGCACACCTTCTGACAAAAATTGATTCCAATTACCACAGAGCTATTCAATTTTTCTTTAATTTTCTTATTTCACGTAAAAATGTTGGCTGGCAACCGTCTAACAATATATTATATGTCATTATGTGCATATTGAATTATTACTAATTGTCGTGTATTATAATCTATTTTGGTCTATATCTTAAGAACCATTTAACATATTTTCACGAAATAAAGCTCAAACTCGAGTACCAGCACTTCTCTCATAGCGGTCGCAAACCCGGGTCCCTATGGCTGAAAAAAAGTACCTTATCCTGTACCATGTTTGTTACTACTTTATTCTTTTTTTCAAAATAACGCATATTTCACTGCATTTCCCTACACTGACACACCACTAGGTTGCTTGCATATGACACCCGAGGATCACATATGCGTATTTTTACGTAACACAAAGAGAAACTACCTAATTCTATCATACTTATAAATTTGTCTGAAATCGAAGTGTTATTTTGTCTTCTGCAGCGCTATATTTTGATGCACCCTGTATATATATTTTCGATGTCAGAACAAAATATGTTGTTTTCATATTCTACACATCAGGACATGTACGAAAAGCACAAATTAGCAGAATAAAAATAAAATAATGAAGTTAGAAACATATATTCTACATGAACGACTTTAACCCTTACCTTTTCAATGAGATCACATGACGCACACCTTCTGTCAAAAATTGATTCGAATTACCACGGAGCTATTCAATTTTGTTTTAATTTTCTTATTTCACGTAAAAATGTTGGCTGGCAACCGTCTAACAATATATTATATGTCATTATGTGCATATTGAATTGTTACTAATTGTCGTGTATTATAATCTATTTTGGTCTATATCTTAAGAACCATTTAACATATTTTCACGAAATAAATCTCAAACTCGAGTACCAGCACTTCTCTCATAGCGGTCGCAAACTTGGGTCCCTATGGCTGAAACAAAGTACCTTATTCTCTACCATGTTTGTTACTACTTTATTCATTTTTTCAAAATAACGCATATTTCACTGCATTTCCCTACACTGACACACCACTAGGTTGCTTGCATATGACACCCGAGGATCACATATGCGTATTTTTACGTAACACAAAGAGAAACTACCTAATTCTATCAAACTTATAAATTTTTCTGAAATCGAAGTGTTATTTTGTCTTCTGCAGCGCTATATTTTGATGCACCCTGTATATATATTTTCGATGTCAGAACAAAGTATGTTGTTTTCATATTCTACACATCAGGATATGTACGAAAAGCACAAATTAGCAGAATAAAAATAAAATAATGAAGTTAGAAACATATATTCTACATGAACGACTTTAACCCTTACCTTTTCAATGAGATCACATGACGCACACCTTCTGTCAAAAATTGATTCCAATTACCACAGAGCTATTCAATTTTTTTTTAATTTTCTTATTTCACGTAAAAATGTTGGCTGGCAACCGTCTAACAATATATTATATGTCATTATGTGCATATTGAATTGTTACTAATTGTTGTGTATTATAATCTATTTTGGTCTATATCTTAAGAACCATTTAACATATTTTCACGAAATAAAGCTCAAACTCGAGTACCAGCACTTCTCTCATAGCGGTCGCAAACCCGGGTCCCTATGGCTG
Source organism: Thermobia domestica (assembly GCF_964235325.1). Taxonomy (NCBI): domain Eukaryota; kingdom Metazoa; phylum Arthropoda; class Insecta; order Zygentoma; family Lepismatidae; genus Thermobia; species Thermobia domestica. The sequence continues at coordinate 167,336,759 of NC_137469.1, forward strand.
AAACAAAGTACCTTATTCTCTACCATGTTTGTTACTACTTTATTCTTTTTTTCAAAATAACGCATATTTCACTGCATTTCCCTACACTGACACACCACTAGGTTGCTTGCATATGACACCCGAGGATCACATATGTGTATTTTTACGTAACACAAAGAGAAACTACCTAATTCTATCAAACTTATATATTTTTCTGAAATCGAAGTGTTATTTTGTCTTCTGCAGCGCTATATTTTGATGCACCCTGTATATATATTTTCGATGTCAGAACAAAATATGTTGTTTTCATATTCTACACATCAGGATATGTACGAAAAGCACAAATTAGCAGAATAAAAATAAAAAATTGAAGTTAGAAACATATATTCTAGATGAACGACTTTAACCCTTACCTTTTCAATGAGATCACATGACGCACACCTTCTGTCAAAAATTGATTCCAATTACCACAGAGCTATTCAATTTTTTTTTAATTTTCTTATTTCACGTAAAAATGTTGGCTGGCAACCGTCTAACAATATATTATATGTCATTATGTGCATATTGAATTGTTACTAATTGTCGTGTATTATAATCTATTTTGGTCTATATCTTAAGAACCATTTAACATATTTTCACGAAATAAAGCTCAAACTCGAGTACCAGCACTTCTCTCATAGCGGTCGCAAACCCGGGTCCCTATGGCTGAAACAAAGTACCTTATTCTCTACCATGTTTGTTACTACTTTATTCTTTTTTTCAAAATAACGCATATTTCACTGCATTTCCCTACACTGACACACCACTAGGTTGCTTGCATATGACACCCGAGGATCACATATGCGTATTTTTACGTAACACAAAGAGAAACTACCTAATTCTATCAAACTTATAAATTTTTCTGAAATCGAAGTGTTATTTTGTCTTCTGCAGCGCTATATTTTGATGCACCCTGTATATATATTTTCGATGTCAGAACAAAGTATGTTGTTTTCATATTCTACACATCAGGATATGTACGAAAAGCACAAATTAGCAGAATAAAAATAAAATAATGAAGTTAGAAACATATATTCTACATGAACGACTTTAACCCTTACCTTTTCAATGAGATCACATGACGCACACCTTCTGTCAAAAATTGATTCCAATTACCACGGAGCTATTCAATTTTGTTTTAATTTTCTTATTTCACGTAAAAATGTTGGCTGGCAACCGCCTAACAATATATTATATGTCATTATGTGCATATTGAATTGTTACTAATTGTCGTGTATTATAATCTATTTTGGTCTATATCTTAAGAACCATTTAACATATTTTCACGAAATAAAGCTCAAACTCGAGTACCAGCACTTCTCTCATAGCGGTCGCAAACCCGGGTCCCTATGGCTGAAACAAAGTACCTTATTCTCTACCATGTTTGTTACTACTTTATTCTTTTTTTCAAAATAACGCATATTTCACTGCATTTCCCTACAGTGACACACCACTAGGTTGCTTGCATATGACACCCGAGGATCACATATGTGTATTTTTACGTAACACAAAGAGAAACTACCTAATTCTATCAAACTTATATATTTTTCTGAAATCGAAGTGTTATTTTGTCTTCTGCAGCGCTATATTTTGATGCACCCTGTATATATATTTTCGATGTCAGAACAAAATATGTTGTTTTCATATTCTACACATCAGGATATGTACGAAAAGCACAAATTAGCAGAATAAAAATAAAAAATTGAAGTTAGAAACATATATTCTAGATGAACGACTTTAACCGTTACCTTTTCAATGAGATCACATGACGCACACCTTCTGTCAAAAATTGATTCCAATTACCACAGAGCTATTCAATTTTTTTTTAATTTTCTTATTTCACGTAAAAATGTTGGCTGGCAACCGTCTAACAATATATTATATGTCATTATGTGCATATTGAATTGTTACTAATTGTCGTGTATTATAATCTATTTTGGTCTATATCTTAAGAACCATTTAACATATTTTCACGAAATAAAGCTCAAACTCGAGTACCAGCACTTCTCTCATAGCGGTCGCAAACCCGGGTCCCTATGGCTGAAACAAAGTACCTTATTCTCTACCATGTTTGTTACTACTTTATTCTTTTTTTCAAAATAACGCATATTTCACTGCATTTCCCTACACTGACACACCACTAGGTTGCTTGCATATGACACCCGAGGATCACATATGCGTATTTTTACGTAACACAAAGAGAAACTACCTAATTATATCAAACTTTTAAAATTTTCTTAAATCGAAGTGTTATCTTGTCTTCTGCAACGGTTTATTTTGATGCACCCTGTATATATATTTTCAATGTTAAAACAAAAAAAAATGTTTTCATATTCTACACATCAGGATAGGTACGAAAGGCACAAATTAGCAGAAAAAGCATAAAATAATGAAGTTAGAAACAAATATTCTATATGAACGACTATAACCCTTACCTTTTCAATGAGATCACATGACGCACACCTTCTGACAAAAATTGATTCCAATTACCACAGAGCTATTCAATTTTTCTTTAATTTTCTTATTTCACGTAAAAATGTTGGCTGGCAACCGTCTAACAATATATTATATGTCATTATGTGCATATTGAATTATTACTAATTGTCGTGTATTATAATCTATTTTGGTCTATATCTTAAGAACCATTTAACATATTTTCACGAAATAAAGCTCAAACTCGAGTACCAGCACTTCTCTCATAGCGGTCGCAAACCCGGGTCCCTATGGCTGAAAAAAAGTACCTTATCCAGTACCATGTTTGTTACTACTTTATTCTTTTTTTCAAAATAACGCATATTTCACTGCATTTCCCTACACTGACACACCACTAGGTTGCTTGCATATGACACCCGAGGATCACATATGCGTATTTTTACGTAACACAAAGAGAAACTACCTAATTCTATCATACTTATAAATTTGTCTGAAATCGAAGTGTTATTTTGTCTTCTGCAGCGCTATATTTTGATGCACCCTGTATATATATTTTCGATGTCAGAACAAAATATGTTGTTTTCATATTCTACACATCAGGACATGTACGAAAAGCACAAATTAGCAGAATAAAAATAAAATAATGAAGTTAGAAACATATATTCTACATGAACGACTTTAACCCTTACCTTTTCAATGAGATCACATGACGCACACCTTCTGTCAAAAATTGATTCGAATTACCACGGAGCTATTCAATTTTGTTTTAATTTTCTTATTTCACGTAAAAATGTTGGCTGGCAACCGTCTAACAATATATTATATGTCATTATGTGCATATTGAATTGTTACTAATTGTCGTGTATTATAATCTATTTTGGTCTATATCTTAAGAACCATTTAACATATTTTCACGAAATAAATCTCAAACTCGAGTACCAGCACTTCTCTCATAGCGGTCGCAAACTTGGGTCCCTATGGCTGAAACAAAGTACCTTATTCTCTACCATGTTTGTTACTACTTTATTCATTTTTTCAAAATAACGCATATTTCACTGCATTTCCCTACACTGACACACCACTAGGTTGCTTGCATATGACACCCGAGGATCACATATGCGTATTTTTACGTAACACAAAGAGAAACTACCTAATTCTATCAAACTTATAAATTTTTCTGAAATCGAAGTGTTATTTTGTCTTCTGCAGCGCTATATTTTGATGCACCCTGTATATATATTTTCGATGTCAGAACAAAGTATGTTGTTTTCATATTCTACACATCAGGATATGTACGAAAAGCACAAATTAGCAGAATAAAAATAAAATAATGAAGTTAGAAACATATATTCTACATGAACGACTTTAACCCTTACCTTTTCAATGAGATCACATGACGCACACCTTCTGTCAAAAATTGATTCCAATTACCACAGAGCTATTCAATTTTTTTTTAATTTTCTTATTTCACGTAAAAATGTTGGCTGGCAACCGTCTAACAATATATTATATGTCATTATGTGCATATTGAATTGTTACTAATTGTTGTGTATTATAATCTATTTTGGTCTATATCTTAAGAACCATTTAACATATTTTCACGAAATAAAGCTCAAACTCGAGTACCAGCACTTCTCTCATAGGGGTCGCAAACCCGGGTCCCTATGGCTGAAACAAAGTACCTTATTCTCTACCATGTTTGTTACTACTTTATTCTTTTTTTCAAAATAACGCATATTTCACTGCATTTCCCTACACTGACACACCACTAGGTTGCTTGCATATGACACCCGAGGATCACATATGTGTATTTTTACGTAACACAAAGAGAAACTACCTAATTCTATCAAACTTATATATTTTTCTGAAATCGAAGTGTTATTTTGTCTTCTGCAGCGCTATATTTTGATGCACCCTGTATATATATTTTCGATGTCAGAACAAAATATGTTGTTTTCATATTCTACACATCAGGATATGTACGAAAAGCACAAATTAGCAGAATAAAAATAAAAAATTGAAGTTAGAAACATATATTCTAGATGAACGACTTTAACCCTTACCTTTTCAATGAGATCACATGACGCACACCTTCTGTCAAAAATTGATTCCAATTACCACAGAGCTATTCAATTTTTTTTTAATTTTCTTATTTCACGTAAAAATGTTGGCTGGCAACCGTCTAACAATATATTATATGTCATTATGTGCATATTGAATTGTTACTAATTGTCGTGTATTATAATCTATTTTGGTCTATATCTTAAGAACCATTTAACATATTTTCACGAAATAAAGCTCAAACTCGAGTACCAGCACTTCTCTCATAGCGGTCGCAAACCCGGGTCCCTATGGCTGAAACAAAGTACCTTATTCTCTACCATGTTTGTTACTACTTTATTCTTTTTTTCAAAATAACGCATATTTCACTGCATTTCCCTACACTGACACACCACTAGGTTGCTTGCATATGACACCCGAGGATCACATATGCGTATTTTTACGTAACACAAAGAGAAACTACCTAATTCTATCAAACTTATAAATTTTTCTGAAATCGAAGTGTTATTTTGTCTTCTGCAGCGCTATATTTTGATGCACCCTGTATATATATTTTCGATGTCAGAACAAAGTATGTTGTTTTCATATTCTACACATCAGGATATGTACGAAAAGCACAAATTAGCAGAATAAAAATAAAATAATGAAGTTAGAAACATATATTCTACATGAACGACTTTAACCCTTACCTTTTCAATGAGATCACATGACGCACACCTTCTGTCAAAAATTGATTCCAATTACCACGGAGCTATTCAATTTTGTTTTAATTTTCTTATTTCACGTAAAAATGTTGGCTGGCAACCGCCTAACAATATATTATATGTCATTATGTGCATATTGAATTGTTACTAATTGTCGTGTATTATAATCTATTTTGGTCTATATCTTAAGAACCATTTAACATATTTTCACGAAATAAAGCTCAAACTCGAGTACCAGCACTTCTCTCATAGCGGTCGCAAACCCGGGTCCCTATGGCTGAAACAAAGTACCTTATTCTCTACCATGTTTGTTACTACTTTATTCTTTTTTTCAAAATAACGCATATTTCACTGCATTTCCCTACAGTGACACACCACTAGGTTGCTTGCATATGACACCCGAGGATCACATATGTGTATTTTTACGTAACACAAAGAGAAACTACCTAATTCTATCAAACTTATATATTTTTCTGAAATCGAAGTGTTATTTTGTCTTCTGCAGCGCTATATTTTGATGCACCCTGTATATATATTTTCGATGTCAGAACAAAATATGTTGTTTTCATATTCTACACATCAGGATATGTACGAAAAGCACAAATTAGCAGAATAAAAATAAAAAATTGAAGTTAGAAACATATATTCTAGATGAACGACTTTAACCCTTACCTTTTCAATGAGATCACATGACGCACACCTTCTGTCAAAAATTGATTCCAATTACCACAGAGCTATTCATTTTTTTTTTAATTTTCTTATTTCACGTAAAAATGTTGGCTGGCAACCGTCTAACAATATATTATATGTCATTATGTGCATATTGAATTGTTACTAATTGTCGTGTATTATAATCTATTTTGGTCTATATCTTAAGAACCATTTAACATATTTTCACGAAATAAAGCTCAAACTCGAGTACCAGCACTTCTCTCATAGCGGTCGCAAACCCGGGTCCCTATGGCTGAAACAAAGTACCTTATTCTCTACCATGTTTGTTACTACTTTATTCTTTTTTTCAAAATAACGCATATTTCACTGCATTTCCCTACACTGACACACCACTAGGTTGCTTGCATATGACACCCGAGGATCACATATGCGTATTTTTACGTAACACAAAGAGAAACTACCTAATTATATCAAACTTTTAAAATTTTCTTAAATCGAAGTGTTATCTTGTCTTCTGCAACGGTTTATTTTGATGCACCCTGTATATATATTTTCAATGTTAAAACAAAAAAAAATGTTTTCATATTCTACACATCAGGATAGGTACGAAAGGCACAAATTAGCAGAAAAAGCATAAAATAATGAAGTTAGAAACAAATATTCTATATGAACGACTATAACCCTTACCTTTTCAATGAGATCACATGACGCACACCTTCTGACAAAAATTGATTCCAATTACCACAGAGCTATTCAATTTTTCTTTAATTTTCTTATTTCACGTAAAAATGTTGGCTGGCAACCGTCTAACAATATATTATATGTCATTATGTGCATATTGAATTATTACTAATTGTCGTGTATTATAATCTATTTTGGTCTATATCTTAAGAACCATTTAACATATTTTCACGAAATAAAGCTCAAACTCGAGTACCAGCACTTCTCTCATAGCGGTCGCAAACCCGGGTCCCTATGGCTGAAAAAAAGTACCTTATCCTGTACCATGTTTGTTACTACTTTATTCTTTTTTTCAAAATAACGCATATTTCACTGCATTTCCCTACACTGACACACCACTAGGTTGCTTGCATATGACACCCGAGGATCACATATGCGTATTTTTACGTAACACAAAGAGAAACTACCTAATTCTATCATACTTATAAATTTGTCTGAAATCGAAGTGTTATTTTGTCTTCTGCAGCGCTATATTTTGATGCACCCTGTATATATATTTTCGATGTCAGAACAAAATATGTTGTTTTCATATTCTACACATCAGGACATGTACGAAAAGCACAAATTAGCAGAATAAAAATAAAATAATGAAGTTAGAAACATATATTCTACATGAACGACTTTAACCCTTACCTTTTCAATGAGATCACATGACGCACACCTTCTGTCAAAAATTGATTCGAATTACCACGGAGCTATTCAATTTTGTTTTAATTTTCTTATTTCACGTAAAAATGTTGGCTGGCAACCGTCTAACAATATATTATATGTCATTATGTGCATATTGAATTGTTACTAATTGTCGTGTATTATAATCTATTTTGGTCTATATCTTAAGAACCATTTAACATATTTTCACGAAATAAATCTCAAACTCGAGTACCAGCACTTCTCTCATAGCGGTCGCAAACTTGGGTCCCTATGGCTGAAACAAAGTACCTTATTCTCTACCATGTTTGTTACTACTTTATTCATTTTTTCAAAATAACGCATATTTCACTGCATTTCCCTACACTGACACACCACTAGGTTGCTTGCATATGACACCCGAGGATCACATATGCGTATTTTTACGTAACACAAAGAGAAACTACCTAATTCTATCAAACTTATAAATTTTTCTGAAATCGAAGTGTTATTTTGTCTTCTGCAGCGCTATATTTTGATGCACCCTGTATATATATTTTCGATGTCAGAACAAAGTATGTTGTTTTCATATTCTACACATCAGGATATGTACGAAAAGCACAAATTAGCAGAATAAAAATAAAATAATGAAGTTAGAAACATATATTCTACATGAACGACTTTAACCCTTACCTTTTCAATGAGATCACATGACGCACACCTTCTGTCAAAAATTGATTCCAATTACCACAGAGCTATTCAATTTTTTTTTAATTTTCTTATTTCACGTAAAAATGTTGGCTGGCAACCGTCTAACAATATATTATATGTCATTATGTGCATATTGAATTGTTACTAATTGTTGTGTATTATAATCTATTTTGGTCTATATCTTAAGAACCATTTAACATATTTTCACGAAATAAAGCTCAAACTCGAGTACCAGCACTTCTCTCATAGCGGTCGCAAACCCGGGTCCCTATGGCTGAAACAAAGTACCTTATTCTCTACCATGTTTGTTACTACTTTATTCTTTTTTTCAAAATAACGCATATTTCACTGCATTTCCCTACACTGACACACCACTAGGTTGCTTGCATATGACACCCGAGGATCACATATGTGTATTTTTACGTAACACAAAGAGAAACTACCTAATTCTATCAAACTTATATATTTTTCTGAAATCGAAGTGTTATTTTGTCTTCTGCAGCGCTATATTTTGATGCACCCTGTATATATATTTTCGATGTCAGAACAAAATATGTTGTTTTCATATTCTACACATCAGGATATGTACGAAAAGCACAAATTAGCAGAATAAAAATAAAAAATTGAAGTTAGAAACATATATTCTAGATGAACGACTTTAACCCTTACCTTTTCAATGAGATCACATGACGCACACCTTCTGTCAAAAATTGATTCCAATTACCACAGAGCTATTCAATTTTTTTTTAATTTTCTTATTTCACGTAAAAATGTTGGCTGGCAACCGTCTAACAATATATTATATGTCATTATGTGCATATTGAATTGTTACTAATTGTCGTGTATTATAATCTATTTTGGTCTATATCTTAAGAACCATTTAACATATTTTCACGAAATAAAGCTCAAACTCGAGTACCAGCACTTCTCTCATAGCGGTCGCAAACCCGGGTCCCTATGGCTGAAACAAAGTACCTTATTCTCTACCATGTTTGTTACTACTTTATTCTTTTTTTCAAAATAACGCATATTTCACTGCATTTCCCTACACTGACACACCACTAGGTTGCTTGCATATGACACCCGAGGATCACATATGCGTATTTTTACGTAACACAAAGAGAAACTACCTAATTCTATCAAACTTATAAATTTTTCTGAAATCGAAGTGTTATTTTGTCTTCTGCAGCGCTATATTTTGATGCACCCTGTATATATATTTTCGATGTCAGAACAAAGTATGTTGTTTTCATATTCTACACATCAGGATATGTACGAAAAGCACAAATTAGCAGAATAAAAATAAAATAATGAAGTTAGAAACATATATTCTACATGAACGACTTTAACCCTTACCTTTTCAATGAGATCACATGACGCACACCTTCTGTCAAAAATTGATTCCAATTACCACGGAGCTATTCAATTTTGTTTTAATTTTCTTATTTCACGTAAAAATGTTGGCTGGCAACCGCCTAACAATATATTATATGTCATTATGTGCATATTGAATTGTTACTAATTGTCGTGTATTATAATCTATTTTGGTCTATATCTTAAGAACCATTTAACATATTTTCACGAAATAAAGCTCAAACTCGAGTACCAGCACTTCTCTCATAGCGGTCGCAAACCCGGGTCCCTATGGCTGAAACAAAGTACCTTATTCTCTACCATGTTTGTTACTACTTTATTCTTTTTTTCAAAATAACGCATATTTCACTGCATTTCCCTACAGTGACACACCACTAGGTTGCTTGCATATGACACCCGAGGATCACATATGTGTATTTTTACGTAACACAAAGAGAAACTACCTAATTCTATCAAACTTATATATTTTTCTGAAATCGAAGTGTTATTTTGTCTTCTGCAGCGCTATATTTTGATGCACCCTGTATATATATTTTCGATGTCAGAACAAAATATGTTGTTTTCATATTCTACACATCAGGATATGTACGAAAAGCACAAATTAGCAGAATAAAAATAAAAAATTGAAGTTAGAAACATATATTCTAGATGAACGACTTTAACCCTTACCTTTTCAATGAGATCACATGACGCACACCTTCTGTCAAAAATTGATTCCAATTACCACAGAGCTATTCAATTTTTTTTTAATTTTCTTATTTCACGTAAAAATGTTGGCTGGCAACCGTCTAACAATATATTATATGTCATTATGTGCATATTGAATTGTTACTAATTGTCGTGTATTATAATCTATTTTGGTCTATATCTTAAGAACCATTTAACATATTTTCACGAAATAAAGCTCAAACTCGAGTACCAGCACTTCTCTCATAGCGGTCGCAAACCCGGGTCCCTATGGCTGAAACAAAGTACCTTATTCTCTACCATGTTTGTTACTACTTTATTCTTTTTTTCAAAATAACGCATATTTCACTGCATTTCCCTACACTGACACACCACTAGGTTGCTTGCATATGACACCCGAGGATCACATATGCGTATTTTTACGTAACACAAAGAGAAACTACCTAATTATATCAAACTTTTAAAATTTTCTTAAATCGAAGTGTTATCTTGTCTTCTGCAACGGTTTATTTTGATGCACCCTGTATATATATTTTCAATGTTAAAACAAAAAAAAATGTTTTCATATTCTACACATCAGGATAGGTACGAAAGGCACAAATTAGCAGAAAAAGCATAAAATAATGAAGTTAGAAACAAATATTCTATATGAACGACTATAACCCTTACCTTTTCAATGAGATCACATGACGCACACCTTCTGACAAAAATTGATTCCAATTACCACAGAGCTATTCAATTTTTCTTTAATTTTCTTATTTCACGTAAAAATGTTGGCTGGCAACCGTCTAACAATATATTATATGTCATTATGTGCATATTGAATTATTACTAATTGTCGTGTATTATAATCTATTTTGGTCTATATCTTAAGAACCATTTAACATATTTTCACGAAATAAAGCTCAAACTCGAGTACCAGCACTTCTCTCATAGCGGTCGCAAACCCGGGTCCCTATGGCTGAAAAAAAGTACCTTATCCAGTACCATGTTTGTTACTACTTTATTCTTTTTTTCAAAATAACGCATATTTCACTGCATTTCCCTACACTGACACACCACTAGGTTGCTTGCATATGACACCCGAGGATCACATATGCGTATTTTTACGTAACACAAAGAGAAACTACCTAATTCTATCATACTTATAAATTTGTCTGAAATCGAAGTGTTATTTTGTCTTCTGCAGCGCTATATTTTGATGCACCCTGTATATATATTTTCGATGTCAGAACAAAATATGTTGTTTTCATATTCTACACATCAGGACATGTACGAAAAGCACAAATTAGCAGAATAAAAATAAAATAATGAAGTTAGAAACATATATTCTACATGAACGACTTTAACCCTTACCTTTTCAATGAGATCACATGACGCACACCTTCTGTCAAAAATTGATTCGAATTACCACGGAGCTATTCAATTTTGTTTTAATTTTCTTATTTCACGTAAAAATGTTGGCTGGCAACCGTCTAACAATATATTATATGTCATTATGTGCATATTGAATTGTTACTAATTGTCGTGTATTATAATCTATTTTGGTCTATATCTTAAGAACCATTTAACATATTTTCACGAAATAAATCTCAAACTCGAGTACCAGCACTTCTCTCATAGCGGTCGCAAACTTGGGTCCCTATGGCTGAAACAAAGTACCTTATTCTCTACCATGTTTGTTACTACTTTATTCATTTTTTCAAAATAACGCATATTTCACTGCATTTCCCTACACTGACACACCACTAGGTTGCTTGCATATGACACCCGAGGATCACATATGCGTATTTTTACGTAACACAAAGAGAAACTACCTAATTCTATCAAACTTATAAATTTTTCTGAAATCGAAGTGTTATTTTGTCTTCTGCAGCGCTATATTTTGATGCACCCTGTATATATATTTTCGATGTCAGAACAAAGTATGTTGTTTTCATATTCTACACATCAGGATATGTACGAAAAGCACAAATTAGCAGAATAAAAATAAAATAATGAAGTTAGAAACATATATTCTACATGAACGACTTTAACCCTTACCTTTTCAATGAGATCACATGACGCACACCTTCTGTCAAAAATTGATTCCAATTACCACAGAGCTATTCAATTTTTTTTTAATTTTCTTATTTCACGTAAAAATGTTGGCTGGCAACCGTCTAACAATATATTATATGTCATTATGTGCATATTGAATTGTTACTAATTGTCGTGTATTATAATCTATTTTGGTCTATATCTTAAGAACCATTTAACATATTTTCACGAAATAAAGCTCAAACTCGAGTACCAGCACTTCTCTCATACAGGTCGCAAACTTGGGTCCCTATGGCTGAAACAAAGTACCTTATTCTCTACCATGTTTGTTACTACTTTATTCATTTTTTCAAAATAACGCATATTTCACTGCATTTCCCTACACTGACACACCACTAGGTTGCTTGCATATGACACCCGAGGATCACATATGCGTATTTTTACGTAACACAAAGAGAAACTACCTAATTCTATCAAACTTATAAATTTTTCTGAAATCGAAGTGTTATTTTGTCTTCTGCAGCGGTATATTTTGATGCACCCTGTATATATATTTTCGATGTCAGAACAAAGTATGTTGTTTTCATATTCTACACATCAGGATATGTACGAAAAGCACAAATTAGCAGAATAAAAATAAAATAATGAAGTTAGAAACATATATTCTACATGAACGACTTTAACCCTTACCTTTTCAATGAGATCACATGACGCACACCTTCTGTCAAAAATTGATTCCAATTACCACGGAGCTATTCAATTTTGTTTTAATTTTCTTATTTCACGTAAAAATGTTGGCTGGCAACCGCCTAACAATATATTATATGTCATTATGTGCATATTGAATTGTTACTAATTGTTGTGTATTATAATCTATTTTGGTCTATATCTTAAGAACCATTTAACATATTTTCACGAAATAAAGCTCAAACTCGAGTACCAGCACTTCTCTCATAGGGGTCGCAAACCCGGGTCCCTATGGCTGAAACAAAGTACCTTATTCTCTACCATGTTTGTTACTACTTTATTCTTTTTTTCAAAATAACGCATATTTCACTGCATTTCCCTACACTGACACACCACTAGGTTGCTTGCATATGACACCCGAGGATCACATATGTGTATTTTTACGTAACACAAAGAGAAACTACCTAATTCTATCAAACTTATATATTTTTCTGAAATCGAAGTGTTATTTTGTCTTCTGCAGCGCTATATTTTGATGCACCCAGTATATATATTTTCGATGTCAGAACAAAATATGTTGTTTTCATATTCTACACATCAGGATATGTACGAAAAGCACAAATTAGCAGAATAAAAATAAAATAATGAAGTTAGAAACATATATTCTACATGAACGACTTTAACCCTTACCTTTTCAATGAGATCACATGACGCACACCTTCTGTCAAAAATTGATTCCAATTACCACAGAGCTATTCAATTTTTTTTCTAATTTTCTTATTTCACGTAAAAATGTTGGCTGGCAACCGTCTAACAATATATTATATGTCATTATGTGCATATTGAATTGTTACTAATTGTCGTGTATTATAATCTATTTTGGTCTATATCTTAAGAACCATTTAACATATTTTCACGAAATAAAGCTCAAACTCGAGTACCAGCACTTCTCTCATAGCGGTCTCAAACCCGGGTCCCTATGGTTGAAAAAAAGTACCTTATCCTGTACCATGTTTGTTACTACTTTATTCTTTTTTTTTTTAAATAACGCTTATTTCACTGCATTTCCCTACACTGACACACCACTAGGTTGCTTGCATATGACACCCGAGGATCACATATGCGTATTTTTACGTAACACAAAGAGAAACTACCTAATTCTATCAAACTTATAATTTTTTCTGAAATCGAAGTGTTATTTTGTCTTCTGCAGCGCTATATTTTGATGCACCCTGTATATATATTTTCGATGTCAGAACAAAGTATGTTGTTTTCATATTCTACACATCAGGATATGTACGAAAAGCACAAATTAGCAGAATAAAAATAAAATAATGAAGTTAGAAACATATATTCTACATGAACGACTTTAACCGTTACCTTTTCAATGAGATCACATGACGCACACCTTCTGTCAAAAATTGATTCCAATTACCACAGAGCTATTCAATTTTTTTTTAATTTTCTTATTTCACGTAAAAATGTTGGCTGGCAACCGTCTAACAATATATTATATGTCATTATGTGCATATTGAATTGTTACTAATTGTCGTGTATTATAATCTATTTTGGTCTATATCTTAAGAACCATTTAACATATTTTCACGAAATAAAGCTCAAACTCGAGTACCAGCACTTCTCTCATAGCGGTCGCAAACCCGGGTCCCTATGGCTGAAACAAAGTACCTTATTCTCTACCATGTTTGTTACTACTTTATTCTTTTTTTTTTAAATAACGCATATTTCACTGCATTTCCCTACACTGACACACCACTAGGTTGCTTGCATATGACACCCGAGGATCACATATGCGTATTTTTACGTAACACAAAGAGAAACTACCTAATTCTATCAAACTTATAATTTTTTCTGAAATCGAAGTGTTATTTTGTCTTCTGCAGCGCTATATTTTGATGCACCCTGTATATATATTTTCGATGTCAGAACAAAGTATGTTGTTTTCATATTCTACACATCAGGATATGTACGAAAAGCACAAATTAGCAGAATAAAAATAAAATAATGAAGTTAGAAACATATATTCTACATGAACGACTTTAACCCTTACCTTTTCAATGAGATCACATGACGCACACCTTCTGTCAAAAATTGATTCCAATTACCACAGAGCTATTCAATTTTTTTTTTAATTTTCTTATTTCACGTAAAAATGTTGGCTGGCAACCGTCTAACAATATATTATATGTCATTATGTGCATATTGAATTGTTACTAATTGTCGTGTATTATAATCTATTTTGGTCTATATCTTAAGAACCATTTAACATATTTTCACGAAATAAAGCTCAAACTCGAGTACCAGCACTTCTCTCATAGCGGTCGCAAACCCGGGTCCCTATGGCTGAAACAAAGTACCTTATTCTCTACCATGTTTGTTACTACTTATTCTTTTTTTCAAAATAACGCATATTTCACTGCATTTACCCACACTGACACACCACTAGGTTGCTTGCATATGACACCCGAGGATCACATATGCGCATTTTTACGTAACACAAAGAGAAACTACCTAATTCTATCATACTTATAAATTTTTCTGAAATCGAAGTGTTATTTTGTCTTCTGCAGCGCTATATTTTGATGCACCCTGTATATATATTTTCGATGTCAGAACAAAGTATGTTGTTTTCATATTCTACACATCAGGATATGTACGAAAAGCACAAATTAGCAGAATAAAAATAAAATAATGAAGTTAGAAACATATATTCTACATGAACGACTTTAACCCTTACCTTTTCAATGAGATCACATGACGCACACCTTCTGTCAAAAATTGATTCCAATTACCACAGAGCTATTCAATTTTTTTTCTAATTTTCTTATTTCACGTAAAAATGTTGGCTGGCAACCGTCTAACAATATATTATATGTCATTATGTGCATATTGAATTGTTACTAATTGTCGTGTATTATAATCTATTTTGGTCTATATCTTAAGAACCATTTAACATATTTTCACGAAATAAAGCTCAAACTCGAGTACCAGCACTTCTCTCATAGCGGTCTCAAACCCGGGTCCCTATGGTTGAAAAAAAGTACCTTATCCTGTACCATGTTTGTTACTACTTTATTCTTTTTTTTTTAAATAACGCTTATTTCACTGCATTTCCCTACACTGACACACCACTAGGTTGCTTGCATATGACACCCGAGGATCACATATGCGTATTTTTACGTAACACAAAGAGAAACTACCTAATTCTATCAAACTTATAAATTTTTCTGAAATCGAAGTGTTATTTTGTCTTCTGCAGCGCTATATTTTGATGCACCCTGTATATATATTTTCGATGTCAGAACAAAGTATGTTGTTTTCATATTCTACACATCAGGATATGTACGAAAAGCACAAATTAGCAGAATAAAAATAAAATAATGAAGTTAGAAACATATATTCTACATGAACGACTTTAACCCTTACCTTTTCAATGAGATCACATGACGCACACCTTCTGTCAAAAATTGATTCCAATTACCACAGAGCTATTCAATTTTTTTTTTAATTTTCTTATTTCACGTAAAAATGTTGGCTGGCAACCGTCTAACAATATATTATATGTCATTATGTGCATATTGAATTGTTACTAATTGTCGTGTATTATAATCTATTTTGGTCTATATCTTAAGAACCATTTAACATATTTTCACGAAATAAAGCTCAAACTCGAGTACCAGCACTTCTCTCATAGCGGTCGCAAACCCGGGTCCCTATGGCTGAAACAAAGTACCTTATTCTCTACCATGTTTGTTACTACTTTATTCTTTTTTTTTTAAATAACGCATATTTCACTGCATTTCCCTACACTGACACACCACTAGGTTGCTTGCATATGACACCCGAGGATCACATATGCGTATTTTTACGTAACACAAAGAGAAACTACCTAATTCTATCAAACTTATAATTTTTTCTGAAATCGAAGTGTTATTTTGTCTTCTGCAGCGCTATATTTTGATGCACCCTGTATATATATTTTCGATGTCAGAACAAAGTATGTTGTTTTCATATTCTACACATCAGGATATGTACGAAAAGCACAAATTAGCAGAATAAAAATAAAATAATGAAGTTAGAAACATATATTCTACATGAACGACTTTAACCCTTACCTTTTCAATGAGATCACATGACGCACACCTTCTGTCAAAAATTGATTCCAATTACCACAGAGCTATTCAATTTTTTTTTTAATTTTCTTATTTCACGTAAAAATGTTGGCTGGCAACCGTCTAACAATATATTATATGTCATTATGTGCATATTGAATTGTTACTAATTGTCGTGTATTATAATCTATTTTGGTCTATATCTTAAGAACCATTTAACATATTTTCACGAAATAAAGCTCAAACTCGAGTACCAGCACTTCTCTCATAGCGGTCGCAAACCCGGGTCCCTATGGCTGAAACAAAGTACCTTATTCTCTACCATGTTTGTTACTACTTATTCTTTTTTTCAAAATAACGCATATTTCACTGCATTTACCCACACTGACACACCACTAGGTTGCTTGCATATGACACCCGAGGATCACATATGCGCATTTTTACGTAACACAAAGAGAAACTACCTAATTCTATCATACTTATAAATTTTTCTGAAATCGAAGTGTTATTTTGTCTTCTGCAGCGCTATATTTTGATGCACCCTGTATATATATTTTCGATGTCAGAACAAAGTATGTTGTTTTCATATTCTACACATCAGGATATGTACGAAAAGCACAAATTAGCAGAATAAAAATAAAATAATGAAGTTAGAAACATATATTCTACATGAACGACTTTAACCCTTACCTTTTCAATGAGATCACATGACGCACACCTTCTGTCAAAAATTGATTCCAATTACCACGGAGCTATTCAATTTTGTTTTAATTTTCTTATTTCACGTAAAAATGTTGGCTGGCAACCGCCTAACAATATATTATATGTCATTATGTGCATATTGAATTGTTACTAATTGTCGTGTATTATAATCTATTTTGGTCTATATCTTAAGAACCATTTAACATATTTTCACGAAATAAAGCTCAAACTCGAGTACCAGCACTTCTCTCATAGCGGTCGCAAACCCGGGTCCCTATGGCTGAAACAAAGTACCTTATTCTCTACCATGTTTGTTACTACTTTATTCTTTTTTTCAAAATAACGCATATTTCACTGCATTTCCCTACAGTGACACACCACTAGGTTGCTTGCATATGACACCCGAGGATCACATATGTGTATTTTTACGTAACACAAAGAGAAACTACCTAATTCTATCAAACTTATATATTTTTCTGAAATCGAAGTGTTATTTTGTCTTCTGCAGCGCTATATTTTGATGCACCCTGTATATATATTTTCGATGTCAGAACAAAATATGTTGTTTTCATATTCTACACATCAGGATATGTACGAAAAGCACAAATTAGCAGAATAAAAATAAAAAATTGAAGTTAGAAACATATATTCTAGATGAACGACTTTAACCCTTACCTTTTCAATGAGATCACATGACGCACACCTTCTGTCAAAAATTGATTCCAATTACCACAGAGCTATTCAATTTTTTTTTAATTTTCTTATTTCACGTAAAAATGTTGGCTGGCAACCGTCTAACAATATATTATATGTCATTATGTGCATATTGAATTGTTACTAATTGTCGTGTATTATAATCTATTTTGGTCTATATCTTAAGAACCATTTAACATATTTTCACGAAATAAAGCTCAAACTCGAGTACCAGCACTTCTCTCATAGCGGTCGCAAACCCGGGTCCCTATGGCTGAAACAAAGTACCTTATTCTCTACCATGTTTGTTACTACTTTATTCTTTTTTTCAAAATAACGCATATTTCACTGCATTTCCCTACACTGACACACCACTAGGTTGCTTGCATATGACACCCGAGGATCACATATGCGTATTTTTACGTAACACAAAGAGAAACTACCTAATTCTATCAAACTTATAAATTTTTCTGAAATCGAAGTGTTATTTTGTCTTCTGCAGCGCTATATTTTGATGCACCCTGTATATATATTTTCGATGTCAGAACAAAGTATGTTGTTTTCATATTCTACACATCAGGATATGTACGAAAAGCACAAATTAGCAGAATAAAAATAAAATAATGAAGTTAGAAACATATATTCTACATGAACGACTTTAACCCTTACCTTTTCAATGAGATCACATGACGCACACCTTCTGTCAAAAATTGATTCCAATTACCACGGAGCTATTCAATTTTGTTTTAATTTTCTTATTTCACGTAAAAATGTTGGCTGGCAACCGCCTAACAATATATTATATGTCATTATGTGCATATTGAATTGTTACTAATTGTCGTGTATTATAATCTATTTTGGTCTATATCTTAAGAACCATTTAACATATTTTCACGAAATAAAGCTCAAACTCGAGTACCAGCACTTCTCTCATAGCGGTCGCAAACCCGGGTCCCTATGGCTGAAACAAAGTACCTTATTCTCTACCATGTTTGTTACTACTTTATTCTTTTTTTCAAAATAACGCATATTTCACTGCATTTCCCTACAGTGACACACCACTAGGTTGCTTGCATATGACACCCGAGGATCACATATGTGTATTTTTACGTAACACAAAGAGAAACTACCTAATTCTATCAAACTTATATATTTTTCTGAAATCGAAGTGTTATTTTGTCTTCTGCAGCGCTATATTTTGATGCACCCTGTATATATATTTTCGATGTCAGAACAAAATATGTTGTTTTCATATTCTACACATCAGGATATGTACGAAAAGCACAAATTAGCAGAATAAAAATAAAAAATTGAAGTTAGAAACATATATTCTAGATGAACGACTTTAACCCTTACCTTTTCAATGAGATCACATGACGCACACCTTCTGTCAAAAATTGATTCCAATTACCACAGAGCTATTCAATTTTTTTTTAATTTTCTTATTTCACGTAAAAATGTTGGCTGGCAACCGTCTAACAATATATTATATGTCATTATGTGCATATTGAATTGTTACTAATTGTCGTGTATTATAATCTATTTTGGTCTATATCTTAAGAACCATTTAACATATTTTCACGAAATAAAGCTCAAACTCGAGTACCAGCACTTCTCTCATAGCGGTCGCAAACCCGGGTCCCTATGGCTGAAACAAAGTACCTTATTCTCTACCATGTTTGTTACTACTTTATTCTTTTTTTCAAAATAACGCATATTTCACTGCATTTCCCTACACTGACACACCACTAGGTTGCTTGCATATGACACCCGAGGATCACATATGCGTATTTTTACGTAACACAAAGAGAAACTACCTAATTATATCAAACTTTTAAAATTTTCTTAAATCGAAGTGTTATCTTGTCTTCTGCAACGGTTTATTTTGATGCACCCTGTATATATATTTTCAATGTTAAAACAAAAAAAAATGTTTTCATATTCTACACATCAGGATAGGTACGAAAGGCACAAATTAGCAGAAAAAGCATAAAATAATGAAGTTAGAAACAAATATTCTATATGAACGACTATAACCCTTACCTTTTCAATGAGATCACATGACGCACACCTTCTGACAAAAATTGATTCCAATTACCACAGAGCTATTCAATTTTTCTTTAATTTTCTTATTTCACGTAAAAATGTTGGCTGGCAACCGTCTAACAATATATTATATGTCATTATGTGCATATTGAATTATTACTAATTGTCGTGTATTATAATCTATTTTGGTCTATATCTTAAGAACCATTTAACATATTTTCACGAAATAAAGCTCAAACTCGAGTACCAGCACTTCTCTCATAGCGGTCGCAAACCCGGGTCCCTATGGCTGAAAAAAAGTACCTTATCCTGTACCATGTTTGTTACTACTTTATTCTTTTTTTCAAAATAACGCATATTTCACTGCATTTCCCTACACTGACACACCACTAGGTTGCTTGCATATGACACCCGAGGATCACATATGCGTATTTTTACGTAACACAAAGAGAAACTACCTAATTCTATCATACTTATAAATTTGTCTGAAATCGAAGTGTTATTTTGTCTTCTGCAGCGCTATATTTTGATGCACCCTGTATATATATTTTCGATGTCAGAACAAAATATGTTGTTTTCATATTCTACACATCAGGACATGTACGAAAAGCACAAATTAGCAGAATAAAAATAAAATAATGAAGTTAGAAACATATATTCTACATGAACGACTTTAACCCTTACCTTTTCAATGAGATCACATGACGCACACCTTCTGTCAAAAATTGATTCGAATTACCACGGAGCTATTCAATTTTGTTTTAATTTTCTTATTTCACGTAAAAATGTTGGCTGGCAACCGTCTAACAATATATTATATGTCATTATGTGCATATTGAATTGTTACTAATTGTCGTGTATTATAATCTATTTTGGTCTATATCTTAAGAACCATTTAACATATTTTCACGAAATAAATCTCAAACTCGAGTACCAGCACTTCTCTCATAGCGGTCGCAAACTTGGGTCCCTATGGCTGAAACAAAGTACCTTATTCTCTACCATGTTTGTTACTACTTTATTCATTTTTTCAAAATAACGCATATTTCACTGCATTTCCCTACACTGACACACCACTAGGTTGCTTGCATATGACACCCGAGGATCACATATGCGTATTTTTACGTAACACAAAGAGAAACTACCTAATTCTATCAAACTTATAAATTTTTCTGAAATCGAAGTGTTATTTTGTCTTCTGCAGCGCTATATTTTGATGCACCCTGTATATATATTTTCGATGTCAGAACAAAGTATGTTGTTTTCATATTCTACACATCAGGATATGTACGAAAAGCACAAATTAGCAGAATAAAAATAAAATAATGAAGTTAGAAACATATATTCTACATGAACGACTTTAACCCTTACCTTTTCAATGAGATCACATGACGCACACCTTCTGTCAAAAATTGATTCCAATTACCACAGAGCTATTCAATTTTTTTTTAATTTTCTTATTTCACGTAAAAATGTTGGCTGGCAACCGTCTAACAATATATTATATGTCATTATGTGCATATTGAATTGTTACTAATTGTCGTGTATTATAATCTATTTTGGTCTATATCTTAAGAACCATTTAACATATTTTCACGAAATAAAGCTCAAACTCGAGTACCAGCACTTCTCTCATACAGGTCGCAAACTTGGGTCCCTATGGCTGAAACAAAGTACCTTATTCTCTACCATGTTTGTTACTACTTTATTCATTTTTTCAAAATAACGCATATTTCACTGCATTTCCCTACACTGACACACCACTAGGTTGCTTGCATATGACACCCGAGGATCACATATGCGTATTTTTACGTAACACAAAGAGAAACTACCTAATTCTATCAAACTTATAAATTTTTCTGAAATCGAAGTGTTATTTTGTCTTCTGCAGCGCTATATTTTGATGCACCCTGTATATATATTTTCGATGTCAGAACAAAGTATGTTGTTTTCATATTCTACACATCAGGATATGTACGAAAAGCACAAATTAGCAGAATAAAAATAAAATAATGAAGTTAGAAACATATATTCTACATGAACGACTTTAACCCTTACCTTTTCAATGAGATCACATGACGCACACCTTCTGTCAAAAATTGATTCCAATTACCACAGAGCTATTCAATTTTTTTTCTAATTTTCTTATTTCACGTAAAAATGTTGGCTGGCAACCGTCTAACAATATATTATATGTCATTATGTGCATATTGAATTGTTACTAATTGTCGTGTATTATAATCTATTTTGGTCTATATCTTAAGAACCATTTAACATATTTTCACGAAATAAAGCTCAAACTCGAGTACCAGCACTTCTCTCATAGCGGTCTCAAACCCGGGTCCCTATGGTTGAAAAAAAGTACCTTATCCTGTACCATGTTTGTTACTACTTTATTCTTTTTTTTTTAAATAACGCTTATTTCACTGCATTTCCCTACACTGACACACCACTAGGTTGCTTGCATATGACACCCGAGGATCACATATGCGTATTTTTACGTAACACAAAGAGAAACTACCTAATTCTATCAAACTTATAAATTTTTCTGAAATCGAAGTGTTATTTTGTCTTCTGCAGCGCTATATTTTGATGCACCCTGTATATATATTTTCGATGTCAGAACAAAGTATGTTGTTTTCATATTCTACACATCAGGATATGTACGAAAAGCACAAATTAGCAGAATAAAAATAAAATAATGAAGTTAGAAACATATATTCTACATGAACGACTTTAACCCTTACCTTTTCAATGAGATCACATGACGCACACCTTCTGTCAAAAATTGATTCCAATTACCACAGAGCTATTCAATTTTTTTTTTAATTTTCTTATTTCACGTAAAAATGTTGGCTGGCAACCGTCTAACAATATATTATATGTCATTATGTGCATATTGAATTGTTACTAATTGTCGTGTATTATAATCTATTTTGGTCTATATCTTAAGAACCATTTAACATATTTTCACGAAATAAAGCTCAAACTCGAGTACCAGCACTTCTCTCATAGCGGTCGCAAACCCGGGTCCCTATGGCTGAAACAAAGTACCTTATTCTCTACCATGTTTGTTACTACTTTATTCTTTTTTTTTTAAATAACGCATATTTCACTGCATTTCCCTACACTGACACACCACTAGGTTGCTTGCATATGACACCCGAGGATCACATATGCGTATTTTTACGTAACACAAAGAGAAACTACCTAATTCTATCAAACTTATAATTTTTTCTGAAATCGAAGTGTTATTTTGTCTTCTGCAGCGCTATATTTTGATGCACCCTGTATATATATTTTCGATGTCAGAACAAAGTATGTTGTTTTCATATTCTACACATCAGGATATGTACGAAAAGCACAAATTAGCAGAATAAAAATAAAATAATGAAGTTAGAAACATATATTCTACATGAACGACTTTAACCCTTACCTTTTCAATGAGATCACATGACGCACACCTTCTGTCAAAAATTGATTCCAATTACCACAGAGCTATTCAATTTTTTTTTTAATTTTCTTATTTCACGTAAAAATGTTGGCTGGCAACCGTCTAACAATATATTATATGTCATTATGTGCATATTGAATTGTTACTAATTGTCGTGTATTATAATCTATTTTGGTCTATATCTTAAGAACCATTTAACATATTTTCACGAAATAAAGCTCAAACTCGAGTACCAGCACTTCTCTCATAGCGGTCGCAAACCCGGGTCCCTATGGCTGAAACAAAGTACCTTATTCTCTACCATGTTTGTTACTACTTATTCTTTTTTTCAAAATAACGCATATTTCACTGCATTTACCCACACTGACACACCACTAGGTTGCTTGCATATGACACCCGAGGATCACATATGCGCATTTTTACGTAACACAAAGAGAAACTACCTAATTCTATCATACTTATAAATTTTTCTGAAATCGAAGTGTTATTTTGTCTTCTGCAGCGCTATATTTTGATGCACCCTGTATATATATTTTCGATGTCAGAACAAAGTATGTTGTTTTCATATTCTACACATCAGGATATGTACGAAAAGCACAAATTAGCAGAATAAAAATAAAATAATGAAGTTAGAAACATATATTCTACATGAACGACTTTAACCCTTACCTTTTCAATGAGATCACATGACGCACACCTTCTGTCAAAAATTGATTCCAATTACCACGGAGCTATTCAATTTTGTTTTAATTTTCTTATTTCACGTAAAAATGTTGGCTGGCAACCGCCTAACAATATATTATATGTCATTATGTGCATATTGAATTGTTACTAATTGTCGTGTATTATAATCTATTTTGGTCTATATCTTAAGAACCATTTAACATATTTTCACGAAATAAAGCTCAAACTCGAGTACCAGCACTTCTCTCATAGCGGTCGCAAACCCGGGTCCCTATGGCTGAAACAAAGTACCTTATTCTCTACCATGTTTGTTACTACTTTATTCTTTTTTTCAAAATAACGCATATTTCACTGCATTTCCCTACAGTGACACACCACTAGGTTGCTTGCATATGACACCCGAGGATCACATATGTGTATTTTTACGTAACACAAAGAGAAACTACCTAATTCTATCAAACTTATATATTTTTCTGAAATCGAAGTGTTATTTTGTCTTCTGCAGCGCTATATTTTGATGCACCCTGTATATATATTTTCGATGTCAGAACAAAATATGTTGTTTTCATATTCTACACATCAGGATATGTACGAAAAGCACAAATTAGCAGAATAAAAATAAAAAATTGAAGTTAGAAACATATATTCTAGATGAACGACTTTAACCCTTACCTTTTCAATGAGATCACATGACGCACACCTTCTGTCAAAAATTGATTCCAATTACCACAGAGCTATTCAATTTTTTTTTAATTTTCTTATTTCACGTAAAAATGTTGGCTGGCAACCGTCTAACAATATATTATATGTCATTATGTGCATATTGAATTGTTACTAATTGTCGTGTATTATAATCTATTTTGGTCTATATCTTAAGAACCATTTAACATATTTTCACGAAATAAAGCTCAAACTCGAGTACCAGCACTTCTCTCATAGCGGTCGCAAACCCGGGTCCCTATGGCTGAAACAAAGTACCTTATTCTCTACCATGTTTGTTACTACTTTATTCTTTTTTTCAAAATAACGCATATTTCACTGCATTTCCCTACACTGACACACCACTAGGTTGCTTGCATATGACACCCGAGGATCACATATGCGTATTTTTACGTAACACAAAGAGAAACTACCTAATTCTATCAAACTTATAAATTTTTCTGAAATCGAAGTGTTATTTTGTCTTCTGCAGCGCTATATTTTGATGCACCCTGTATATATATTTTCGATGTCAGAACAAAGTATGTTGTTTTCATATTCTACACATCAGGATATGTACGAAAAGCACAAATTAGCAGAATAAAAATAAAATAATGAAGTTAGAAACATATATTCTACATGAACGACTTTAACCCTTACCTTTTCAATGAGATCACATGACGCACACCTTCTGTCAAAAATTGATTCCAATTACCACGGAGCTATTCAATTTTGTTTTAATTTTCTTATTTCACGTAAAAATGTTGGCTGGCAACCGCCTAACAATATATTATATGTCATTATGTGCATATTGAATTGTTACTAATTGTCGTGTATTATAATCTATTTTGGTCTATATCTTAAGAACCATTTAACATATTTTCACGAAATAAAGCTCAAACTCGAGTACCAGCACTTCTCTCATAGCGGTCGCAAACCCGGGTCCCTATGGCTGAAACAAAGTACCTTATTCTCTACCATGTTTGTTACTACTTTATTCTTTTTTTCAAAATAACGCATATTTCACTGCATTTCCCTACAGTGACACACCACTAGGTTGCTTGCATATGACACCCGAGGATCACATATGTGTATTTTTACGTAACACAAAGAGAAACTACCTAATTCTATCAAACTTATATATTTTTCTGAAATCGAAGTGTTATTTTGTCTTCTGCAGCGCTATATTTTGATGCACCCTGTATATATATTTTCGATGTCAGAACAAAATATGTTGTTTTCATATTCTACACATCAGGATATGTACGAAAAGCACAAATTAGCAGAATAAAAATAAAAAATTGAAGTTAGAAACATATATTCTAGATGAACGACTTTAACCCTTACCTTTTCAATGAGATCACATGACGCACACCTTCTGTCAAAAATTGATTCCAATTACCACAGAGCTATTCAATTTTTTTTTAATTTTCTTATTTCACGTAAAAATGTTGGCTGGCAACCGTCTAACAATATATTATATGTCATTATGTGCATATTGAATTGTTACTAATTGTCGTGTATTATAATCTATTTTGGTCTATATCTTAAGAACCATTTAACATATTTTCACGAAATAAAGCTCAAACTCGAGTACCAGCACTTCTCTCATAGCGGTCGCAAACCCGGGTCCCTATGGCTGAAACAAAGTACCTTATTCTCTACCATGTTTGTTACTACTTTATTCTTTTTTTCAAAATAACGCATATTTCACTGCATTTCCCTACACTGACACACCACTAGGTTGCTTGCATATGACACCCGAGGATCACATATGCGTATTTTTACGTAACACAAAGAGAAACTACCTAATTATATCAAACTTTTAAAATTTTCTTAAATCGAAGTGTTATCTTGTCTTCTGCAACGGTTTATTTTGATGCACCCTGTATATATATTTTCAATGTTAAAACAAAAAAAAATGTTTTCATATTCTACACATCAGGATAGGTACGAAAGGCACAAATTAGCAGAAAAAGCATAAAATAATGAAGTTAGAAACAAATATTCTATATGAACGACTATAACCCTTACCTTTTCAATGAGATCACATGACGCACACCTTCTGACAAAAATTGATTCCAATTACCACAGAGCTATTCAATTTTTCTTTAATTTTCTTATTTCACGTAAAAATGTTGGCTGGCAACCGTCTAACAATATATTATATGTCATTATGTGCATATTGAATTATTACTAATTGTCGTGTATTATAATCTATTTTGGTCTATATCTTAAGAACCATTTAACATATTTTCACGAAATAAAGCTCAAACTCGAGTACCAGCACTTCTCTCATAGCGGTCGCAAACCCGGGTCCCTATGGCTGAAAAAAAGTACCTTATCCTGTACCATGTTTGTTACTACTTTATTCTTTTTTTCAAAATAACGCATATTTCACTGCATTTCCCTACACTGACACACCACTAGGTTGCTTGCATATGACACCCGAGGATCACATATGCGTATTTTTACGTAACACAAAGAGAAACTACCTAATTCTATCATACTTATAAATTTGTCTGAAATCGAAGTGTTATTTTGTCTTCTGCAGCGCTATATTTTGATGCACCCTGTATATATATTTTCGATGTCAGAACAAAATATGTTGTTTTCATATTCTACACATCAGGACATGTACGAAAAGCACAAATTAGCAGAATAAAAATAAAATAATGAAGTTAGAAACATATATTCTACATGAACGACTTTAACCCTTACCTTTTCAATGAGATCACATGACGCACACCTTCTGTCAAAAATTGATTCGAATTACCACGGAGCTATTCAATTTTGTTTTAATTTTCTTATTTCACGTAAAAATGTTGGCTGGCAACCGTCTAACAATATATTATATGTCATTATGTGCATATTGAATTGTTACTAATTGTCGTGTATTATAATCTATTTTGGTCTATATCTTAAGAACCATTTAACATATTTTCACGAAATAAATCTCAAACTCGAGTACCAGCACTTCTCTCATAGCGGTCGCAAACTTGGGTCCCTATGGCTGAAACAAAGTACCTTATTCTCTACCATGTTTGTTACTACTTTATTCATTTTTTCAAAATAACGCATATTTCACTGCATTTCCCTACACTGACACACCACTAGGTTGCTTGCATATGACACCCGAGGATCACATATGCGTATTTTTACGTAACACAAAGAGAAACTACCTAATTCTATCAAACTTATAAATTTTTCTGAAATCGAAGTGTTATTTTGTCTTCTGCAGCGCTATATTTTGATGCACCCTGTATATATATTTTCGATGTCAGAACAAAGTATGTTGTTTTCATATTCTACACATCAGGATATGTACGAAAAGCACAAATTAGCAGAATAAAAATAAAATAATGAAGTTAGAAACATATATTCTACATGAACGACTTTAACCCTTACCTTTTCAATGAGATCACATGACGCACACCTTCTGTCAAAAATTGATTCCAATTACCACAGAGCTATTCAATTTTTTTTTAATTTTCTTATTTCACGTAAAAATGTTGGCTGGCAACCGTCTAACAATATATTATATGTCATTATGTGCATATTGAATTGTTACTAATTGTCGTGTATTATAATCTATTTTGGTCTATATCTTAAGAACCATTTAACATATTTTCACGAAATAAAGCTCAAACTCGAGTACCAGCACTTCTCTCATACAGGTCGCAAACTTGGGTCCCTATGGCTGAAACAAAGTACCTTATTCTCTACCATGTTTGTTACTACTTTATTCATTTTTTCAAAATAACGCATATTTCACTGCATTTCCCTACACTGACACACCACTAGGTTGCTTGCATATGACACCCGAGGATCACATATGCGTATTTTTACGTAACACAAAGAGAAACTACCTAATTCTATCAAACTTATAAATTTTTCTGAAATCGAAGTGTTATTTTGTCTTCTGCAGCGGTATATTTTGATGCACCCTGTATATATATTTTCGATGTCAGAACAAAGTATGTTGTTTTCATATTCTACACATCAGGATATGTACGAAAAGCACAAATTAGCAGAATAAAAATAAAATAATGAAGTTAGAAACATATATTCTACATGAACGACTTTAACCCTTACCTTTTCAATGAGATCACATGACGCACACCTTCTGTCAAAAATTGATTCCAATTACCACGGAGCTATTCAATTTTGTTTTAATTTTCTTATTTCACGTAAAAATGTTGGCTGGCAACCGCCTAACAATATATTATATGTCATTATGTGCATATTGAATTGTTACTAATTGTTGTGTATTATAATCTATTTTGGTCTATATCTTAAGAACCATTTAACATATTTTCACGAAATAAAGCTCAAACTCGAGTACCAGCACTTCTCTCATAGGGGTCGCAAACCCGGGTCCCTATGGCTGAAACAAAGTACCTTATTCTCTACCATGTTTGTTACTACTTTATTCTTTTTTTCAAAATAACGCATATTTCACTGCATTTCCCTACACTGACACACCACTAGGTTGCTTGCATATGACACCCGAGGATCACATATGTGTATTTTTACGTAACACAAAGAGAAACTACCTAATTCTATCAAACTTATATATTTTTCTGAAATCGAAGTGTTATTTTGTCTTCTGCAGCGCTATATTTTGATGCACCCAGTATATATATTTTCGATGTCAGAACAAAATATGTTGTTTTCATATTCTACACATCAGGATATGTACGAAAAGCACAAATTAGCAGAATAAAAATAAAATAATGAAGTTAGAAACATATATTCTACATGAACGACTTTAACCCTTACCTTTTCAATGAGATCACATGACGCACACCTTCTGTCAAAAATTGATTCCAATTACCACAGAGCTATTCAATTTTTTTTCTAATTTTCTTATTTCACGTAAAAATGTTGGCTGGCAACCGTCTAACAATATATTATATGTCATTATGTGCATATTGAATTGTTACTAATTGTCGTGTATTATAATCTATTTTGGTCTATATCTTAAGAACCATTTAACATATTTTCACGAAATAAAGCTCAAACTCGAGTACCAGCACTTCTCTCATAGCGGTCTCAAACCCGGGTCCCTATGGTTGAAAAAAAGTACCTTATCCTGTACCATGTTTGTTACTACTTTATTCTTTTTTTTTTTAAATAACGCTTATTTCACTGCATTTCCCTACACTGACACACCACTAGGTTGCTTGCATATGACACCCGAGGATCACATATGCGTATTTTTACGTAACACAAAGAGAAACTACCTAATTCTATCAAACTTATAATTTTTTCTGAAATCGAAGTGTTATTTTGTCTTCTGCAGCGCTATATTTTGATGCACCCTGTATATATATTTTCGATGTCAGAACAAAGTATGTTGTTTTCATATTCTACACATCAGGATATGTACGAAAAGCACAAATTAGCAGAATAAAAATAAAATAATGAAGTTAGAAACATATATTCTACATGAACGACTTTAACCGTTACCTTTTCAATGAGATCACATGACGCACACCTTCTGTCAAAAATTGATTCCAATTACCACAGAGCTATTCAATTTTTTTTTTAATTTTCTTATTTCACGTAAAAATGTTGGCTGGCAACCGTCTAACAATATATTATATGTCATTATGTGCATATTGAATTGTTACTAATTGTCGTGTATTATAATCTATTTTGGTCTATATCTTAAGAACCATTTAACATATTTTCACGAAATAAAGCTCAAACTCGAGTACCAGCACTTCTCTCATAGCGGTCGCAAACCCGGGTCCCTATGGCTGAAACAAAGTACCTTATTCTCTACCATGTTTGTTACTACTTTATTCTTTTTTTTTTAAATAACGCATATTTCACTGCATTTCCCTACACTGACACACCACTAGGTTGCTTGCATATGACACCCGAGGATCACATATGCGTATTTTTACGTAACACAAAGAGAAACTACCTAATTCTATCAAACTTATAATTTTTTCTGAAATCGAAGTGTTATTTTGTCTTCTGCAGCGCTATATTTTGATGCACCCTGTATATATATTTTCGATGTCAGAACAAAGTATGTTGTTTTCATATTCTACACATCAGGATATGTACGAAAAGCACAAATTAGCAGAATAAAAATAAAATAATGAAGTTAGAAACATATATTCTACATGAACGACTTTAACCCTTACCTTTTCAATGAGATCACATGACGCACACCTTCTGTCAAAAATTGATTCCAATTACCACAGAGCTATTCAATTTTTTTTCTAATTTTCTTATTTCACGTAAAAATGTTGGCTGGCAACCGTCTAACAATATATTATATGTCATTATGTGCATATTGAATTGTTACTAATTGTCGTGTATTATAATCTATTTTGGTCTATATCTTAAGAACCATTTAACATATTTTCACGAAATAAAGCTCAAACTCGAGTACCAGCACTTCTCTCATAGCGGTCTCAAACCCGGGTCCCTATGGTTGAAAAAAAGTACCTTATCCTGTACCATGTTTGTTACTACTTTATTCTTTTTTTTTTTAAATAACGCTTATTTCACTGCATTTCCCTACACTGACACACCACTAGGTTGCTTGCATATGACACCCGAGGATCACATATGCGTATTTTTACGTAACACAAAGAGAAACTACCTAATTCTATCAAACTTATAATTTTTTCTGAAATCGAAGTGTTATTTTGTCTTCTGCAGCGCTATATTTTGATGCACCCTGTATATATATTTTCGATGTCAGAACAAAGTATGTTGTTTTCATATTCTACACATCAGGATATGTACGAAAAGCACAAATTAGCAGAATAAAAATAAAATAATGAAGTTAGAAACATATATTCTACATGAACGACTTTAACCGTTACCTTTTCAATGAGATCACATGACGCACACCTTCTGTCAAAAATTGATTCCAATTACCACAGAGCTATTCAATTTTTTTTTTAATTTTCTTATTTCACGTAAAAATGTTGGCTGGCAACCGTCTAACAATATATTATATGTCATTATGTGCATATTGAATTGTTACTAATTGTCGTGTATTATAATCTATTTTGGTCTATATCTTAAGAACCATTTAACATATTTTCACGAAATAAAGCTCAAACTCGAGTACCAGCACTTCTCTCATAGCGGTCGCAAACCCGGGTCCCTATGGCTGAAACAAAGTACCTTATTCTCTACCATGTTTGTTACTACTTTATTCTTTTTTTTTTAAATAACGCATATTTCACTGCATTTCCCTACACTGACACACCACTAGGTTGCTTGCATATGACACCCGAGGATCACATATGCGTATTTTTACGTAACACAAAGAGAAACTACCTAATTCTATCAAACTTATAATTTTTTCTGAAATCGAAGTGTTATTTTGTCTTCTGCAGCGCTATATTTTGATGCACCCTGTATATATATTTTCGATGTCAGAACAAAGTATGTTGTTTTCATATTCTACACATCAGGATATGTACGAAAAGCACAAATTAGCAGAATAAAAATAAAATAATGAAGTTAGAAACATATATTCTACATGAACGACTTTAACCCTTACCTTTTCAATGAG
Organism: Thermobia domestica; assembly: GCF_964235325.1. Classification (NCBI taxonomy): domain Eukaryota; kingdom Metazoa; phylum Arthropoda; class Insecta; order Zygentoma; family Lepismatidae; genus Thermobia; species Thermobia domestica. Next base: position 167,369,474 of record NC_137469.1, read on the forward strand.
ATCACATGACGCACACCTTCTGTCAAAAATTGATTCCAATTACCACAGAGCTATTCAATTTTTTTTTTAATTTTCTTATTTCACGTAAAAATGTTGGCTGGCAACCGTCTAACAATATATTATATGTCATTATGTGCATATTGAATTGTTACTAATTGTCGTGTATTATAATCTATTTTGGTCTATATCTTAAGAACCATTTAACATATTTTCACGAAATAAAGCTCAAACTCGAGTACCAGCACTTCTCTCATAGCGGTCGCAAACCCGGGTCCCTATGGCTGAAACAAAGTACCTTATTCTCTACCATGTTTGTTACTACTTATTCTTTTTTTCAAAATAACGCATATTTCACTGCATTTACCCACACTGACACACCACTAGGTTGCTTGCATATGACACCCGAGGATCACATATGCGCATTTTTACGTAACACAAAGAGAAACTACCTAATTCTATCATACTTATAAATTTTTCTGAAATCGAAGTGTTATTTTGTCTTCTGCAGCGCTATATTTTGATGCACCCTGTATATATATTTTCGATGTCAGAACAAAGTACGTTGTTTTCATATTCTACACATCAGGATATGTACGAAAAGCACAAATTAGCAGAATAAAAATAAAATAATGAAGTTAGAAACATATATTCTACATGAACGACTTTAACCCTTACCTTTTCAATGAGATCACATGACGCACACCTTCTGTCAAAAATTGATTCCAATTACCACGGAGCTATTCAATTTTGTTTTAATTTTCTTATTTCACGTAAAAATGTTGGCTGGCAACCGCCTAACAATATATTATATGTCATTATGTGCATATTGAATTGTTACTAATTGTCGTGTATTATAATCTATTTTGGTCTATATCTTAAGAACCATTTAACATATTTTCACGAAATAAAGCTCAAACTCGAGTACCAGCACTTCTCTCATAGCGGTCGCAAACCCGGGTCCCTATGGCTGAAACAAAGTACCTTATTCTCTACCATGTTTGTTACTACTTTATTCTTTTTTTCAAAATAACGCATATTTCACTGCATTTCCCTACAGTGACACACCACTAGGTTGCTTGCATATGACACCCGAGGATCACATATGTGTATTTTTACGTAACACAAAGAGAAACTACCTAATTCTATCAAACTTATATATTTTTCTGAAATCGAAGTGTTATTTTGTCTTCTGCAGCGCTATATTTTGATGCACCCTGTATATATATTTTCGATGTCAGAACAAAATATGTTGTTTTCATATTCTACACATCAGGATATGTACGAAAAGCACAAATTAGCAGAATAAAAATAAAAAATTGAAGTTAGAAACATATATTCTACATGAACGACTTTAACCCTTACCTTTTCAATGAGATCACATGACGCACACCTTCTGTCAAAAATTGATTCCAATTACCACAGAGCTATTCAATTTTTTTTTAATTTTCTTATTTCACGTAAAAATGTTGGCTGGCAACCGTCTAACAATATATTATATGTCATTATGTGCATATTGAATTGTTACTAATTGTCGTGTATTATAATCTATTTTGGTCTATATCTTAAGAACCATTTAACATATTTTCACGAAATAAAGCTCAAACTCGAGTACCAGCACTTCTCTCATAGCGGTCGCAAACCCGGGTCCCTATGGCTGAAACAAAGTACCTTATTCTCTACCATGTTTGTTACTACTTTATTCTTTTTTTCAAAATAACGCATATTTCACTGCATTTCCCTACACTGACACACCACTAGGTTGCTTGCATATGACACCCGAGGATCACATATGCGTATTTTTACGTAACACAAAGAGAAACTACCTAATTCTATCAAACTTATAAATTTTTCTGAAATCGAAGTGTTATTTTGTCTTCTGCAGCGCTATATTTTGATGCACCCTGTATATATATTTTCGATGTCAGAACAAAGTATGTTGTTTTCATATTCTACACATCAGGATATGTACGAAAAGCACAAATTAGCAGAATAAAAATAAAATAATGAAGTTAGAAACATATATTCTACATGAACGACTTTAACCCTTACCTTTTCAATGAGATCACATGACGCACACCTTCTGTCAAAAATTGATTCCAATTACCACGGAGCTATTCAATTTTGTTTTAATTTTCTTATTTCACGTAAAAATGTTGGCTGGCAACCGCCTAACAATATATTATATGTCATTATGTGCATATTGAATTATTACTAATTGTCGTGTATTATAATCTATTTTGGTCTATATCTTAAGAACCATTTAACATATTTTCACGAAATAAAGCTCAAACTCGAGTACCAGCACTTCTCTCATAGCGGTCGAAAACCCGGGTCCCTATGGCTTAAACAAAGTACCTTATTCTCTACCATGTTTGTTACTACTTTATTCTTTTTTTCAAAATAACGCATATTTCACTGCATTTCCCCACACTGACACACCAGTAGGTTGCTTGTATATGACACCCGAGGATCACATATGCGTATTTTTACGTAACACAAAGAGAAACTACCTAATTATATCAAACTTTTAAAATTTTCTTAAATCGAAGTGTTATCTTGTCTTCTGCAACGGTTTATTTTGATGCACCCTGTATATATATTTTCAATGTTAAAACAAAAAAAAAATGTTTTCATATTCTACACATCAGGATAGGTACGAAAGGCACAAATTAGCAGAAAAAGCATAAAATAATGAAGTTAGAAACAAATATTCTATATGAACGACTATAACCCTTACCTTTTCAATGAGATCACATGACGCACACCTTCTGACAAAAATTGATTCCAATTACCACAGAGCTATTCAATTTTTCTTTAATTTTCTTATTTCACGTAAAAATGTTGGCTGGCAACCGTCTAACAATATATTATATGTCATTATGTGCATATTGAATTATTACTAATTGTCGTGTATTATAATCTATTTTGGTCTATATCTTAAGAACCATTTAACATATTTTCACGAAATAAAGCTCAAACTCGAGTACCAGCACTTCTCTCATAGCGGTCGCAAACCCGGGTCCCTATGGCTGAAAAAAAGTACCTTATCCTGTACCATGTTTGTTACTACTTTATTCTTTTTTTCAAAATAACGCATATTTCACTGCATTTCCCTACACTGACACACCACTAGGTTGCTTGCATATGACACCCGAGGATCACATATGCGTATTTTTACGTAACACAAAGAGAAACTACCTAATTCTATCATACTTATAAATTTGTCTGAAATCGAAGTGTTATTTTGTCTTCTGCAGCGCTATATTTTGATGCACCCTGTATATATATTTTCGATGTCAGAACAAAATATGTTGTTTTCATATTCTACACATCAGGACATGTACGAAAAGCACAAATTAGCAGAATAAAAATAAAATAATGAAGTTAGAAACATATATTCTACATGAACGACTTTAACCCTTACCTTTTCAATGAGATCACATGACGCACACCTTCTGTCAAAAATTGATTCGAATTACCACGGAGCTATTCAATTTTGTTTTAATTTTCTTATTTCACGTAAAAATGTTGGCTGGCAACCGCCTAACAATATATTATATGTCATTATGTGCATATTGAATTGTTACTAATTGTCGTGTATTATAATCTGTTTTGGTCTATATCTTAAGAACCATTTAACATATTTTCACGAAATAAAGCTCAAACTCGAGTACCAGCACTTCTCTCATAGCGGTCGCAAACCCGGGTCCCTATGGCTGAAAAAAAGTACGTTATCCTGTACCATGTTTGTTACTACTTTATTCTTGTTTTCAAAATAACGCATATTTCACTGCATTTCCCTACACTGACACACCACTAGGTAGCTTGCATATGACACTCGAGGATCACATATGCGTATTTTTACGTAATACAAAGAGAAACTACCTAATTCTATCAAACTTATATATTTTTCTGAAATCGAAGTGTTATCTTGTCTTCTGCAACGGGTTATTTTGATGCACCCTGTATATATATTTTCAATGTTAGAACAAAAAAAATGTTTTCATATTCTACACATCAGGATAGGTACGAAAGGCACAAATTAGCAGAAAAAGCATAAAATAATGAATTTAGAAACAAATATTCTATATGAACGACTATAACCCTTACCTTTTCTATGAGATCACATGACGCACACCTTCTGTCAAAAATTGATTCCAATTACCACGGAGCTATTCAATTTTGTTTTAATTTTCTTATTTCACGTAAAAATGTTGGCTGGCAACCGCCTAACAATATATTATATGTCATTATGTGCATATTGAATTGTTACTAATTGTCGTGTATTATAATCTGTTTTGGTCTATATCTTAAGAACCATTTAACATATTTTCACGAAATAAAGCTCAAACTCGAGTACCACCACTTCTCTCATAGAGGTCGTAAACCCGGGTCCCTATGGCTGAAAAAAGGTACCTTATCCTGTACCATGTTTGTTACTACTTTATTCTTTTTTTCAAAATAACGCATATTTCACTGCATTTCCCTACACTGACACACCACTAGGTTGCTTGCATATGACACCCGAGGATCACATATGCGTATTTTTACGTAACACAAAGAGAAACTACCTAATTCTATCAAACTTATATATTTTTCTGAAATCGAAGTGTTATCTTGTCTTCTGCAACGGGTTATTTTGATGCACCCTGTATATATATTTTCAATGTTAGAACAAAAAAATGTTTTCATATTCTACACATCAGGATAGGTACGAAAGGCACAAATTAGCAGAAAAAGCATAAAATAATGAAGTTAGAAACAAATATTCTATATGAATGACTATAACCCTTACCTTTTCTATGAGATCACATGACGCACACCTTCTGTCAAAAATTGATTCCAATTACCATGGAGCTATTCAATTTTGTTTTAATTTTCTTATTTCACGTAAAAATGTTGGCTGGCAACCGCCTAACAATATATTATATGTCATTATGTGAATATTGAATTGTTACTAATTGTCGTATATTATAATCAGTTTTGGTCTATATCTTAAGAACCATTTAACATATTTTCACGAAATAAAGCTCAAACTCGAGTACCAGCACTTCTCTCATAGAGGTCGTAAACCCGGGTCCCTATGGCTAAAAAAAGGTACCTTATCCTGTACCATGTTTGTTACTACTTTATTCTTTTTTTCAAAATAACGCATATTTCACTGCATTTCCCTACACTGACACACCACTAGGTTGCTTGCATATGACACCCGAGGATCACATATGCGTATTTTTACGTAACACAAAGAGAAACTACCTAATTCTATCAAACTTATATATTTTTCTGAAATCGAAGTGTTATTTTGTCTTCTGCAGCGCTATATTTTGATGCACCCTGTATATATATTTTCGATGTCAGAGCAAAATATGTTGTTTTCATATTCTACACATCAGGATATGTACGAAATGCACAAATTAGCAGAATAAAAATAAAATAATGAAGTTAGAAACATATATTCTACATGAACGACTTTAACCCTTACCTTTTCAATGAGATCACATGACGCACACCTTCTGTCAAAAATTGATTCCAATTACCACGGAGCTATTCAATTTTGTTTTAATTTTCTTATTTCACGTAAAAATGTTGGCTGGCAACCGCCTAACAATATATTATATGTCATTATGTGCATATTGAATTGTTACTAATTGTCGTGTATTATAATCTATTTTGGTCTATATCTTAAGAACCATTTAACATATTTTCACGAAATAAAGCTCAAACTCGAGTACCAGCACTTCTCTCATAGCGGTCTCAAACCCGGGTCCCTATGGCTTAAACAAAGTACCTTATTCTCTACCATGCTTGTTACTACTTTATTCTTTTTTTCAAAATAACGCATATTTCACTGCATTTCCCCACACTGACACACCAGTAGGTTGCTTGTATATGACATCCGAGGATCACATATGCGTATTTTTACGTAACACAAAGAGAAACTACCTAATTATATCATACTTATAATTTTTTCTGAAATCGAAGTGTTATCTTGTCTTCTGCAACGGTTTATTTTGATGCACCCTGTATATATATTTTCAATGTTAAAACAAAAAAAAATGTTTTCATATTCTACACATCAGGATAGGTACGAAAGGCACAAATTAGCAGAAAAAGCATAAAATAATGAAGTTAGAAACAAATATTCTATATGAACGACTATAACCCTTACCTTTTCAATGAGATCACATGACGCACACCTTCTGACAAAAATTGATTCCAATTACCACAGAGCTATTCAATTTTTCTTTAATTTTCTTATTTCACTTAAAAATGTTGGCTGGCAACCGTCTAACAATATATTATATGTCATTATGTGCATATTGAATTATTACTAATTGTCGTGTATTATAATCTATTTTGGTCTATATCTTAAGAACCATTTAACATATTTTCACGAAATAAAGCTCAAACTCGAGTACCAGCACTTCTCTCATAGCGGTCGCAAACCCGGGTCCCTATGGCTGAAAAAAAGTACCTTATCCTGTACCATGTTTGTTACTACTTTATTCTTTTTTTCAAAATAACGCATATTTCACTGCATTTCCCTACACTGACACACCACTAGGTTGCTTGCATATGACACCCGAGGATCACATATGCGTATTTTTACGTAACACAAAGAGAAACTACCTAATTCTATCATACTTATAAATTTGTCTGAAATCGAAGTGTTATTTTGTCTTCTGCAGCGCTATATTTTGATGCACCCTGTATATATATTTTCGATGTCAGAACAAAATATGTTGTTTTCATATTCTACACATCAGGACATGTACGAAAAGCACAAATTAGCAGAATAAAAATAAAATAATGAAGTTAGAAACATATATTCTACATGAACGACTTTAACCCTTACCTTTTCAATGAGATCACATGACGCACACCTTCTGTCATAAATTGATTCGAATTACCACGGAGCTATTCAATTTTGTTTTAATTTTCTTATTTCACGTAAAAATGTTGGCTGGCAACCGCCTAACAATATATTATATGTCATTATGTGCATATTGAATTGTTACTAATTGTCGTGTATTATAATCTGTTTTGGTCTATATCTTAAGAACCATTTAACATATTTTCACGAAATAAAGCTCAAACTCGAGTACCAGCACGTCTCTCATAGCGGTCGCAAACCCGGGTCCCTATGGCTGAAAAAAAGTACGTTATCCTGTACCATGTTTGTTACTACTTTATTCTTGTTTTCAAAATAACGCATATTTCACTGCATTTCCCTACACTGACACACCACTAGGTAGCTTGCATATGACACTCGAGGATCACATATGCGTATTTTTACGTAATACAAAGAGAAACTACCTAATTCTATCAAACTTATATATTTTTCTGAAATCGAAGTGTTATCTTGTCTTCTGCAACGGGTTATTTTGATGCACCCTGTATATATATTTTCAATGTTAGAACAAAAAAATGTTTTCATATTCTACACATCAGGATAGGTACGAAAGGCACAAATTAGCAGAAAAAGCATAAAATAATGAATTTAGAAACAAATATTCTATATGAACGACTATAACCCTTACCTTTTCTATGAGATCACATGACGCACACCTTCTGTCAAAAATTGATTCCAATTACCACGGAGCTATTCAATTTTGTTTTAATTTTCTTATTTCACGTAAAAATGTTGGCTGGCAACCGCCTAACAATATATTATATGTCATTATGTGCATATTGAATTGTTACTAATTGTCGTGTATTATAATCTGTTTTGGTCTATATCTTAAGAACCATTTAACATATTTTCACGAAATAAAGCTCAAACTCGAGTACCAGCACTTCTCTCATAGAGGTCGTAAACCCGGGTCCCTATGGCTGAAAAAAGGTACCTTATCCTGTACCATGTTTGTTACTACTTTATTCTTTTTTTCAAAATAACGCATATTTCACTGCATTTCCCTACACTGACACACCACTAGGTTGCTTGCATATGACACCCGAGGATCACATATGCGTATTTTTACGTAACACAAAGAGAAACTACCTAATTCTATCAAACTTATATATTTTTCTGAAATCGAAGTGTTATCTTGTCTTCTGCAACGGGTTATTTTGATGCACCCTGTATATATATTTTCAATGTTAGAACAAAAAAATGTTTTCATATTCTACACATCAGGATAGGTACGAAAGGCACAAATTAGCAGAAAAAGCATAAAATAATGAAGTTAGAAACAAATATTCTATATGAACGACTATAACCCTTACCTTTTCTATGAGATCACATGACGCACACCTTCTGTCAAAAATTGATTCCAATTACCATGGAGCTATTCAATTTTGTTTTAATTTTCTTATTTCACGTAAAAATGTTGGCTGGCAACCGCCTAACAATATATTATATGTCATTATGTGCATATTGAATTGTTACTAATTGTCGTGTATTATAATCTGTTTTGGTCTATATCTTAAGAACCATTTAACATATTTTCACGAAATAAAGCTCAAACTCGAGTACCAGCACTTCTCTCATAGAGGTCGTAAACCCGGGTCCCTATGGCTGAAAAAAGGTACCTTATCCTGTACCATGTTTGTTACTACTTTATTCTTTTTTTCAAAATAACGCATATTTCACTGCATTTCCCTATACTGACACACCACTAGGTTGCTTGCATATGACACCCGAGGATCACATATGCGTATTTTTACGTAACACAAAGAGAAACTACCTAATTCTATCAAACTTATATATTTTTCTGAAATCGAAGTGTTATCTTGTCTTCTGCAACGGGTTATTTTGATGCACCCTGTATATATATTTTCAATGTTAGAACAAAAAAATGTTTTCATATTCTACACATCAGGATAGGTACGAGAGGCACAAATTAGCAGAAAAAGCATAAAATAATGAAGTTAGAAACAAATATTCTATATGAACGACTATAACCCTTACCTTTTCTATGAGATCACATGACGCACACCTTCTGTCAAAAATTGATTCCAATTACCATGGAGCTATTCAATTTTGTTTTAATTTTCTTATTTCACGTAAAAATGTTGGCTGGCAACCGCCTAACAATATATTATATGTCATTATGTGCATATTGAATTGTTACTAATTGTGGTGTATTATAATCTGTTTTGGTCTATATCTTAAGAACCATTTAACATATTTTCACGAAATAAAGCTCAAACTCGAGTACCAGCACTTCTCTCATAGAGGTCGTAAACCCGGGTCCCTATGGCTGAAAAAAGGTACCTTATCCTGTACCATGTTTGTTACTACTTTATTCTTTTTTTCAAAATAACGCATATTTCACTGCATTTCCCTACACTGACACACCACTAGGTTGCTTGCATATGACACCCGAGGATCACATATGCGTATTTTTACGTAACACAAAGAGAAACTACCTAATTCTATCAAACTTATATATTTTTCTGAAATCGAAGTGTTATTTTGTCTTCTTCAGCGCTATATTTTCATGCACCCTGTATATATATTTTCGATGTCAGAGCAAAATATGTTGTTTTCATATTCTACACATCAAGATAGGTAGGAAAAGCACAAATTAGCAGAAAAAGCATAAAATAATGAAGTTAGAAACATATATTCTACATGAACGACTTTAACCCTTACCTTTTCAATGAGATCACATGACGCACACCTTCTGTCAAAAATTGATTCCAATTACCACGGAGCTATTCAATTTTGTTTTAATTTTCTTATTTCACGTAAAAATGTTGGCTGGCAACCGCCTAACAATATATTATATGTCATTATGTGCATATTGAATTGTTACTAATTGTCGTGTATTATAATCTGTTTTGGTCTATATCTTAAGAACCATTTAACATATTTTCACGAAATAAAGCTCAAACTCGAGTACCAGCACTTCTCTCATAGCGGTCGCAAACCCGGGTCCCTATGGCTGAAAAAAAGTACGTTATCCTGTACCATGTTTGTTACTACTTTATTCTTTTTTTCAAAATAACGCATATTTCACTGCATTTCCCTACACTGACACACCACTAGGTTGCTTGCATATGACACCCGAGGATCACATATGCGTATTTTTACGTAACACAAAGAGAAACTACCTAATTCTATCAAACATATATTTTTCTGAAATCGAAGTGTTATTTTGTCCTCTGCAGCGCTATATTTTGATGCACCCTGTATATATATTTTCGATGTCAGAACAAAATATGTTGTTTTCATATTCTACACATCAGGATATGTACGAAATGCACAAATTAGCAGAATAAAAATAAAATAATGAAGTTAGAAACATATATTCTACATGAACGACTTTAACCCTTACCTTTTCAATGAGATCACATGACGCACACCTTCTGTCAAAAATTGATTCCAATTACCACGGAGCTATTCAATTTTGTTTTAATTTTCTTATTTCACGTAAAAATGTTGGCTGGCAACCGCCTAACAATATATTATATGTCATTATGTGCATATTGAATTGTTACTAATTGTCGTGTATTATAATCTATTTTGGTCTATATCTTAAGAACCATTTAACATATTTTCACGAAATAAAGCTCAAACTCGAGTACCAGCACTTCTCTCATAGCGGTCGCAAACCCGGGTCCCTATGGCTGAAAAAAAGTACGTTATCCTGTACCATGTTTGTTACTACTTTATTCTTTTTTTCAAAATAACGCATATTTCACTGCATTTCCCTACACTGACACACCACTAGGTTGCTTGCATATGACACCCGAGGATCACATATGCGTATTTTTACGTAACACAAAGAGAAACTACCTAATTCTATCAAACATATATTTTTCTGAAATCGAAGTGTTATTTTGTCCTCTGCAGCGCTATATTTTGATGCACCCTGTATATATATTTTCGATGTCAGAACAAAATATGTTGTTTTCATATTCTACACATCAGGATATGTACGAAATGCACAAATTAGCAGAATAAAAATAAAATAATGAAGTTAGAAACATATATTCTACATGAACGACTTTAACCCTTACCTTTTCAATGAGATCACATGACGCACACCTTCTGTCAAAAATTGATTCCAATTACCACGGAGCTATTCAATTTTGTTTTAATTTTCTTATTTCACGTAAAAATGTTGGCTGGCAACCGCCTAACAATATATTATATGTCATTATGTGCATATTGAATTGTTACTAATTGTCGTGTATTATAATCTGTTTTGGTCTATATCTTAAGAACCATTTAACATATTTTCACGAAATAAAGCTCAAACTCGAGTACCAGCACTTCTCTCATAGCGGTCGCAAACCCGGGTCCCTATGGCTGAAAAAAAGTACGTTATCCTGTACCATGTTTGTTACTACTTTATTCTTTTTTTCAAAATAACGCATATTTCACTGCATTTCCCTACACTGACACACCACTAGGTTGCTTGCATATGACACCCGAGGATCACATATGCGTATTTTTACGTAACACAAAGAGAAACTACCTAATTCTATCAAACTTATATATTTTTCTGAAATCGAAGTGTTATTTTGTCCTCTGCAGCGCTATATTTTGATGCACCCTGTATATATATTTTCGATGTCAGAACAAAATATGTTGTTTTCATATTCTACACATCAGGATATGTACGAAATGCACAAATTAGCAGAATAAAAATAAAATAATGAAGTTAGAAACATATATTCTACATGAACGACTTTAACCCTTACCTTTTCAATGAGATCACATGACGCACACCTTCTGTCAAAAATTGATTCCAATTACCACGGAGCTATTCAATTTTGTTTTAATTTTCTTATTTCACGTAAAAATGTTGGCTGGCAACCGCCTAACAATATATTATATGTCATTATGTGCATATTGAATTGTTACTAATTGTCGTGTATTATAATCTATTTTGGTCTATATCTTAAGAACCATTTAACATATTTTCACGAAATAAAGCTCAAACTCGAGTACCAGCACTTCTCTCATAGCGGTCGCAAACCCGGGTCCCTATGGCTGAAAAAAAGTACCTTATCCTGTACCATGTTTGTTACTACTTTATTCTTTTTTTCAAAATAACGCATATTTCACTGCATTTCCCTACACTGACACACCACTAGGTTGCTTGCATATGACACCCGAGGATCACATATGCGTATTTTTACGTAACACAAAGAGAAACTACCTAATTCTATCATACTTATAAATTTTTCTGAAATCGAAGTGTTATTTTGTCTTCTGCAGCGCTATATTTTGATGCACCCTGTATATATATTTTCGATGTCAGAACAAAATATGTTGTTTTCATATTCTACACATCAGGACATGTACGAAAAGCACAAATTAGCAGAATAAAAATAAAATAATGAAGTTAGAAACATATATTCTACATGAACGACTTTAACCCTTACCTTTTCAATGAGATCACATGACGCACACCTTCTGTCAAAAATTGATTCCAATTACCACGGAGCTATTCAATTTTGTTTTAATTTTCTTATTTCACGTAAAAATGTTGGCTGGCAACCGCCTAACAATATATTATATGTCATTATGTGCATATTGAATTGTTACTAATTGTCGTGTATTATAATCTGTTTTGGTCTATATCTTAAGAACCATTTAACATATTTTCACGAAATAAAGCTCAAACTCGAGTACCAGCACTTCTCTCATAGCGGTCGCAAACCCGGGTCCCTATGGCTGAAAAAAAGTACGTTATCCTGTACCATGTTTGTTACTACTTTATTCTTTTTTTCAAAATAACGCATATTTCACTGCATTTCCCTACACTGACACACCACTAGGTTGCTTGCATATGACACCCGAGGATCACATATGCGTATTTTTACGTAACACAAAGAGAAACTACCTAATTCTATCATACTTATAAATTTGTCTGAAATCGAAGTGTTATTTTGTCTTCTGCAGCGCTATATTTTGATGCACCCTGTATATATATTTTCGATGTCAGAACAAAATATGTTGTTTTCATATTCTACACATCAGGACATGTACGAAAAGCACAAATTAGCAGAATAAAAATAAAATAATGAAGTTAGAAACATATATTCTACATGAACGACTTTAACCCTTACCTTTTCAATGAGATCACATGACGCACACCTTCTGTCATAAATTGATTCGAATTACCACGGAGCTATTCAATTTTGTTTTAATTTTCTTATTTCACGTAAAAATGTTGGCTGGCAACCGCCTAACAATATATTATATGTCATTATGTGCATATTGAATTGTTACTAATTGTCGTGTATTATAATCTGTTTTGGTCTATATCTTAAGAACCATTTAACATATTTTCACGAAATAAAGCTCAAACTCGAGTACCAGCACGTCTCTCATAGCGGTCGCAAACCCGGGTCCCTATGGCTGAAAAAAAGTACGTTATCCTGTACCATGTTTGTTACTACTTTATTCTTGTTTTCAAAATAACGCATATTTCACTGCATTTCCCTACACTGACACACCACTAGGTAGCTTGCATATGACACTCGAGGATCACATATGCGTATTTTTACGTAATACAAAGAGAAACTACCTAATTCTATCAAACTTATATATTTTTCTGAAATCGAAGTGTTATCTTGTCTTCTGCAACGGGTTATTTTGATGCACCCTGTATATATATTTTCAATGTTAGAACAAAAAAATGTTTTCATATTCTACACATCAGGATAGGTACGAAAGGCACAAATTAGCAGAAAAAGCATAAAATAATGAATTTAGAAACAAATATTCTATATGAACGACTATAACCCTTACCTTTTCTATGAGATCACATGACGCACACCTTCTGTCAAAAATTGATTCCAATTACCACGGAGCTATTCAATTTTGTTTTAATTTTCTTATTTCACGTAAAAATGTTGGCTGGCAACCGCCTAACAATATATTATATGTCATTATGTGCATATTGAATTGTTACTAATTGTCGTGTATTATAATCTGTTTTGGTCTATATCTTAAGAACCATTTAACATATTTTCACGAAATAAAGCTCAAACTCGAGTACCAGCACTTCTCTCATAGAGGTCGTAAACCCGGGTCCCTATGGCTGAAAAAAGGTACCTTATCCTGTACCATGTTTGTTACTACTTTATTCTTTTTTTCAAAATAACGCATATTTCACTGCATTTCCCTACACTGACACACCACTAGGTTGCTTGCATATGACACCCGAGGATCACATATGCGTATTTTTACGTAACACAAAGAGAAACTACCTAATTCTATCAAACTTATATATTTTTCTGAAATCGAAGTGTTATCTTGTCTTCTGCAACGGGTTATTTTGATGCACCCTGTATATATATTTTCAATGTTAGAACAAAAAAATGTTTTCATATTCTACACATCAGGATAGGTACGAAAGGCACAAATTAGCAGAAAAAGCATAAAATAATGAAGTTAGAAACAAATATTCTATATGAACGACTATAACCCTTACCTTTTCTATGAGATCACATGACGCACACCTTCTGTCAAAAATTGATTCCAATTACCATGGAGCTATTCAATTTTGTTTTAATTTTCTTATTTCACGTAAAAATGTTGGCTGGCAACCGCCTAACAATATATTATATGTCATTATGTGCATATTGAATTGTTACTAATTGTCGTGTATTATAATCTGTTTTGGTCTATATCTTAAGAACCATTTAACATATTTTCACGAAATAAAGCTCAAACTCGAGTACCAGCACTTCTCTCATAGAGGTCGTAAACCCGGGTCCCTATGGCTGAAAAAAGGTACCTTATCCTGTACCATGTTTGTTACTACTTTATTCTTTTTTTCAAAATAACGCATATTTCACTGCATTTCCCTATACTGACACACCACTAGGTTGCTTGCATATGACACCCGAGGATCACATATGCGTATTTTTACGTAACACAAAGAGAAACTACCTAATTCTATCAAACTTATATATTTTTCTGAAATCGAAGTGTTATCTTGTCTTCTGCAACGGGTTATTTTGATGCACCCTGTATATATATTTTCAATGTTAGAACAAAAAAATGTTTTCATATTCTACACATCAGGATAGGTACGAGAGGCACAAATTAGCAGAAAAAGCATAAAATAATGAAGTTAGAAACAAATATTCTATATGAACGACTATAACCCTTACCTTTTCTATGAGATCACATGACGCACACCTTCTGTCAAAAATTGATTCCAATTACCATGGAGCTATTCAATTTTGTTTTAATTTTCTTATTTCACGTAAAAATGTTGGCTGGCAACCGCCTAACAATATATTATATGTCATTATGTGCATATTGAATTGTTACTAATTGTGGTGTATTATAATCTGTTTTGGTCTATATCTTAAGAACCATTTAACATATTTTCACGAAATAAAGCTCAAACTCGAGTACCAGCACTTCTCTCATAGAGGTCGTAAACCCGGGTCCCTATGGCTGAAAAAAGGTACCTTATCCTGTACCATGTTTGTTACTACTTTATTCTTTTTTTCAAAATAACGCATATTTCACTGCATTTCCCTACACTGACACACCACTAGGTTGCTTGCATATGACACCCGAGGATCACATATGCGTATTTTTACGTAACACAAAGAGAAACTACCTAATTCTATCAAACTTATATATTTTTCTGAAATCGAAGTGTTATTTTGTCTTCTTCAGCGCTATATTTTCATGCACCCTGTATATATATTTTCGATGTCAGAGCAAAATATGTTGTTTTCATATTCTACACATCAAGATAGGTAGGAAAAGCACAAATTAGCAGAAAAAGCATAAAATAATGAAGTTAGAAACATATATTCTACATGAACGACTTTAACCCTTACCTTTTCAATGAGATCACATGACGCACACCTTCTGTCAAAAATTGATTCCAATTACCACGGAGCTATTCAATTTTGTTTTAATTTTCTTATTTCACGTAAAAATGTTGGCTGGCAACCGCCTAACAATATATTATATGTCATTATGTGCATATTGAATTGTTACTAATTGTCGTGTATTATAATCTGTTTTGGTCTATATCTTAAGAACCATTTAACATATTTTCACGAAATAAAGCTCAAACTCGAGTACCAGCACTTCTCTCATAGCGGTCGCAAACCCGGGTCCCTATGGCTGAAAAAAAGTACGTTATCCTGTACCATGTTTGTTACTACTTTATTCTTTTTTTCAAAATAACGCATATTTCACTGCATTTCCCTACACTGACACACCACTAGGTTGCTTGCATATGACACCCGAGGATCACATATGCGTATTTTTACGTAACACAAAGAGAAACTACCTAATTCTATCAAACATATATTTTTCTGAAATCGAAGTGTTATTTTGTCCTCTGCAGCGCTATATTTTGATGCACCCTGTATATATATTTTCGATGTCAGAACAAAATATGTTGTTTTCATATTCTACACATCAGGATATGTACGAAATGCACAAATTAGCAGAATAAAAATAAAATAATGAAGTTAGAAACATATATTCTACATGAACGACTTTAACCCTTACCTTTTCAATGAGATCACATGACGCACACCTTCTGTCAAAAATTGATTCCAATTACCACGGAGCTATTCAATTTTGTTTTAATTTTCTTATTTCACGTAAAAATGTTGGCTGGCAACCGCCTAACAATATATTATATGTCATTATGTGCATATTGAATTGTTACTAATTGTCGTGTATTATAATCTATTTTGGTCTATATCTTAAGAACCATTTAACATATTTTCACGAAATAAAGCTCAAACTCGAGTACCAGCACTTCTCTCATAGCGGTCGCAAACCCGGGTCCCTATGGCTGAAAAAAAGTACGTTATCCTGTACCATGTTTGTTACTACTTTATTCTTTTTTTCAAAATAACGCATATTTCACTGCATTTCCCTACACTGACACACCACTAGGTTGCTTGCATATGACACCCGAGGATCACATATGCGTATTTTTACGTAACACAAAGAGAAACTACCTAATTCTATCAAACATATATTTTTCTGAAATCGAAGTGTTATTTTGTCCTCTGCAGCGCTATATTTTGATGCACCCTGTATATATATTTTCGATGTCAGAACAAAATATGTTGTTTTCATATTCTACACATCAGGATATGTACGAAATGCACAAATTAGCAGAATAAAAATAAAATAATGAAGTTAGAAACATATATTCTACATGAACGACTTTAACCCTTACCTTTTCAATGAGATCACATGACGCACACCTTCTGTCAAAAATTGATTCCAATTACCACGGAGCTATTCAATTTTGTTTTAATTTTCTTATTTCACGTAAAAATGTTGGCTGGCAACCGCCTAACAATATATTATATGTCATTATGTGCATATTGAATTGTTACTAATTGTCGTGTATTATAATCTGTTTTGGTCTATATCTTAAGAACCATTTAACATATTTTCACGAAATAAAGCTCAAACTCGAGTACCAGCACTTCTCTCATAGCGGTCGCAAACCCGGGTCCCTATGGCTGAAAAAAAGTACGTTATCCTGTACCATGTTTGTTACTACTTTATTCTTTTTTTCAAAATAACGCATATTTCACTGCATTTCCCTACACTGACACACCACTAGGTTGCTTGCATATGACACCCGAGGATCACATATGCGTATTTTTACGTAACACAAAGAGAAACTACCTAATTCTATCAAACTTATATATTTTTCTGAAATCGAAGTGTTATTTTGTCCTCTGCAGCGCTATATTTTGATGCACCCTGTATATATATTTTCGATGTCAGAACAAAATATGTTGTTTTCATATTCTACACATCAGGATATGTACGAAATGCACAAATTAGCAGAATAAAAATAAAATAATGAAGTTAGAAACATATATTCTACATGAACGACTTTAACCCTTACCTTTTCAATGAGATCACATGACGCACACCTTCTGTCAAAAATTGATTCCAATTACCACGGAGCTATTCAATTTTGTTTTAATTTTCTTATTTCACGTAAAAATGTTGGCTGGCAACCGCCTAACAATATATTATATGTCATTATGTGCATATTGAATTGTTACTAATTGTCGTGTATTATAATCTATTTTGGTCTATATCTTAAGAACCATTTAACATATTTTCACGAAATAAAGCTCAAACTCGAGTACCAGCACTTCTCTCATAGCGGTCGCAAACCCGGGTCCCTATGGCTGAAAAAAAGTACCTTATCCTGTACCATGTTTGTTACTACTTTATTCTTTTTTTCAAAATAACGCATATTTCACTGCATTTCCCTACACTGACACACCACTAGGTTGCTTGCATATGACACCCGAGGATCACATATGCGTATTTTTACGTAACACAAAGAGAAACTACCTAATTCTATCATACTTATAAATTTTTCTGAAATCGAAGTGTTATTTTGTCTTCTGCAGCGCTATATTTTGATGCACCCTGTATATATATTTTCGATGTCAGAACAAAATATGTTGTTTTCATATTCTACACATCAGGACATGTACGAAAAGCACAAATTAGCAGAATAAAAATAAAATAATGAAGTTAGAAACATATATTCTACATGAACGACTTTAACCCTTACCTTTTCAATGAGATCACATGACGCACACCTTCTGTCAAAAATTGATTCCAATTACCACGGAGCTATTCAATTTTGTTTTAATTTTCTTATTTCACGTAAAAATGTTGGCTGGCAACCGCCTAACAATATATTATATGTCATTATGTGCATATTGAATTGTTACTAATTGTCGTGTATTATAATCTGTTTTGGTCTATATCTTAAGAACCATTTAACATATTTTCACGAAATAAAGCTCAAACTCGAGTACCAGCACTTCTCTCATAGCGGTCGCAAACCCGGGTCCCTATGGCTGAAAAAAAGTACGTTATCCTGTACCATGTTTGTTACTACTTTATTCTTTTTTTCAAAATAACGCATATTTCACTGCATTTCCCTACACTGACACACCACTAGGTTGCTTGCATATGACACCCGAGGATCACATATGCGTATTTTTACGTAACACAAAGAGAAACTACCTAATTCTATCAAACATATATTTTTCTGAAATCGAAGTGTTATTTTGTCTTCTGCAGCGCTATATTTTGATGCACCCTGTATATATATTTTCGATGTCAGAACAAAATATGTTGTTTTCATATTCTACACATCAGGATATGTACGAAATGCACAAATTAGCAGAATAAAAATAAAATAATGAAGTTAGAAACATATATTCTACATGAACGACTTTAACCCTTACCTTTTCAATGAGATCACATGACGCACACCTTCTGTCAAAAATTGATTCCAATTACCACGGAGCTATTCAATTTTGTTTTAATTTTCTTATTTCACGTAAAAATGTTGGCTGGCAACCGCCTAACAATATATTATATGTCATTATGTGCATATTGAATTGTTACTAATTGTCGTGTATTATAATCTATTTTGGTCTATATCTTAAGAACCATTTAACATATTTTCACGAAATAAAGCTCAAACTCGAGTACCAGCACTTCTCTCATAGAGGTCGTAAACCCGGGTCCCTATGGCTGAAAAAAGGTACCTTATCCTGTACCATGTTTGTTACTACTTTATTCTTTTTTTCAAAATAACGCATATTTCACTGCATTTCCCTACACTGACACACCACTAGGTTGCTTGCATATGACACCCGAGGATCACATATGCGTATTTTTACGTAACACAAAGAGAAACTACCTAATTCTATCAAACTTATATATTTTTCTGAAATCGAAGTGTTATTTTGTCTTCTGCAGCGCTATATTTTGATGCACCCTGTATATATATTTTCGATGTCAGAGCAAAATATGTTGTTTTCATATTCTACACATCAAGATAGGTAGGAAAAGCGCAAATTAGCAGAAAAAGCATAAAATAATGAAGTTAGAAACATATATTCTACATGAACGACTTTAACCCTTACCTTTTCAATGAGATCACATGACGCACACCTTCTGTCAAAAATTGATTCCAATTACCACGGAGCTATTCAATTTTGTTTTAATTTTCTTATTTCACGTAAAAATGTTGGCTGGCAACCGCCTAACAATATATTATATGTCATTATGTGCATATTGAATTGTTACTAATTGTCGTGTATTATAATCTGTTTTGGTCTATATCTTAAGAACCATTTAACATATTTTCACGAAATAAAGCTCAAACTCGAGTACCAGCACTTCTCTCATAGCGGTCGCAAACCCGGGTCCCTATGGCTGAAAAAAAGTACGTTATCCTGTACCATGTTTGTTACTACTTTATTCTTTTTTTCAAAATAACGCATATTTCACTGCATTTCCCTACACTGACACACCACTAGGTTGCTTGCATATGACACCCGAGGATCACATATGCGTATTTTTACGTAACACAAAGAGAAACTACCTAATTCTATCAAACATATATTTTTCTGAAATCGAAGTGTTATTTTGTCTTCTGCAGCGCTATATTTTGATGCACCCTGTATATATATTTTCGATGTCAGAACAAAATATGTTGTTTTCATATTCTACACATCAGGATATGTACGAAATGCACAAATTAGCAGAATAAAAATAAAATAATGAAGTTAGAAACATATATTCTACATGAACGACTTTAACCCTTACCTTTTCAATGAGATCACATGACGCACACCTTCTGTCAAAAATTGATTCCAATTACCACGGAGCTATTCAATTTTGTTTTAATTTTCTTATTTCACGTAAAAATGTTGGCTGGCAACCGCCTAACAATATATTATATGTCATTATGTGCATATTGAATTGTTACTAATTGTCGTGTATTATAATCTATTTTGGTCTATATCTTAAGAACCATTTAACATATTTTCACGAAATAAAGCTCAAACTCGAGTACCAGCACTTCTCTCATAGAGGTCGTAAACCCGGGTCCCTATGGCTGAAAAAAGGTACCTTATCCTGTACCATGTTTGTTACTACTTTATTCTTTTTTTCAAAATAACGCATATTTCACTGCATTTCCCTACACTGACACACCACTAGGTTGCTTGCATATGACACCCGAGGATCACATATGCGTATTTTTACGTAACACAAAGAGAAACTACCTAATTCTATCAAACTTATATATTTTTCTGAAATCGAAGTGTTATTTTGTCTTCTGCAGCGCTATATTTTGATGCACCCTGTATATATATTTTCGATGTCAGAGCAAAATATGTTGTTTTCATATTCTACACATCAAGATAGGTAGGAAAAGCGCAAATTAGCAGAAAAAGCATAAAATAATGAAGTTAGAAACATATATTCTACATGAACGACTTTAACCCTTACCTTTTCAATGAGATCACATGACGCACACCTTCTGTCAAAAATTGATTCCAATTACCACGGAGCTATTCAATTTTGTTTTAATTTTCTTATTTCACGTAAAAATGTTGGCTGGCAACCGCCTAACAATATATTATATGTCATTATGTGCATATTGAATTGTTACTAATTGTCGTGTATTATAATCTGTTTTGGTCTATATCTTAAGAACCATTTAACATATTTTCACGAAATAAAGCTCAAACTCGAGTACCAGCACTTCTCTCATAGCGGTCGCAAACCCGGGTCCCTATGGCTGAAAAAAAGTACGTTATCCTGTACCATGTTTGTTACTACTTTATTCTTTTTTTCAAAATAACGCATATTTCACTGCATTTCCCTACACTGACACACCACTAGCTTGCTTGCATATGACACCCGAGGATCACATTTGCGTATTTTTACGTAACACAAAGAGAAACTACCTAATTCTATCAAACATATATTTTTCTGAAATCGAAGTGTTATTTTGTCCTCTGCAGCGCTATATTTTGATGCACCCTGTATATATATTTTCGATGTCAGAACAAAATATGTTGTTTTCATATTCTACACATCAGGATATGTACGAAATGCACAAATTAGCAGAATAAAAATAAAATAATGAAGTTAGAAACATATATTCTACATGAACGACTTTAACCCTTACCTTTTCAATGAGATCACATGACGCACACCTTCTGTCAAAAATTGATTCCAATTACCACGGAGCTATTCAATTTTGTTTTAATTTTCTTATTTCACGTAAAAATGTTGGCTGGCAACCGCCTAACAATATATTATATGTCATTATGTGCATATTGAATTGTTACTAATTGTCGTGTATTATAATCTGTTTTGGTCTATATCTTAAGAACCATTTAACATATTTTCACGAAATAAAGCTCAAACTCGAGTACCAGCACTTCTCTCATAGCGGTCGCAAACCCGGGTCCCTATGGCTGAAAAAAAGTACGTTATCCTGTACCATGTTTGTTACTACTTTATTCTTTTTTTCAAAATAACGCATATTTCACTGCATTTCCCTACACTGACACACCACTAGGTTGCTTGCATATGACACCCGAGGATCACATATGCGTATTTTTACGTAACACAAAGAGAAACTACCTAATTCTATCAAACATATATTTTTCTGAAATCGAAGTGTTATTTTGTCCTCTGCAGCGCTATATTTTGATGCACCCTGTATATATATTTTCGATGTCAGAACAAAATATGTTGTTTTCATATTCTACACATCAGGATATGTACGAAATGCACAAATTAGCAGAATAAAAATAAAATAATGAAGTTAGAAACATATATTCTACATGAACGACTTTAACCCTTACCTTTTCAATGAGATCACATGACGCACACCTTCTGTCAAAAATTGATTCCAATTACCACGGAGCTATTCAATTTTGTTTTAATTTTCTTATTTCACGTAAAAATGTTGGCTGGCAACCGCCTAACAATATATTATATGTCATTATGTGCATATTGAATTGTTACTAATTGTCGTGTATTATAATCTATTTTGGTCTATATCTTAAGAACCATTTAACATATTTTCACGAAATAAAGCTCAAACTCGAGTACCAGCACTTCTCTCATAGCGGTCTCAAACCCGGGTCCCTATGGCTTAAACAAAGTACCTTATTCTCTACCATGCTTGTTACTACTTTATTCTTTTTTTCAAAATAACGCATATTTCACTGCATTTCCCCACACTGACACACCAGTAGGTTGCTTGTATATGACACCCGAGGATCACATATGCGTATTTTTACGTAACACAAAGAGAAACTACCTAATTATATCATACTTATAAATTTTTCTGAAATCGAAGTGTTATCTTGTCTTCTGCAACGGTTTATTTTGATGCACCCTGTATATATATTTTAAATGTTAAAACAAAAAAAAATGTTTTCATATTCTACACATTAGGATAGGTACGAAAGGCACAAATTAGCAGAAAAAGCATAAAATAATGAAGTTAGAAACAAATATTCTATATGAACGACTATAACCCTTACCTTTTCAATGAGATCACATGACGCACACCTTCTGACAAAAATTGATTCCAATTACCACAGAGCTATTCAATTTTTCTTTAATTTTCTTATTTCACTTAAAAATGTTGGCTGGCAACCGCCTAACAATATATTATATGTCATTATGTGCATATTGAATTATTACTAATTGTCGTGTATTATAATCTATTTTGGTCTATATCTTAAGAACCATTTAACATATTTTCACGAAATAAAGCTCAAACTCGAGTACCAGCACTTCTCTCATAGCGGTCGCAAACCCGGGTCCCTATGGCTGAAAAAAAGTACCTTATCCTGTACCATGTTTGTTACTACTTTATTCTTTTTTTCAAAATAACGCATATTTCACTGCATTTCCCTACACTGACACACCACTAGGTTGCTTGCATATGACACCCGAGGATCACATATGCGTATTTTTACGTAACACAAAGAGAAACTACCTAATTCTATCATACTTATAAATTTGTCTGAAATCGAAGTGTTATTTTGTCTTCTGCAGCGCTATATTTTGATGCACCCTGTATATATATTTTCGATGTCAGAACAAAATATGTTTTCATATTCTACACATCAGGACATGTACGAAAAGCACAAATTAGCAGAATAAAAATAAAATAATGAAGTTAGAAACATATATTCTACATGAACGACTTTAACCCTTACCTTTTCAATGAGATCACATGACGCACACCTTCTGTCAAAAATTGATTCGAATTACCACGGAGCTATTCAATTTTGTTTTAATTTTCTTATTTCACGTAAAAATGTTGGCTGGCAACCGCCTAACAATATATTATATGTCATTATGTGCATATTGAATTGTTACTAATTGTCGTGTATTATAATCTGTTTTGGTCTATATCTTAAGAACCATTTAACATATTTTCACGAAATAAAGCTCAAACTCGAGTACCAGCACTTCTCTCATAGCGGTCGCAAACCCGGGTCCCTATGGCTGAAAAAAAGTACGTTATCCTGTACCATGTTTGTTACTACTTTATTCTTGTTTTCAAAATAACGCATATTTCACTGCATTTCCCTACACTGACACACCACTAGGTAGCTTGCATATGACACTCGAGGATCACATATGCGTATTTTTACGTAATACAAAGAGAAACTACCTAATTCTATCAAACTTATATATTTTTCTGAAATCGAAGTGTTATCTTGTCTTCTGCAACGGGTTATTTTGATGCACCCTGTATATATATTTTCAATGTTAGAACAAAAAAAATGTTTTCATATTCTACACATCAGGATAGGTACGAAAGGCACAAATTAGCAGAAAAAGCATAAAATAATGAATTTAGAAACAAATATTCTATATGAACGACTATAACCCTTACCTTTTCTATGAGATCACATGACGCACACCTTCTGTCAAAAATTGATTCCAATTACCACGGAGCTATTCAATTTTGTTTTAATTTTCTTATTTCACGTAAAAATGTTGGCTGGCAACCGCCTAACAATATATTATATGTCATTATGTGCATATTGAATTGTTACTAATTGTCGTGTATTATAATCTGTTTTGGTCTATATCTTAAGAACCATTTAACATATTTTCACGAAATAAAGCTCAAACTCGAGTACCAGCACTTCTCTCATAGCGGTCGCAAACGCGGGTCCCTATGGCTGAAAAAAAGTACGTTATCCTGTACCATGTTTGTTACTACTTTATTCTTTTTTTCAAAATAACGCATATTTCACTGCATTTCCCTACACTGACACACCACTAGGTTGCTTGCATATGACACCCGAGGATCACATATGCGTATTTTTACGTAACACAAAGAGAAACTACCTAATTCTATCAAACATATATTTTTCTGAAATCGAAGTGTTATTTTGTCCTCTGCAGCGCTATATTTTGATGCACCCTGTATATATATTTTCGATGTCAGAACAAAATATGTTGTTTTCATATTCTACACATCAGGATATGTACGAAATGCACAAATTAGCAGAATAAAAATAAAATAATGAAGTTAGAAACATATATTCTACATGAACGACTTTAACCCTTACCTTTTCAATGAGATCACATGACGCACACCTTCTGTCAAAAATTGATTCCAATTACCACGGAGCTATTCAATTTTGTTTTAATTTTCTTATTTCACGTAAAAATGTTGGCTGGCAACCGCCTAACAATATATTATATGTCATTATGTGCATATTGAATTGTTACTAATTGTCGTGTATTATAATCTATTTTGGTCTATATCTTAAGAACCATTTAACATATTTTCACGAAATAAAGCTCAAACTCGAGTACCAGCACTTCTCTCATAGCGGTCGCAAACCCGGGTCCCTATGGCTTAAACAAAGTACCTTATTCTCTACCATGCTTGTTACTACTTTATTCTTTTTTTCAAAATAACGCATATTTCACTGCATTTCCCCACACTGACACACCAGTAGGTTGCTTGTATATGACACCCGAGGATCACATATGCGTATTTTTACGTAACACAAAGAGAAACTACCTAATTATATCATACTTATAAATTTTTCTGAAATCGAAGTGTTATCTTGTCTTCTGCAACGGTTTATTTTGATGCACCCTGTATATATATTTTAAATGTTAAAACAAAAAAAAATGTTTTCATATTCTACACATTAGGATAGGTACGAAAGGCACAAATTAGCAGAAAAAGCATAAAATAATGAAGTTAGAAACAAATATTCTATATGAACGACTATAACCCTTACCTTTTCAATGAGATCACATGACGCACACCTTCTGACAAAAATTGATTCCAATTACCACAGAGCTATTCAATTTTTCTTTAATTTTCTTATTTCACTTAAAAATGTTGGCTGGCAACCGTCTAACAATATATTATATGTCATTATGTGCATATTGAATTATTACTAATTGTCGTGTATTATAATCTATTTTGGTCTATATCTTAAGAACCATTTAACATATTTTCACGAAATAAAGCTCAAACTCGAGTACCAGCACTTCTCTCATAGCGGTCGCAAACCCGGGTCCCTATGGCTGAAAAAAAGTACCTTATCCTGTACCATGTTTGTTACTACTTTATTCTTTTTTTCAAAATAACGCATATTTCACTGCATTTCCCTACACTGACACACCACTAGGTTGCTTGCATATGACACCCGAGGATCACATATGCGTATTTTTACGTAACACAAAGAGAAACTACCTAATTCTATCATACTTATAAATTTGTCTGAAATCGAAGTGTTATTTTGTCTTCTGCAGCGCTATATTTTGATGCACCCTGTATATATATTTTCGATGTCAGAACAAAATATGTTTTCATATTCTACACATCAGGACATGTACGAAAAGCACAAATTAGCAGAATAAAAATAAAATAATGAAGTTAGAAACATATATTCTACATGAACGACTTTAACCCTTACCTTTTCAATGAGATCACATGACGCACACCTTCTGTCAAAAATTGATTCGAATTACCACGGAGCTATTCAATTTTGTTTTAATTTTCTTATTTCACGTAAAAATGTTGGCTGGCAACCGCCTAACAATATATTATATGTCATTATGTGCATATTGAATTGTTACTAATTGTCGTGTATTATAATCTGTTTTGGTCTATATCTTAAGAACCATTTAACATATTTTCACGAAATAAAGCTCAAACTCGAGTACCAGCACTTCTCTCATAGCGGTCGCAAACCCGGGTCCCTATGGCTGAAAAAAAGTACGTTATCCTGTACCATGTTTGTTACTACTTTATTCTTGTTTTCAAAATAACGCATATTTCACTGCATTTCCCTACACTGACACACCACTAGGTAGCTTGCATATGACACTCGAGGATCACATATGCGTATTTTTACGTAATACAAAGAGAAACTACCTAATTCTATCAAACTTATATATTTTTCTGAAATCGAAGTGTTATCTTGTCTTCTGCAACGGGTTATTTTGATGCACCCTGTATATATATTTTCAATGTTAGAACAAAAAAAATGTTTTCATATTCTACACATCAGGATAGGTACGAAAGGCACAAATTAGCAGAAAAAGCATAAAATAATGAATTTAGAAACAAATATTCTATATGAACGACTATAACCCTTACCTTTTCTATGAGATCACATGACGCACACCTTCTGTCAAAAATTGATTCCAATTACCACGGAGCTATTCAATTTTGTTTTAATTTTCTTATTTCACGTAAAAATGTTGGCTGGCAACCGCCTAACAATATATTATATGTCATTATGTGCATATTGAATTGTTACTAATTGTCGTGTATTATAATCTGTTTTGGTCTATATCTTAAGAACCATTTAACATATTTTCACGAAATAAAGCTCAAACTCGAGTACCAGCACTTCTCTCATAGCGGTCGCAAACCCGGGTCCCTATGGCTGAAAAAAAGTACGTTATCCTGTACCATGTTTGTTACTACTTTATTCTTTTTTTCAAAATAACGCATATTTCACTGCATTTCCCTACACTGACACACCACTAGGTTGCTTGCATATGACACCCGAGGATCACATATGCGTATTTTTACGTAACACAAAGAGAAACTACCTAATTCTATCAAACATATATTTTTCTGAAATCGAAGTGTTATTTTGTCCTCTGCAGCGCTATATTTTGATGCACCCTGTATATATATTTTCGATGTCAGAACAAAATATGTTGTTTTCATATTCTACACATCAGGATATGTACGAAATGCACAAATTAGCAGAATAAAAATAAAATAATGAAGTTAGAAACATATATTCTACATGAACGACTTTAACCCTTACCTTTTCAATGAGATCACATGACGCACACCTTCTGTCAAAAATTGATTCCAATTACCACGGAGCTATTCAATTTTGTTTTAATTTTCTTATTTCACGTAAAAATGTTGGCTGGCAACCGCCTAACAATATATTATATGTCATTATGTGCATATTGAATTGTTACTAATTGTCGTGTATTATAATCTATTTTGGTCTATATCTTAAGAACCATTTAACATATTTTCACGAAATAAAGCTCAAACTCGAGTACCAGCACTTCTCTCATAGCGGTCTCAAACCCGGGTCCCTATGGCTTAAACAAAGTACCTTATTCTCTACCATGCTTGTTACTACTTTATTCTTTTTTTCAAAATAACGCATATTTCACTGCATTTCCCCACACTGACACACCAGTAGGTTGCTTGTATATGACACCCGAGGATCACATATGCGTATTTTTACGTAACACAAAGAGAAACTACCTAATTATATCATACTTATAAATTTTTCTGAAATCGAAGTGTTATCTTGTCTTCTGCAACGGTTTATTTTGATGCACCCTGTATATATATTTTAAATGTTAAAACAAAAAAAAATGTTTTCATATTCTACACATTAGGATAGGTACGAAAGGCACAAATTAGCAGAAAAAGCATAAAATAATGAAGTTAGAAACAAATATTCTATATGAACGACTATAACCCTTACCTTTTCAATGAGATCACATGACGCACACCTTCTGACAAAAATTGATTCCAATTACCACAGAGCTATTCAATTTTTCTTTAATTTTCTTATTTCACTTAAAAATGTTGGCTGGCAACCGTCTAACAATATATTATATGTCATTATGTGCATATTGAATTATTACTAATTGTCGTGTATTATAATCTATTTTGGTCTATATCTTAAGAACCATTTAACATATTTTCACGAAATAAAGCTCAAACTCGAGTACCAGCACTTCTCTCATAGCGGTCGCAAACCCGGGTCCCTATGGCTGAAAAAAAGTACCTTATCCTGTACCATGTTTGTTACTACTTTATTCTTTTTTTCAAAATAACGCATATTTCACTGCATTTCCCTACACTGACACACCACTAGGTTGCTTGCATATGACACCCGAGGATCACATATGCGTATTTTTACGTAACACAAAGAGAAACTACCTAATTCTATCATACTTATAAATTTGTCTGAAATCGAAGTGTTATTTTGTCTTCTGCAGCGCTATATTTTGATGCACCCTGTATATATATTTTCGATGTCAGAACAAAATATGTTTTCATATTCTACACATCAGGACATGTACGAAAAGCACAAATTAGCAGAATAAAAATAAAATAATGAAGTTAGAAACATATATTCTACATGAACGACTTTAACCCTTACCTTTTCAATGAGATCACATGACGCACACCTTCTGTCAAAAATTGATTCGAATTACCACGGAGCTATTCAATTTTGTTTTAATTTTCTTATTTCACGTAA
This sequence comes from Thermobia domestica, assembly GCF_964235325.1. Taxonomy (NCBI): domain Eukaryota; kingdom Metazoa; phylum Arthropoda; class Insecta; order Zygentoma; family Lepismatidae; genus Thermobia; species Thermobia domestica. The sequence goes on from NC_137469.1 coordinate 167,399,057, forward strand.
AAATGTTGGCTGGCAACCGCCTAACAATATATTATATGTCATTATGTGCATATTGAATTGTTACTAATTGTCGTGTATTATAATCTGTTTTGGTCTATATCTTAAGAACCATTTAACATATTTTCACGAAATAAAGCTCAAACTCGAGTACCAGCACTTCTCTCATAGCGGTCGCAAACCCGGGTCCCTATGGCTGAAAAAAAGTACGTTATCCTGTACCATGTTTGTTACTACTTTATTCTTGTTTTCAAAATAACGCATATTTCACTGCATTTCCCTACACTGACACACCACTAGGTAGCTTGCATATGACACTCGAGGATCACATATGCGTATTTTTACGTAATACAAAGAGAAACTACCTAATTCTATCAAACTTATATATTTTTCTGAAATCGAAGTGTTATCTTGTCTTCTGCAACGGGTTATTTTGATGCACCCTGTATATATATTTTCAATGTTAGAACAAAAAAAATGTTTTCATATTCTACACATCAGGATAGGTACGAAAGGCACAAATTAGCAGAAAAAGCATAAAATAATGAATTTAGAAACAAATATTCTATATGAACGACTATAACCCTTACCTTTTCTATGAGATCACATGACGCACACCTTCTGTCAAAAATTGATTCCAATTACCACGGAGCAATTCAATTTTGTTTTAATTTTCTTATTTCACGTAAAAATGTTGGCTGGCAACCGCCTAACAATATATTATATGTCATTATGTGCATATTGAATTGTTACTAATTGTCGTGTATTATAATCTGTTTTGGTCTATATCTTAAGAACCATTTAACATATTTTCACGAAATAAAGCTCAAACTCGAGTACCAGCACTTCTCTCATAGAGGTCGTAAACCCGGGTCCCTATGGCTGAAAAAAGGTACCTTATCCTGTACCATGTTTGTTACTACTTTATTCTTTTTTCCAAAATAACGCATATTTCACTGCATTTCCCTACACTGACACACCACTAGGTTGCTTGCATATGACACCCGAGGATCACATATGCGTATTTTTACGTAACACAAAGAGAAACTACCTAATTCTATCAAACTTATATATTTTTCTGAAATCGAAGTGTTATCTTGTCTTCTGCAACGGGTTATTTTGATGCACCCTGTATATATATTTTCAATGTTAGAACAAAAAAATGTTTTCATATTCTACACATCAGGATAGGTACGAAAGGCACAAATTAGCAGAAAAAGCATAAAATAATGAAGTTAGAAACAAATATTCTATATGAACGACTATAACCCTTACCTTTTCTATGAGATCACATGACGCACACCTTCTGTCAAAAATTGATTCCAATTACCATGGAGCTATTCAATTTTGTTTTAATTTTCTTATTTCACGTAAAAATGTTGGCTGGCAACCGCCTAACAATATATTATATGTCATTATGTGCATATTGAATTGTTACTAATTGTCGTGTATTATAATCTGTTTTGGTCTATATCTTAAGAACCATTTAACATATTTTCACGAAATAAAGCTCAAACTCGAGTACCAGCACTTCTCTCATAGAGGTCGTAAACCCGGGTCCCTATGGCTGAAAAAAGGTACCTTATCCTGTACCATGTTTGTTACTACTTTATTCTTTTTTTCAAAATAACGCATATTTCACTGCATTTCCCTACACTGACACACCACTAGGTTGCTTGCATATGACACCCGAGGATCACATATGCGTATTTTTACGTAACACAAAGAGAAACTACCTAATTCTATCAAACTTATATATTTTTCTGAAATCGAAGTGTTATCTTGTCTTCTGCAACGGGTTATTTTGATGCACCCTGTATATATATTTTCAATGTTAGAACAAAAAAATGTTTTCATATTCTACACATCAGGATAGGTACGAGAGGCACAAATTAGCAGAAAAAGCATAAAATAATGAAGTTAGAAACAAATATTCTATATGAACGACTATAACCCTTACCTTTTCTATGAGATCACATGACGCACACCTTCTGTCAAAAATTGATTCCAATTACCATGGAGCTATTCAATTTTGTTTTAATTTTCTTATTTCACGTAAAAATGTTGGCTGGCAACCGCCTAACAATATATTATATGTCATTATGTGCATATTGAATTGTTACTAATTGTCGTGTATTATAATCTGTTTTGGTCTATATCTTAAGAACCATTTAACATATTTTCACGAAATAAAGCTCAAACTCGAGTACCAGCACTTCTCTCATAGCGGTCGCAAACCCGGGTCCCTATGGCTGAAAAAAAGTACGTTATCCTGTACCATGTTTGTTACTACTTTATTCTTTTTTTCAAAATAACGCATATTTCACTGCATTTCCCTACACTGACACACCACTAGGTTGCTTGCATATGACACCCGAGGATCACATATGCGTATTTTTACGTAACACAAAGAGAAACTACCTAATTCTATAAAACATATATTTTTCTGAAATCGAAGTGTTATTTTGTCTTCTGCAGCGCTATATTTTGATGCACCCTGTATATATATTTTCGATGTCAGAACAAAATATGTTGTTTTCATATTCTACACATCAGGATATGTACGAAATGCACAAATTAGCAGAATAAAAATAAAATAATGAAGTTAGAAACATATATTCTACATGAACGACTTTAACCCTTACCTTTTCAATGAGATCACATGACGCACACCTTCTGTCAAAAATTGATTCCAATTACCACGGAGCTATTCAATTTTGTTTTAATTTTCTTATTTCACGTAAAAATGTTGGCTGGCAACCGCCTAACAATATATTATATGTCATTATGTGCATATTGAATTGTTACTAATTGTCGTGTATTATAATCTATTTTGGTCTATATCTTAAGAACCATTTAACATATTTTCACGAAATAAAGCTCAAACTCGAGTACCAGCACTTCTCTCATAGAGGTCGTAAACCCGGGTCCCTATGGCTGAAAAAAGGTACCTTATCCTGTACCATGTTTGTTACTACTTTATTCTTTTTTTCAAAATAACGCATATTTCACTGCATTTCCCTACACTGACACACCACTAGGTTGCTTGCATATGACACCCGAGGATCACATATGCGTATTTTTACGTAACACAAAGAGAAACTACCTAATTCTATCAAACTTATATATTTTTCTGAAATCGAAGTGTTATTTTGTCTTCTGCAGCGCTATATTTTGATGCACCCTGTATATATATTTTCGATGTCAGAGCAAAATATGTTGTTTTCATATTCTACACATCAAGATAGGTAGGAAAAGCGCAAATTAGCAGAAAAAGCATAAAATAATGAAGTTAGAAACATATATTCTACATGAACGACTTTAACCCTTACCTTTTCAATGAGATCACATGACGCACACCTTCTGTCAAAAATTGATTCCAATTACCACGGAGCTATTCAATTTTGTTTTAATTTTCTTATTTCACGTAAAAATGTTGGCTGGCAACCGCCTAACAATATATTATATGTCATTATGTGCATATTGAATTGTTACTAATTGTCGTGTATTATAATCTGTTTTGGTCTATATCTTAAGAACCATTTAACATATTTTCACGAAATAAAGCTCAAACTCGAGTACCAGCACTTCTCTCATAGCGGTCGCAAACCCGGGTCCCTATGGCTGAAAAAAAGTACGTTATCCTGTACCATGTTTGTTACTACTTTATTCTTTTTTTCAAAATAACGCATATTTCACTGCATTTCCCTACACTGACACACCACTAGGTTGCTTGCATATGACACCCGAGGATCACATATGCGTATTTTTACGTAACACAAAGAGAAACTACCTAATTCTATCAAACATATATTTTTCTGAAATCGAAGTGTTATTTTGTCTTCTGCAGCGCTATATTTTGATGCACCCTGTATATATATTTTCGATGTCAGAGCAAAATATGTTGTTTTCATATTCTACACATCAAGATAGGTAGGAAAAGCGCAAATTAGCAGAAAAAGCATAAAATAATGAAGTTAGAAACATATATTCTACATGAACGACTTTAACCCTTACCTTTTCAATGAGATCACATGACGCACACCTTCTGTCAAAAATTGATTCCAATTACCACGGAGCTATTCAATTTTGTTTTAATTTTCTTATTTCACGTAAAAATGTTGGCTGGCAACCGCCTAACAATATATTATATGTCATTATGTGCATATTGAATTGTTACTAATTGTCGTGTATTATAATCTGTTTTGGTCTATATCTTAAGAACCATTTAACATATTTTCACGAAATAAAGCTCAAACTCGAGTACCAGCACTTCTCTCATAGCGGTCGCAAACCCGGGTCCCTATGGCTGAAAAAAAGTACGTTATCCTGTACCATGTTTGTTACTACTTTATTCTTTTTTTCAAAATAACGCATATTTCACTGCATTTCCCTACACTGACACACCACTAGGTTGCTTGCATATGACACCCGAGGATCACATATGCGTATTTTTACGTAACACAAAGAGAAACTACCTAATTCTATCAAACATATATTTTTCTGAAATCGAAGTGTTATTTTGTCCTCTGCAGCGCTATATTTTGATGCACCCTGTATATATATTTTCGATGTCAGAACAAAATATGTTGTTTTCATATTCTACACATCAGGATATGTACGAAATGCACAAATTAGCAGAATAAAAATAAAATAATGAAGTTAGAAACATATATTCTACATGAACGACTTTAACCCTTACCTTTTCAATGAGATCACATGACGCACACCTTCTGTCAAAAATTGATTCCAATTACCACGGAGCTATTCAATTTTGTTTTAATTTTCTTATTTCACGTAAAAATGTTGGCTGGCAACCGCCTAACAATATATTATATGTCATTATGTGCATATTGAATTGTTACTAATTGTCGTGTATTATAATCTGTTTTGGTCTATATCTTAAGAACCATTTAACATATTTTCACGAAATAAAGCTCAAACTCGAGTACCAGCACTTCTCTCATAGCGGTCGCAAACCCGGGTCCCTATGGCTGAAAAAAAGTACGTTATCCTGTACCATGTTTGTTACTACTTTATTCTTTTTTTCAAAATAACGCATATTTCACTGCATTTCCCTACACTGACACACCACTAGGTTGCTTGCATATGACACCCGAGGATCACATATGCGTATTTTTACGTAACACAAAGAGAAACTACCTAATTCTATCAAACATATATTTTTCTGAAATCGAAGTGTTATTTTGTCCTCTGCAGCGCTATATTTTGATGCACCCTGTATATATATTTTCGATGTCAGAACAAAATATGTTGTTTTCATATTCTACACATCAGGATATGTACGAAATGCACAAATTAGCAGAATAAAAATAAAATAATGAAGTTAGAAACATATATTCTACATGAACGACTTTAACCCTTACCTTTTCAATGAGATCACATGACGCACACCTTCTGTCAAAAATTGATTCCAATTACCACGGAGCTATTCAATTTTGTTTTAATTTTCTTATTTCACGTAAAAATGTTGGCTGGCAACCGCCTAACAATATATTATATGTCATTATGTGCATATTGAATTGTTACTAATTGTCGTGTATTATAATCTATTTTGGTCTATATCTTAAGAACCATTTAACATATTTTCACGAAATAAAGCTCAAACTCGAGTACCAGCACTTCTCTCATAGCGGTCTCAAACCCGGGTCCCTATGGCTTAAACAAAGTACCTTATTCTCTACCATGCTTGTTACTACTTTATTCTTTTTTTCAAAATAACGCATATTTCACTGCATTTCCCCACACTGACACACCAGTAGGTTGCTTGTATATGACACCCGAGGATCACATATGCGTATTTTTACGTAACACAAAGAGAAACTACCTAATTATATCATACTTATAAATTTTTCTGAAATCGAAGTGTTATCTTGTCTTCTGCAACGGTTTATTTTGATGCACCCTGTATATATATTTTCAATGTTAAAACAAAAAAAATGTTTTCATATTCTACACATTAGGATAGGTACGAAAGGCACAAATTAGCAGAAAAAGCATAAAATAATGAAGTTAGAAACAAATATTCTATATGAACGACTATAACCCTTACCTTTTCAATGAGATCACATGACGCACACCTTCTGACAAAAATTGATTCCAATTACCACAGAGCTATTCAATTTTTCTTTAATTTTCTTATTTCACTTAAAAATGTTGGCTGGCAACCGTCTAACAATATATTATATGTCATTATGTGCATATTGAATTATTACTAATTGTCGTGTATTATAATCTATTTTGGTCTATATCTTAAGAACCATTTAACATATTTTCACGAAATAAAGCTCAAACTCGAGTACCAGCACTTCTCTCATAGCGGTCGCAAACCCGGGTCCCTATGGCTGAAAAAAAGTACCTTATCCTGTACCATGTTTGTTACTACTTTATTCTTTTTTTCAAAATAACGCATATTTCACTGCATTTCCCTACACTGACACACCACTAGGTTGCTTGCATATGACACCCGAGGATCACATATGCGTATTTTTACGTAACACAAAGAGAAACTACCTAATTCTATCATACTTATAAATTTGTCTGAAATCGAAGTGTTATTTTGTCTTCTGCAGCGCTATATTTTGATGAACCCTGTATATATATTTTCGATGTCAGAACAAAATATGTTTTCATATTCTACACATCAGGACATGTACGAAAAGCACAAATTAGCAGAATAAAAATAAAATAATGAAGTTAGAAACACATATTCTACATGAACGACTTTAACCCTTACCTTTTCAATGAGATCACATGACGCACACCTTCTGTCAAAAATTGATTCGAATTACCACGGAGCTATTCAATTTTGTTTTAATTTTCTTATTTCACGTAAAAATGTTGGCTGGCAACCGCCTAACAATATATTATATGTCATTATGTGCATATTGAATTGTTACTAATTGTCGTGTATTATAATCTGTTTTGGTCTATATCTTAAGAACCATTTAACATATTTTCACGAAATAAAGCTCAAACTCGAGTACCAGCACTTCTCTCATAGCGGTCGCAAACCCGGGTCCCTATGGCTGAAAAAAAGTACGTTATCCTGTACCATGTTTGTTACTACTTTATTCTTGTTTTCAAAATAACGCATATTTCACTGCATTTCCCTACACTGACACACCACTAGGTAGCTTGCATATGACACTCGAGGATCACATATGCGTATTTTTACGTAATACAAAGAGAAACTACCTAATTCTATCAAACTTATATATTTTTCTGAAATCGAAGTGTTATCTTGTCTTCTGCAACGGGTTATTTTGATGCACCCTGTATATATATTTTCAATGTTAGAACAAAAAAAATGTTTTCATATTCTACACATCAGGATAGGTACGAAAGGCACAAATTAGCAGAAAAAGCATAAAATAATGAATTTAGAAACAAATATTCTATATGAACGACTATAACCCTTACCTTTTCTATGAGATCACATGACGCACACCTTCTGTCAAAAATTGATTCCAATTACCACGGAGCTATTCAATTTTGTTTTAATTTTCTTATTTCACGTAAAAATGTTGGCTGGCTACCGCCTAACAATATATTATATGTCATTATGTGCATATTGAATTGTTACTAATTGTCGTGTATTATAATCTGTTTTGGTCTATATCTTAAGAACCATTTAACATATTTTCACGAAATAAAGCTCAAACTCGAGTACCAGCACTTCTCTCATAGAGGTCGTAAACCCGGGTCCCTATGGCTGAAAAAAGGTACCTTATCCTGTACCATGTTTGTTACTACTTTATTCTTTTTTTCAAAATAACGCATATTTCACTGCATTTCCCTACACTGACACACCACTAGGTTGCTTGCATATGACACCCGAGGATCACATATGCGTATTTTTACGTAACACAAAGAGAAACTACCTAATTCTATCAAACTTATATATTTTTCTGAAATCGAAGTGTTATCTTGTCTTCTGCAACGGGTTATTTTGATGCACCCTGTATATATATTTTCAATGTTAGAACAAAAAAATGTTTTCATATTCTACACATCAGGATAGGTACGAAAGGCACAAATTAGCAGAAAAAGCATAAAATAATGAAGTTAGAAACAAATATTCTATATGAACGACTATAACCCTTACCTTTTCAATGAGATCACATGACGCACACCTTCTGTCAAAAATTGATTCCAATTACCATGGAGCTATTCAATTTTGTTTTAATTTTCTTATTTCACGTAAAAATGTTGGCTGGCAACCGCCTAACAATATATTATATGTCATTATGTGCATATTGAATTGTTACTAATTGTCGTGTATTATAATCTGTTTTGGTCTATATCTTAAGAACCATTTAACATATTTTCACGAAATAAAGCTCAAACTCGAGTACCAGCACTTCTCTCATAGAGGTCGTAAACCCGGGTCCCTATGGCTGAAAAAAGGTACCTTATCCTGTACCATGTTTGTTACTACTTTATTCTTTTTTTCAAAATAACGCATATTTCACTGCATTTCCCTACACTGACACACCACTAGGTTGCTTGCATATGACACCCGAGGATCACATATGCGTATTTTTACGTAACACAAAGAGAAACTACCTAATTCTATCAAACTTATATATTTTTCTGAAATCGAAGTGTTATCTTGTCTTCTGCAACGGGTTATTTTGATGCACCCTGTATATATATTTTCAATGTTAGAACAAAAAAATGTTTTCATATTCTACACATCAGGATAGGTACGAGAGGCACAAATTAGCAGAAAAAGCATAAAATAATGAAGTTAGAAACAAATATTCTATATGAACGACTATAACCCTTACCTTTTCTATGAGATCACATGACGCACACCTTCTGTCAAAAATTGATTCCAATTACCATGGAGCTATTCAATTTTGTTTTAATTTTCTTATTTCACGTAAAAATGTTGGCTGGCAACCGCCTAACAATATATTATATGTCATTATGTGCATATTGAATTGTTACTAATTGTCGTGTATTATAATCTGTTTTGGTCTATATCTTAAGAACCATTTAACATATTTTCACGAAATAAAGCTCAAACTCGAGTACCAGCACTTCTCTCATAGAGGTCGTAAACCCGGGTCCCTATGGCTGAAAAAAGGTACCTTATCCTGTACCATGTTTGTTACTACTTTATTCTTTTTTTCAAAATAACGCATATTTCACTGCATTTCCCTACACTGACACACCACTAGGTTGCTTGCATATGACACCCGAGGATCACATATGCGTATTTTTACGTAACACAAAGAGAAACTACCTAATTCTATCAAACTTATATATTTTTCTGAAATCGAAGTGTTATTTTGTCTTCTTCAGCGCTATATTTTCATGCACCCTGTACATATATTTTCGATGTCAGAGCAAAATATGTTGTTTTCATATTCTACACATCAAGATAGGTAGGAAAAGCACAAATTAGCAGAAAAAGCATAAAATAATGAAGTTAGAAACATATATTCTACATGAACGACTTTAACCCTTACCTTTTCAATGAGATCACATGACGCACACCTTCTGTCAAAAATTGATTCCAATTACCACGGAGCTATTCAATTTTGTTTTAATTTTCTTATTTCACGTAAAAATGTTGGCTGGCAACCGCCTAACAATATATTATATGTCATTATGTGCATATTGAATTGTTACTAATTGTCGTGTATTATAATCTGTTTTGGTCTATATCTTAAGAACCATTTAACATATTTTCACGAAATAAAGCTCAAACTCGAGTACCAGCACTTCTCTCATAGCGGTCGCAAACCCGGGTCCCTATGGCTGAAAAAAAGTACGTTATCCTGTACCATGTTTGTTACTACTTTATTCTTTTTTTCAAAATAACGCATATTTCACTGCATTTCCCTACACTGACACACCACTAGGTTGCTTGCATATGACACCCGAGGATCACATATGCGTATTTTTACGTAACACAAAGAGAAACTACCTAATTCTATCAAACATATATTTTTCTGAAATAGAAGTGTTATTTTGTCCTCTGCAGCGCTATATTTTGATGCACCCTGTATATATATTTTCGATGTCAGAACAAAATATGTTGTTTTCATATTCTACACATCAGGATATGTACGAAATGCACAAATTAGCAGAATAAAAATAAAATAATGAAGTTAGAAACATATATTCTACATAAACGACTTTAACCCTTACCTTTTCAATGAGATCACATGACGCACACCTTCTGTCAAAAATTGATTCCAATTACCACGGAGCTATTCAATTTTGTTTTAATTTTCTTATTTCACGTAAAAATGTTGGCTGGCAACCGCCTAACAATATATTATATGTCATTATGTGCATATTGAATTGTTACTAATTGTCGTGTATTATAATCTATTTTGGTCTATATCTTAAGAACCATTTAACATATTTTCACGAAATAAAGCTCAAACTCGAGTACCAGCACTTCTCTCATAGCGGTCGCAAACCCGGGTCCCTATGGCTGAAAAAAAGTACCTTATCCTGTACCATGTTTGTTACTACTTTATTCTTTTTTTCAAAATAACGCATATTTCACTGCATTTCCCTACACTGACACACCACTAGGTTGCTTGCATATGACACCCGAGGATCACATATGCGTATTTTTACGTAACACAAAGAGAAACTACCTAATTCTATCATACTTATAAATTTTTCTGAAATCGAAGTGTTATTTTGTCTTCTGCAGCGCTATATTTTGATGCACCCTGTATATATATTTTCGATGTCAGAACAAAATATGTTGTTTTCATATTCTACACATCAGGACATGTACGAAAAGCACAAATTAGCAGAATAAAAATAAAATAATGAAGTTAGAAACATATATTCTACATGAACGACTTTAACCCTTACCTTTTCAATGAGATCACATGACGCACACCTTCTGTCAAAAATTGATTCCAATTACCACGGAGCTATTCAATTTTGTTTTAATTTTCTTATTTCACGTAAAAATGTTGGCTGGCAACCGCCTAACAATATATTATATGTCATTATGTGCATATTGAATTGTTACTAATTGTCGTGTATTATAATCTGTTTTGGTCTATATCTTAAGAACCATTTAACATATTTTCACGAAATAAAGCTCAAACTCGAGTACCAGCACTTCTCTCATAGCGGTCGCAAACCCGGGTCCCTATGGCTGAAAAAAAGTACGTTATCCTGTACCATGTTTGTTACTACTTTATTCTTTTTTTCAAAATAACGCATATTTCACTGCATTTCCCTACACTGACACACCACTAGGTTGCTTGCATATGACACCCGAGGATCACATATGCGTATTTTTACGTAACACAAAGAGAAACTACCTAATTCTATCAAACATATATTTTTCTGAAATCGAAGTGTTATTTTGTCCTCTGCAGCGCTATATTTTGATGCACCCTGTATATATATTTTCGATGTCAGAACAAAATATGTTGTTTTCATATTCTACACATCAGGATATGTACGAAATGCACAAATTAGCAGAATAAAAATAAAATAATGAAGTTAGAAACATATATTCTACATGAACGACTTTAACCCTTACCTTTTCAATGAGATCACATGACGCACACCTTCTGTCAAAAATTGATTCCAATTACCACGGAGCTATTCAATTTTGTTTTAATTTTCTTATTTCACGTAAAAATGTTGGCTGGCAACCGCCTAACAATATATTATATGTCATTATGTGCATATTCAATTGTTACTAATTGTCGTGTATTATAATCTGTTTTGGTCTATATCTTAAGAACCATTTAACATATTTTCACGAAATAAAGCTCAAACTCGAGTACCAGCACTTCTCTCATAGCGGTCGCAAACCCGGGTCCCTATGGCTGAAAAAAAGTACGTTATCCTGTACCATGTTTGTTACTACTTTATTCTTTTTTTCAAAATAACGCTTATTTCACTGCATTTCCCTACACTGACACACCACTAGGTTGCTTGCATATGACACCCGAGGATCACATATGCGTATTTTTACGTAACACAAAGAGAAACTACCTAATTCTATCAAACATATATTTTTCTGAAATCGAAGTGTTATTTTGTCCTCTGCAGCGCTATATTTTGATGCACCCTGTATATATATTTTCGATGTCAGAACAAAATATGTTGTTTTCATATTCTACACATCAGGATATGTACGAAATGCACAAATTAGCAGAATAAAAATAAAATAATGAAGTTAGAAACATATATTCTACATGAACGACTTTAACCCTTACCTTTTCAATGAGATCACATGACGCACACCTTCTGTCAAAAATTGATTCCAATTACCACGGAGTTATTCAATTTTGTTTTAATTTTCTTATTTCACGTAAAAATGTTGGCTGGCAACCGCCTAACAATATATTATATGTCATTATGTGCATATTGAATTGTTACTAATTGTCGTGTATTATAATCTGTTTTGGTCTATATCTTAAGAACCATTTAACATATTTTCACGAAATAAAGCTCAAACTCGAGTACCAGCACTTCTCTCATAGAGGTCGTAAACCCGGGTCCCTATGGCTGAAAAAAGGTACCTTATCCTGTACCATGTTTGTTACTACTTTATTCTTTTTTCCAAAATAACGCATATTTCACTGCATTTCCCTACACTGACACACCACTAGGTTGCTTGCATATGACACCCGAGGATCACATATGCGTATTTTTACGTAACACAAAGAGAAACTACCTAATTCTATCAAACTTATATATTTTTCTGAAATCGAAGTGTTATCTTGTCTTCTGCAACGGGTTATTTTGATGCACCCTGTATATATATTTTCAATGTTAGAACAAAAAAATGTTTTCATATTCTACACATCAGGATAGGTACGAAAGGCACAAATTAGCAGAAAAAGCATAAAATAATGAAGTTAGAAACAAATATTCTATATGAACGACTATAACCCTTACCTTTTCTATGAGATCACATGACGCACACCTTCTGTCAAAAATTGATTCCAATTACCATGGAGCTATTCAATTTTGTTTTAATTTTCTTATTTCACGTAAAAATGTTGGCTGGCAACCGCCTAACAATATATTATATGTCATTATGTGCATATTGAATTGTTACTAATTGTCGTGTATTATAATCTGTTTTGGTCTATATCTTAAGAACCATTTAACATATTTTCACGAAATAAAGCTCAAACTCGAGTACCAGCACTTCTCTCATAGAGGTCGTAAACCCGGGTCCCTATGGCTGAAAAAAGGTACCTTATCCTGTACCATGTTTGTTACTACTTTATTCTTTTTTTCAAAATAACGCATATTTCACTGCATTTCCCTACACTGACACACCACTAGGTTGCTTGCATATGACACCCGAGGATCACATATGCGTATTTTTACGTAACACAAAGAGAAACTACCTAATTCTATCAAACTTATATATTTTTCTGAAATCGAAGTGTTATCTTGTCTTCTGCAACGGGTTATTTTGATGCACCCTGTATATATATTTTCAATGTTAGAACAAAAAAATGTTTTCATATTCTACACATCAGGATAGGTACGAGAGGCACAAATTAGCAGAAAAAGCATAAAATAATGAAGTTAGAAACAAATATTCTATATGAACGACTATAACCCTTACCTTTTCTATGAGATCACATGACGCACACCTTCTGTCAAAAATTGATTCCAATTACCATGGAGCTATTCAATTTTGTTTTAATTTTCTTATTTCACGTAAAAATGTTGGCTGGCAACCGCCTAACAATATATTATATGTCATTATGTGCATATTGAATTGTTACTAATTGTCGTGTATTATAATCTGTTTTGGTCTATATCTTAAGAACCATTTAACATATTTTCACGAAATAAAGCTCAAACTCGAGTACCAGCACTTCTCTCATAGCGGTCGCAAACCCGGGTCCCTATGGCTGAAAAAAAGTACGTTATCCTGTACCATGTTTGTTACTACTTTATTCTTTTTTTCAAAATAACGCATATTTCACTGCATTTCCCTACACTGACACACCACTAGGTTGCTTGCATATGACACCCGAGGATCACATATGCGTATTTTTACGTAACACAAAGAGAAACTACCTAATTCTATAAAACATATATTTTTCTGAAATCGAAGTGTTATTTTGTCTTCTGCAGCGCTATATTTTGATGCACCCTGTATATATATTTTCGATGTCAGAACAAAATATGTTGTTTTCATATTCTACACATCAGGATATGTACGAAATGCACAAATTAGCAGAATAAAAATAAAATAATGAAGTTAGAAACATATATTCTACATGAACGACTTTAACCCTTACCTTTTCAATGAGATCACATGACGCACACCTTCTGTCAAAAATTGATTCCAATTACCACGGAGCTATTCAATTTTGTTTTAATTTTCTTATTTCACGTAAAAATGTTGGCTGGCAACCGCCTAACAATATATTATATGTCATTATGTGCATATTGAATTGTTACTAATTGTCGTGTATTATAATCTATTTTGGTCTATATCTTAAGAACCATTTAACATATTTTCACGAAATAAAGCTCAAACTCGAGTACCAGCACTTCTCTCATAGAGGTCGTAAACCCGGGTCCCTATGGCTGAAAAAAGGTACCTTATCCTGTACCATGTTTGTTACTACTTTATTCTTTTTTTCAAAATAACGCATATTTCACTGCATTTCCCTACACTGACACACCACTAGGTTGCTTGCATATGACACCCGAGGATCACATATGCGTATTTTTACGTAACACAAAGAGAAACTACCTAATTCTATCAAACTTATATATTTTTCTGAAATCGAAGTGTTATTTTGTCTTCTGCAGCGCTATATTTTGATGCACCCTGTATATATATTTTCGATGTCAGAGCAAAATATGTTGTTTTCATATTCTACACATCAAGATAGGTAGGAAAAGCGCAAATTAGCAGAAAAAGCATAAAATAATGAAGTTAGAAACATATATTCTACATGAACGACTTTAACCCTTACCTTTTCAATGAGATCACATGACGCACACCTTCTGTCAAAAATTGATTCCAATTACCACGGAGCTATTCAATTTTGTTTTAATTTTCTTATTTCACGTAAAAATGTTGGCTGGCAACCGCCTAACAATATATTATATGTCATTATGTGCATATTGAATTGTTACTAATTGTCGTGTATTATAATCTGTTTTGGTCTATATCTTAAGAACCATTTAACATATTTTCACGAAATAAAGCTCAAACTCGAGTACCAGCACTTCTCTCATAGCGGTCGCAAACCCGGGTCCCTATGGCTGAAAAAAAGTACGTTATCCTGTACCATGTTTGTTACTACTTTATTCTTTTTTTCAAAATAACGCATATTTCACTGCATTTCCCTACACTGACACACCACTAGGTTGCTTGCATATGACACCCGAGGATCACATATGCGTATTTTTACGTAACACAAAGAGAAACTACCTAATTCTATCAAACATATATTTTTCTGAAATCGAAGTGTTATTTTGTCTTCTGCAGCGCTATATTTTGATGCACCCTGTATATATATTTTCGATGTCAGAGCAAAATATGTTGTTTTCATATTCTACACATCAAGATAGGTAGGAAAAGCGCAAATTAGCAGAAAAAGCATAAAATAATGAAGTTAGAAACATATATTCTACATGAACGACTTTAACCCTTACCTTTTCAATGAGATCACATGACGCACACCTTCTGTCAAAAATTGATTCCAATTACCACGGAGCTATTCAATTTTGTTTTAATTTTCTTATTTCACGTAAAAATGTTGGCTGGCAACCGCCTAACAATATATTATATGTCATTATGTGCATATTGAATTGTTACTAATTGTCGTGTATTATAATCTGTTTTGGTCTATATCTTAAGAACCATTTAACATATTTTCACGAAATAAAGCTCAAACTCGAGTACCAGCACTTCTCTCATAGCGGTCGCAAACCCGGGTCCCTATGGCTGAAAAAAAGTACGTTATCCTGTACCATGTTTGTTACTACTTTATTCTTTTTTTCAAAATAACGCATATTTCACTGCATTTCCCTACACTGACACACCACTAGGTTGCTTGCATATGACACCCGAGGATCACATATGCGTATTTTTACGTAACACAAAGAGAAACTACCTAATTCTATCAAACATATATTTTTCTGAAATCGAAGTGTTATTTTGTCCTCTGCAGCGCTATATTTTGATGCACCCTGTATATATATTTTCGATGTCAGAACAAAATATGTTGTTTTCATATTCTACACATCAGGATATGTACGAAATGCACAAATTAGCAGAATAAAAATAAAATAATGAAGTTAGAAACATATATTCTACATGAACGACTTTAACCCTTACCTTTTCAATGAGATCACATGACGCACACCTTCTGTCAAAAATTGATTCCAATTACCACGGAGCTATTCAATTTTGTTTTAATTTTCTTATTTCACGTAAAAATGTTGGCTGGCAACCGCCTAACAATATATTATATGTCATTATGTGCATATTGAATTGTTACTAATTGTCGTGTATTATAATCTGTTTTGGTCTATATCTTAAGAACCATTTAACATATTTTCACGAAATAAAGCTCAAACTCGAGTACCAGCACTTCTCTCATAGCGGTCGCAAACCCGGGTCCCTATGGCTGAAAAAAAGTACGTTATCCTGTACCATGTTTGTTACTACTTTATTCTTTTTTTCAAAATAACGCATATTTCACTGCATTTCCCTACACTGACACACCACTAGGTTGCTTGCATATGACACCCGAGGATCACATATGCGTATTTTTACGTAACACAAAGAGAAACTACCTAATTCTATCAAACATATATTTTTCTGAAATCGAAGTGTTATTTTGTCCTCTGCAGCGCTATATTTTGATGCACCCTGTATATATATTTTCGATGTCAGAACAAAATATGTTGTTTTCATATTCTACACATCAGGATATGTACGAAATGCACAAATTAGCAGAATAAAAATAAAATAATGAAGTTAGAAACATATATTCTACATGAACGACTTTAACCCTTACCTTTTCAATGAGATCACATGACGCACACCTTCTGTCAAAAATTGATTCCAATTACCACGGAGCTATTCAATTTTGTTTTAATTTTCTTATTTCACGTAAAAATGTTGGCTGGCAACCGCCTAACAATATATTATATGTCATTATGTGCATATTGAATTGTTACTAATTGTCGTGTATTATAATCTATTTTGGTCTATATCTTAAGAACCATTTAACATATTTTCACGAAATAAAGCTCAAACTCGAGTACCAGCACTTCTCTCATAGCGGTCTCAAACCCGGGTCCCTATGGCTTAAACAAAGTACCTTATTCTCTACCATGCTTGTTACTACTTTATTCTTTTTTTCAAAATAACGCATATTTCACTGCATTTCCCCACACTGACACACCAGTAGGTTGCTTGTATATGACACCCGAGGATCACATATGCGTATTTTTACGTAACACAAAGAGAAACTACCTAATTATATCATACTTATAAATTTTTCTGAAATCGAAGTGTTATCTTGTCTTCTGCAACGGTTTATTTTGATGCACCCTGTATATATATTTTCAATGTTAAAACAAAAAAAATGTTTTCATATTCTACACATTAGGATAGGTACGAAAGGCACAAATTAGCAGAAAAAGCATAAAATAATGAAGTTAGAAACAAATATTCTATATGAACGACTATAACCCTTACCTTTTCAATGAGATCACATGACGCACACCTTCTGACAAAAATTGATTCCAATTACCACAGAGCTATTCAATTTTTCTTTAATTTTCTTATTTCACTTAAAAATGTTGGCTGGCAACCGTCTAACAATATATTATATGTCATTATGTGCATATTGAATTATTACTAATTGTCGTGTATTATAATCTATTTTGGTCTATATCTTAAGAACCATTTAACATATTTTCACGAAATAAAGCTCAAACTCGAGTACCAGCACTTCTCTCATAGCGGTCGCAAACCCGGGTCCCTATGGCTGAAAAAAAGTACCTTATCCTGTACCATGTTTGTTACTACTTTATTCTTTTTTTCAAAATAACGCATATTTCACTGCATTTCCCTACACTGACACACCACTAGGTTGCTTGCATATGACACCCGAGGATCACATATGCGTATTTTTACGTAACACAAAGAGAAACTACCTAATTCTATCATACTTATAAATTTGTCTGAAATCGAAGTGTTATTTTGTCTTCTGCAGCGCTATATTTTGATGAACCCTGTATATATATTTTCGATGTCAGAACAAAATATGTTTTCATATTCTACACATCAGGACATGTACGAAAAGCACAAATTAGCAGAATAAAAATAAAATAATGAAGTTAGAAACATATATTCTACATGAACGACTTTAACCCTTACCTTTTCAATGAGATCACATGACGCACACCTTCTGTCAAAAATTGATTCGAATTACCACGGAGCTATTCAATTTTGTTTTAATTTTCTTATTTCACGTAAAAATGTTGGCTGGCAACCGCCTAACAATATATTATATGTCATTATGTGCATATTGAATTGTTACTAATTGTCGTGTATTATAATCTGTTTTGGTCTATATCTTAAGAACCATTTAACATATTTTCACGAAATAAAGCTCAAACTCGAGTACCAGCACTTCTCTCATAGCGGTCGCAAACCCGGGTCCCTATGGCTGAAAAAAAGTACGTTATCCTGTACCATGTTTGTTACTACTTTATTCTTGTTTTCAAAATAACGCATATTTCACTGCATTTCCCTACACTGACACACCACTAGGTAGCTTGCATATGACACTCGAGGATCACATATGCGTATTTTTACGTAATACAAAGAGAAACTACCTAATTCTATCAAACTTATATATTTTTCTGAAATCGAAGTGTTATCTTGTCTTCTGCAACGGGTTATTTTGATGCACCCTGTATATATATTTTCAATGTTAGAACAAAAAAAATGTTTTCATATTCTACACATCAGGATAGGTACGAAAGGCACAAATTAGCAGAAAAAGCATAAAATAATGAATTTAGAAACAAATATTCTATATGAACGACTATAACCCTTACCTTTTCTATGAGATCACATGACGCACACCTTCTGTCAAAAATTGATTCCAATTACCACGGAGCTATTCAATTTTGTTTTAATTTTCTTATTTCACGTAAAAATGTTGGCTGGCTACCGCCTAACAATATATTATATGTCATTATGTGCATATTGAATTGTTACTAATTGTCGTGTATTATAATCTATTTTGGTCTATATCTTAAGAACCATTTAACATATTTTCACGAAATAAAGCTCAAACTCGAGTACCAGCACTTCTCTCATAGAGGTCGTAAACCCGGGTCCCTATGGCTGAAAAAAGGTACCTTATCCTGTACCATGTTTGTTACTACTTTATTCTTTTTTTCAAAATAACGCATATTTCACTGCATTTCCCTACACTGACACACCACTAGGTTGCTTGCATATGACACCCGAGGATCACATATGCGTATTTTTACGTAACACAAAGAGAAACTACCTAATTCTATCAAACTTATATATTTTTCTGAAATCGAAGTGTTATCTTGTCTTCTGCAACGGGTTATTTTGATGCACCCTGTATATATATTTTCAATGTTAGAACAAAAAAATGTTTTCATATTCTACACATCAGGATAGGTACGAAAGGCACAAATTAGCAGAAAAAGCATAAAATAATGAAGTTAGAAACAAATATTCTATATGAACGACTATAACCCTTACCTTTTCTATGAGATCACATGACGCACACCTTCTGTCAAAAATTGATTCCAATTACCATGGAGCTATTCAATTTTGTTTTAATTTTCTTATTTCACGTAAAAATGTTGGCTGGCAACCGCCTAACAATATATTATATGTCATTATGTGCATATTGAATTGTTACTAATTGTCGTGTATTATAATCTGTTTTGGTCTATATCTTAAGAACCATTTAACATATTTTCACGAAATAAAGCTCAAACTCGAGTACCAGCACTTCTCTCATAGAGGTCGTAAACCCGGGTCCCTATGGCTGAAAAAAGGTACCTTATCCTGTACCATGTTTGTTACTACTTTATTCTTTTTTTCAAAATAACGCATATTTCACTGCATTTCCCTACACTGACACACCACTAGGTTGCTTGCATATGACACCCGAGGATCACATATGCGTATTTTTACGTAACACAAAGAGAAACTACCTAATTCTATCAAACTTATATATTTTTCTGAAATCGAAGTGTTATCTTGTCTTCTGCAACGGGTTATTTTGATGCACCCTGTATATATATTTTCAATGTTAGAACAAAAAAATGTTTTCATATTCTACACATCAGGATAGGTACGAGAGGCACAAATTAGCAGAAAAAGCATAAAATAATGAAGTTAGAAACAAATATTCTATATGAACGACTATAACCCTTACCTTTTCTATGAGATCACATGACGCACACCTTCTGTCAAAAATTGATTCCAATTACCATGGAGCTATTCAATTTTGTTTTAATTTTCTTATTTCACGTAAAAATGTTGGCTGGCAACCGCCTAACAATATATTATATGTCATTATGTGCATATTGAATTGTTACTAATTGTCGTGTATTATAATCTGTTTTGGTCTATATCTTAAGAACCATTTAACATATTTTCACGAAATAAAGCTCAAACTCGAGTACCAGCACTTCTCTCATAGAGGTCGTAAACCCGGGTCCCTATGGCTGAAAAAAGGTACCTTATCCTGTACCATGTTTGTTACTACTTTATTCTTTTTTTCAAAATAACGCATATTTCACTGCATTTCCCTACACTGACACACCACTAGGTTGCTTGCATATGACACCCGAGGATCACATATGCGTATTTTTACGTAACACAAAGAGAAACTACCTAATTCTATCAAACTTATATATTTTTCTGAAATCGAAGTGTTATTTTGTCTTCTTCAGCGCTATATTTTCATGCACCCTGTACATATATTTTCGATGTCAGAGCAAAATATGTTGTTTTCATATTCTACACATCAAGATAGGTAGGAAAAGCACAAATTAGCAGAAAAAGCATAAAATAATGAAGTTAGAAACATATATTCTACATGAACGACTTTAACCCTTACCTTTTCAATGAGATCACATGACGCACACCTTCTGTCAAAAATTGATTCCAATTACCACGGAGCTATTCAATTTTGTTTTAATTTTCTTATTTCACGTAAAAATGTTGGCTGGCAACCGCCTAACAATATATTATATGTCATTATGTGCATATTGAATTGTTACTAATTGTCGTGTATTATAATCTGTTTTGGTCTATATCTTAAGAACCATTTAACATATTTTCACGAAATAAAGCTCAAACTCGAGTACCAGCACTTCTCTCATAGCGGTCGCAAACCCGGGTCCCTATGGCTGAAAAAAAGTACGTTATCCTGTACCATGTTTGTTACTACTTTATTCTTTTTTTCAAAATAACGCATATTTCACTGCATTTCCCTACACTGACACACCACTAGGTTGCTTGCATATGACACCCGAGGATCACATATGCGTATTTTTACGTAACACAAAGAGAAACTACCTAATTCTATCAAACATATATTTTTCTGAAATAGAAGTGTTATTTTGTCCTCTGCAGCGCTATATTTTGATGCACCCTGTATATATATTTTCGATGTCAGAACAAAATATGTTGTTTTCATATTCTACACATCAGGATATGTACGAAATGCACAAATTAGCAGAATAAAAATAAAATAATGAAGTTAGAAACATATATTCTACATGAACGACTTTAACCCTTACCTTTTCAATGAGATCACATGACGCACACCTTCTGTCAAAAATTGATTCCAATTACCACGGAGCTATTCAATTTTGTTTTAATTTTCTTATTTCACGTAAAAATGTTGGCTGGCAACCGCCTAACAATATATTATATGTCATTATGTGCATATTGAATTGTTACTAATTGTCGTGTATTATAATCTATTTTGGTCTATATCTTAAGAACCATTTAACATATTTTCACGAAATAAAGCTCAAACTCGAGTACCAGCACTTCTCTCATAGCGGTCGCAAACCCGGGTCCCTATGGCTGAAAAAAAGTACCTTATCCTGTACCATGTTTGTTACTACTTTATTCTTTTTTTCAAAATAACGCATATTTCACTGCATTTCCCTACACTGACACACCACTAGGTTGCTTGCATATGACACCCGAGGATCACATATGCGTATTTTTACGTAACACAAAGAGAAACTACCTAATTCTATCATACTTATAAATTTTTCTGAAATCGAAGTGTTATTTTGTCTTCTGCAGCGCTATATTTTGATGCACCCTGTATATATATTTTCGATGTCAGAACAAAATATGTTGTTTTCATATTCTACACATCAGGACATGTACGAAAAGCACAAATTAGCAGAATAAAAATAAAATAATGAAGTTAGAAACATATATTCTACATGAACGACTTTAACCCTTACCTTTTCAATGAGATCACATGACGCACACCTTCTGTCAAAAATTGATTCCAATTACCACGGAGCTATTCAATTTTGTTTTAATTTTCTTATTTCACGTAAAAATGTTGGCTGGCAACCGCCTAACAATATATTATATGTCATTATGTGCATATTGAATTGTTACTAATTGTCGTGTATTATAATCTGTTTTGGTCTATATCTTAAGAACCATTTAACATATTTTCACGAAATAAAGCTCAAACTCGAGTACCAGCACTTCTCTCATAGCGGTCGCAAACCCGGGTCCCTATGGCTGAAAAAAAGTACGTTATCCTGTACCATGTTTGTTACTACTTTATTCTTTTTTTCAAAATAACGCATATTTCACTGCATTTCCCTACACTGACACACCACTAGGTTGCTTGCATATGACACCCGAGGATCACATATGCGTATTTTTACGTAACACAAAGAGAAACTACCTAATTCTATCAAACATATATTTTTCTGAAATCGAAGTGTTATTTTGTCCTCTGCAGCGCTATATTTTGATGCACCCTGTATATATATTTTCGATGTCAGAACAAAATATGTTGTTTTCATATTCTACACATCAGGATATGTACGAAATGCACAAATTAGCAGAATAAAAATAAAATAATGAAGTTAGAAACATATATTCTACATGAACGACTTTAACCCTTACCTTTTCAATGAGATCACATGACGCACACCTTCTGTCAAAAATTGATTCCAATTACCACGGAGCTATTCAATTTTGTTTTAATTTTCTTATTTCACGTAAAAATGTTGGCTGGCAACCGCCTAACAATATATTATATGTCATTATGTGCATATTGAATTGTTACTAATTGTCGTGTATTATAATCTGTTTTGGTCTATATCTTAAGAACCATTTAACATATTTTCACGAAATAAAGCTCAAACTCGAGTACCAGCACTTCTCTCATAGCGGTCGCAAACCCGGGTCCCTATGGCTGAAAAAAAGTACGTTATCCTGTACCATGTTTGTTACTACTTTATTCTTTTTTTCAAAATAACGCTTATTTCACTGCATTTCCCTACACTGACACACCACTAGGTTGCTTGCATATGACACCCGAGGATCACATATGCGTATTTTTACGTAACACAAAGAGAAACTACCTAATTCTATCAAACATATATTTTTCTGAAATCGAAGTGTTATTTTGTCCTCTGCAGCGCTATATTTTGATGCACCCTGTATATATATTTTCGATGTCAGAACAAAATATGTTGTTTTCATATTCTACACATCAGGATATGTACGAAATGCACAAATTAGCAGAATAAAAATAAAATAATGAAGTTAGAAACATATATTCTACATGAACGACTTTAACCCTTACCTTTTCAATGAGATCACATGACGCACACCTTCTGTCAAAAATTGATTCCAATTACCACGGAGCTATTCAATTTTGTTTTAATTTTCTTATTTCACGTAAAAATGTTGGCTGGCAACCGCCTAACAATATATTATATGTCATTATGTGCATATTGAATTGTTACTAATTGTCGTGTATTATAATCTGTTTTGGTCTATATCTTAAGAACCATTTAACATATTTTCACGAAATAAAGCTCAAACTCGAGCACGAGCACTTCTCTCATAGCGGTCGCAAACCCGGGTCCCTATGGCTGAAACAAAGTACCTTATTCTCTACCATGTTTGTTACTACTTTATTCTTTTTTTCAAAATAACGCATATTTCACTGCATTTCCCTACACTGACACACCACTAGGTTGCTTGCATATGACACCCGAGGATCACATA
The DNA here is from genome assembly GCF_964235325.1 of Thermobia domestica. Lineage (NCBI taxonomy): Eukaryota > Metazoa > Arthropoda > Insecta > Zygentoma > Lepismatidae > Thermobia > Thermobia domestica. The sequence goes on from NC_137469.1 coordinate 167,423,376, forward strand.
TGTGTATTTTTACGTAACACAAAGAGAAACTACCTAATTCTATCAAACTTATATATTTTTCTGAAATCGAAGTGTTATTTTGTCTTCTGCAGCCCTATATTTTGATGCACCCTGTATATATATTTTCGATGTCAGAACAAAATATGTTGCTTTCATATTCTACACATCAGGATATGTACGAAAAGCACAAATTAGCAGAATAAAAATAAAATAATGAAGTTAGAAACATATATTCTACATGAACGACTTTAACCCTTACCTTTTCAATGAGATCACATGACGCACACCTTCTGTCAAAAATTGATTCCAATTACCACAGAGCTATTCAATTTTTTTTCTAATTTTCTTATTTCACGTAAAAATGTTGGCTGGCAACCGTCTAACAATATATTATATGTCATTATGTGCATATTGAATTGTTACTAATTGTCGTGTATTATAATCTATTTTGGTCTATATCTTAAGAACCATTTAACATATTTTCACGAAATAAAGCTCAAACTCGAGTACCAGCACTTCTCTCATAGCGGTCTCAAACCCGGGTCCCTATGGTTGAAAAAAAGTACCTTATCCTGTACCATGTTTGTTACTACTTTATTCTTTTTTTTTTTAAATAACGCTTATTTCACTGCATTTCCCTACACTGACACACCACTAGGTTGCTTGCATATGACACCCGAGGATCACATATGCGTATTTTTACGTAACACAAAGAGAAACTACCTAATTCTATCAAACTTATAATTTTTTTTGAAATCGAAGTGTTATTTTGTCTTCTGCAGCGCTATATTTTGATGCACCCTGTATATATATTTTCGATGTCAGAACAAAGTATGTTGTTTTCATATTCTACACATCAGGATATGTACGAAAAGCACAAATTAGCAGAATAAAAATAAAATAATGAAGTTAGAAACATATATTCTACATGAACGACTTTAACCGTTACCTTTTCAATGAGATCACATGACGCACACCTTCTGTCAAAAATTGATTCCAATTACCACAGAGCTATTCAATTTTTTTTTTAATTTTCTTATTTCACGTAAAAATGTTGGCTGGCAACCGTCTAACAATATATTATATGTCATTATGTGCATATTGAATTGTTACTAATTGTCGTGTATTATAATCTATTTTGGTCTATATCTTAAGAACCATTTAACATATTTTCACGAAATAAAGCTCAAACTCGAGTACCAGCACTTCTCTCATAGCGGTCGCAAACCCGGGTCCCTATGGCTGAAACAAAGTACCTTATTCTCTACCATGTTTGTTACTACTTTATTCTTTTTTTTTTAAATAACGCATATTTCACTGCATTTCCCTACACTGACACACCACTAGGTTGCTTGCATATGACACCCGAGGATCACATATGCGTATTTTTACGTAACACAAAGAGAAACTACCTAATTCTATCAAACTTATATATTTTTCTGAAATCGAAGTGTTATTTTGTCTTCTGCAGCGCTATATTTTGATGCACCCTGTATATATATTTTCGATGTCAGAACAAAGTATGTTGTTTTCATATTCTACACATCAGGATATGTACGAAAAGCACAAATTAGCAGAATAAAAATAAAATAATGAAGTTAGAAACATATATTCTACATGAACGACTTTAACCCTTACCTTTTCAATGAGATCACATGACGCACACCTTCTGTCAAAAATTGATTCCAATTACCACAGAGCTATTCAATTTTTTTTTTTAATTTTCTTATTTCACGTAAAAATGTTGGCTGGCAACCGTCTAACAATATATTATATGTCATTATGTGCATATTGAATTGTTACTAATTGTCGTGTATTATAATCTATTTTGGTCTATATCTTAAGAACCATTTAACATATTTTCACGAAATAAAGCTCAAACTCGAGTACCAGCACTTCTCTCATAGCGGTCGCAAACCCGGGTCCCTATGGCTGAAACAAAGTACATTATTCTCTACCATGTTTGTTACTACTTATTCTTTTTTTCAAAATAACGCATATTTCACTGCATTTACCCACACTGACACACCACTAGGTTGCTTGCATATGACACCCGAGGATCACATATGCGCATTTTTACGTAACACAAAGAGAAACTACCTAATTCTATCATACTTATAAATTTTTCTGAAATCGAAGTGTTATTTTGTCTTCTGCAGCGCTATATTTTGATGCACCCTGTATATATATTTTCGATGTCAGAACAAAGTATGTTGTTTACATATTCTACACATCAGGATATGTACGAAAAGCACAAATTAGCAGAATAAAAATAAAATAATGAAGTTAGAAACATATATTCTACATGAACGACTTTAACCGTTACCTTTTCAATGAGATCACATGACGCACACCTTCTGTCAAAAATTGATTCCAATTACCACGGAGCTATTCAATTTTGTTTTAATTTTCTTATTTCACGTAAAATTGTTGGCTGGCAACCGCCTAACAATATATTATATGTCATTATGTGCATATTGAATTGTTACTAATTGTCGTGTATTATAATCTATTTTGGTCTATATCTTAAGAACCATTTAACATATTTTCACGAAATAAAGCTCAAACTCGAGTACCAGCACTTCTCTCATAGAGGTCGTAAACCCGGGTCCCTATGGCTGAAAAAAGGTACCTTATCCTGTACCATGTTTGTTACTACTTTATTCTTTTTTTCAAAATAACGCATATTTCACTGCATTTCCCTACACTGACACACCACTAGGTTGCTTGCATATGACACCCGAGGATCACATATGCGTATTTTTACGTAACACAAAGAGAAACTACCTAATTCTATCAAACTTATATATTTTTCTGAAATCGAAGTGTTATTTTGTCTTCTGCAGCGCTATATTTTGATGCACCCTGTATATATATTTTCGATGTCAGAGCAAAATATGTTGTTTTCATATTCTACACATCAAGATAGGTAGGAAAAGCGCAAATTAGCAGAAAAAGCATAAAATAATGAAGTTAGAAACATATATTCTACATGAACGACTTTAACCCTTACCTTTTCAATGAGATCACATGACGCACACCTTCTGTCAAAAATTGATTCCAATTACCACGGAGCTATTCAATTTTGTTTTAATTTTCTTATTTCACGTAAAAATGTTGGCTGGCAACCGCCTAACAATATATTATATGTCATTATGTGCATATTGAATTGTTACTAATTGTCGTGTATTATAATCTGTTTTGGTCTATATCTTAAGAACCATTTAACATATTTTCACGAAATAAAGCTCAAACTCGAGTACCAGCACTTCTCTCATAGCGGTCGCAAACCCGGGTCCCTATGGCTGAAAAAAAGTACGTTATCCTGTACCATGTTTGTTACTACTTTATTCTTTTTTTCAAAATAACGCATATTTCACTGCATTTCCCTACACTGACACACCACTAGGTTGCTTGCATATGACACCCGAGGATCACATATGCGTATTTTTACGTAACACAAAGAGAAACTACCTAATTCTATCAAACATATATTTTTCTGAAATCGAAGTGTTATTTTGTCCTCTGCAGCGCTATATTTTGATGCACCCTGTATATATATTTTCGATGTCAGAACAAAATATGTTGTTTTCATATTCTACACATCAGGATATGTACGAAATGCACAAATTAGCAGAATAAAAATAAAATAATGAAGTTAGAAACATATATTCTACATGAACGACTTTCACCCTTACCTTTTCAATGAGATCACATGACGCACACCTTCTGTCAAAAATTGATTCCAATTACCACGGAGCTATTCAATTTTGTTTTAATTTTCTTATTTCACGTAAAAATGTTGGCTGGCAACCGCCTAACAATATATTATATGTCATTATGTGCATATTGAATTGTTACTAATTGTCGTGTATTATAATCTGTTTTGGTCTATATCTTAAGAACCATTTAACATATTTTCACGAAATAAAGCTCAAACTCGAGTACCAGCACTTCTCTCATAGCGGTCGCAAACCCGGGTCCCTATGGCTGAAAAAAAGTACGTTATCCTGTACCATGTTTGTTACTACTTTATTCTTTTTTTCAAAATAACGCATATTTCACTGCATTTCCCTACACTGACACACCACTAGGTTGCTTGCATATGACACCCGAGGATCACATATGCGTATTTTTACGTAACACAAAGAGAAACTACCTAATTCTATCAAACATATATTTTTCTGAAATCGAAGTGTTATTTTGTCCTCTGCAGCGCTATATTTTGATGCACCCTGTATATATATTTTCGATGTCAGAACAAAATATGTTGTTTTCATATTCTACACATCAGGATATGTACGAAATGCACAAATTAGCAGAATAAAAATAAAATAATGAAGTTAGAAACATATATTCTACATGAACGACTTTAACCCTTACCTTTTCAATGAGATCACATGACGCACACCTTCTGTCAAAAATTGATTCCAATTACCACGGAGCTATTCAATTTTGTTTTAATTTTCTTATTTCACGTAAAAATGTTGGCTGGCAACCGCCTAACAATATATTATATGTCATTATGTGCATATTGAATTGTTACTAATTGTCGTGTATTATAATCTATTTTGGTCTATATCTTAAGAACCATTTAACATATTTTCACGAAATAAAGCTCAAACTCGAGTACCAGCACTTCTCTCATAGCGGTCGCAAACCCGGGTCCCTATGGCTGAAAAAAAGTACCTTATCCTGTACCATGTTTGTTACTACTTTATTCTTTTTTTCAAAATAACGCATATTTCACTGCATTTCCCTACACTGACACACCACTAGGTTGCTTGCATATGACACCCGAGGATCACATATGCGTATTTTTACGTAACACAAAGAGAAACTACCTAATTCTATCATACTTATAAATTTTTCTGAAATCGAAGTGTTATTTTGTCTTCTGCAGCGCTATATTTTGATGCACCCTGTATATATATTTTCGATGTCAGAACAAAATATGTTGTTTTCATATTCTACACATCAGGACATGTACGAAAAGCACAAATTAGCAGAATAAAAATAAAATAATGAAGTTAGAAACATATATTCTACATGAACGACTTTAACCCTTACCTTTTCAATGAGATCACATGACGCACACCTTCTGTCAAAAATTGATTCCAATTACCACGGAGCTATTCAATTTTGTTTTAATTTTCTTATTTCACGTAAAAATGTTGGCTGGCAACCGCCTAACAATATATTATATGTCATTATGTGCATATTGAATTGTTACTAATTGTCGTGTATTATAATCTGTTTTGGTCTATATCTTAAGAACCATTTAACATATTTTCACGAAATAAAGCTCAAACTCGAGTACCAGCACTTCTCTCATAGCGGTCGCAAACCCGGGTCCCTATGGCTGAAAAAAAGTACGTTATCCTGTACCATGTTTGTTACTACTTTATTCTTTTTTTCAAAATAACGCATATTTCACTGCATTTCCCTACACTGACACACCACTAGGTTGCTTGCATATGACACCCGAGGATCACATATGCGTATTTTTACGTAACACAAAGAGAAACTACCTAATTCTATCAAACATATATTTTTCTGAAATCGAAGTGTTATTTTGTCCTCTGCAGCGCTATATTTTGATGCACCCTGTATATATATTTTCGATGTCAGAACAAAATATGTTGTTTTCATATTCTACACATCAGGATATGTACGAAATGCACAAATTAGCAGAATAAAAATAAAATAATGAAGTTAGAAACATATATTCTACATGAACGACTTTAACCCTTACCTTTTCAATGAGATCACATGACGCACACCTTCTGTCAAAAATTGATTCCAATTACCACGGAGCTATTCAATTTTGTTTTAATTTTCTTATTTCACGTAAAAATGTTGGCTGGCAACCGCCTAACAATATATTATATGTCATTATGTGCATATTGAATTGTTACTAATTGTCGTGTATTATAATCTGTTTTGGTCTATATCTTAAGAACCATTTAACATATTTTCACGAAATAAAGCTCAAACTCGAGTACCAGCACTTCTCTCATAGCGGTCGCAAACCCGGGTCCCTATGGCTGAAAAAAAGTACGTTATCCTGTA